>NC_081197.1:12973656-13343031 GCF_902713425.1 Acipenser ruthenus | reverse complement strand
GAAAAAAATATATAAAAACAAAATGTATCATGAAAAATAGTATTTGGGGTGAAAAAAAAAGTTTGACATGAGATAATTACAGTATTACAGCAGAAGGAACAATGGCAGAATTAAGCATGGCCATTCTCTGAAATGGCCATGAATATACGACTAATGGTTCATCCCAGCACAAAGAAGTTTGATCATTAAAAAAACCTTGGATTTGCCAGTAGTCTGATACTGATCATCCCCTGCAACAAATGTCTTTTTAGAGGAAAAAAAGGTTAGATTATACATGACATTTTGATATAGTTCAGTTAAACTCCCACACCAAATAACCACATCACACAACACACACTGAAGTGCCCTAATGTTCTACAAAAAGTTGGTGGGTCCCAAGAGGTGGCTTACCTGAGCATTCTGTAGGCGTTGCCAGTCAGGGGTGAGGTAGAATTGAATCCCTTGCAGGGACCCCTCTAGCGTAGCACCCCGGATAATCAGCACAATGAGGACCAGGTAGGGAAAGGTGGCCGTCACATACACAATCTGGAGGGTTAGGTGGGGTGGGGGGATCACAAGGTTAGGGTATAGTAGCACCGAGGAGGGAAGAATCTCCATGGAACCACATGCAAACGCTCAGTATTTAGACAGGACCACTTAGTTCATTATTACTCAAAAATCCAGGTTGCAGGTGCTGTCTGTTCAAGTGTAGGGAGTGTCTGTTTTAAACATCTTAAAGTGTTACTGATCGAGCTGTAGGGTTTAGAAACACAACTCATTATTTAGCTTTTGGTATGTAATTTCTACAACATCTTTTTCAACAGAATTGTGATTGTTTTTTTTGTATTAACATATATTGTCATAAATCAGTTTTGACAAGCCATTTGGGTTTCATGTTGGAATGCATTGGGTCTTCGCATCAAAATGTCTTCTGAATTCACGCCCCTCAGGCAGGATCCTGGCAAAGGTGATGGACAAATGATCCAATCAAAATGCTGCACTTTGTGAGAGTCGGAGACCAATTAAATGTTTCTGATTGAACATGTTGGATTGAAGCCGCCAATGTTGTGAATTCAGAAGGCATTTTGATGGGAAGACCCTGATGCATTCTGATGTGAAACGAAAAAAGTAAAGACAGAAAGCTTAAAAAAGAAAGTACCTTTTGGTTTTATTCAGAGTTTAAAGTTTTGGATGATCTGTGCTGGACTCACCTTGCCTGAGCTGCGGATCCCTTTCAACATACACAGGAAGATGATGAGCCAGGCCACCATCAGACAGATGGCTAGTTGCCACCTGACTGGCCCAGGGTCTTGGAGTCCCTCGCTGTGGACCACTCCCAGCACTTGTTCACTGTGAGGAGATACCACACAGCATTAGAATGGCAAGGCATTCCTTTCCTTCAAAGATTATATACTCATTCTACCAGGGCACAACTTTGACATCTATTCCAAACTACCCAAATGCTGTAATATACAATTCCTAGAAGTCATTCCCTGAAAAAAATTTATACAATTATGATAATACCCTTTTTTTCCTGACAAAAAAGGAGCATGTCATACCAAATTGTGGTCAGGTACTATTCAGTTGGTAAGCAATTTAAAGTAAGTATCTTTTCATGTGTTTTTTAAACTATTTATGTATGTATAATCATACGTTATCAATGATGACACCTACCTATCCCTGTATAAAAAATAAAAAAAAACTATCTAAAAACGCAGGTTGTCAATTTGTCCAGTGAAAAATGCTCCAGGAACATCTGCATATCCGGAAGTATCTACACTAATACTAAATTCATAATTCATAATCCTCCTATCAATTATTAATGTAAGAACAAGTACCCATTCCGTGTTTCTCTGAACTGAAGGCTAATAAATAAATGTTATACAATTTCAATTTCTTCAGTCTGGTGTTAATCAGTAAAACCACAACTACAAAAAAGTCTTAATCTCATTTTTGTCGTGGTTTAGATTTAAAAGCAAATTAAACACTAAGCGTGTTCCCAGGACACAACCCCCTGCATTCAAAGGCTTACTACAATAGTGATATATAGCTAGCTTCACAGACCCCTATGAGCACTCATCTCTAATTTTGGACTACTCAGTGTAGATTTAGCTAAATTAATCCAAGTTTAGAGCTATTCAGGGTCTGTGAAACTAGCCGATAAGATTTATGTGCAGGTACTACTGGAGCAGAACTAAAAAATAAATGAATGATGTGCTGCCTGGGAAGTATAAACAGTTTAAATAAAATACAAATCTCTTCTGTTTGTGAATGAAAAAATCATGAACAGCTTACTTCCAAAACACCTCACTGGCACTCAAATGATGGCTCCCATTTGTTACATTCATCTGCAGGAAAATGATAAATCAACGAGTCATTAATTAAAGCCGATCCAGTTTTTTTTTCCGGTCAAGCTGGTTCAACAGATCACACAACTGGTTTACCACTGGTTACATGCTGGTTCACTGAGAGCAGTGAATGACATGTCCATGTACAATTAGAACAGCTATGGCCAAAAGCTTTGCATCATCTAGAAATAAACATATGAACATAATTTAGATCTTTTATTTAACATCATGTAATCAAAGAAACTACTATAAAACTACTTTTACTATCGCACAAGTCTACCAGAAGCCATAACAGTAGTACAGTATTCCATGTTAGATTTTGAAATGTCACATATTTTCATTCGACTTTATGAAGCAAAATTAGTTCATTCTAATTAGGGTGATGCAAAACTTTTGACCATAGCTGTACATCTGATTAATAATAATACAGTTGGATAAATAATCATTATATTACAGTATAACTATTGAATGCAAGCATTAGCCATAATGACTATTTCCAAGCAGTCTGTGTAGCGTGGCACTCAATAAAAAGGGCACTGCACTTAATCATCCTGATCTACAGCTTGCGAGTCCCCTGCCTTGTGTTGTGCAGAGATAATTTAAATAGTCTAATATATTCGTGTAGTACTATCCCAATACTGGAATGTGGTGTATTGCATTTAGAATAGGGCCATACTCCTTTCTGTTACTGAATAGGCAGATAGGACAGGTCCTTTTTTAACTTAAAAACACAACAGGTGCCCCCCTGTAACCAGGCTGACCTGTGTTCTGGTCCAGAGGGTTATGCCCCTCTCATTCAAGCAGAGACCTGGCTGGCTAGCTTCTGGCCAGTGTGGGGTTGTCTTACCTGGCAGAGCCTGGCATTAGCAATAGCATCACAGGACCAGGGCAGGGGGCTCTGGAAAGACATGCCCAGGTAGTAGAAGGTCCAGGCGATGATGACGTTGTAATAGAGGCAGACCAGAGAGGACACCAGCAGCATCCCGATGCCAATGCCTGAGAGGAGACAGGGAGGGAGTTCAGAGGCAGGGAGCTCAGTGACAGTGAGGGAGTTCAGAGACAGTGAGGGAGTTCAGAGACAGTGAGGGAGTTCAGAGACAGGGAGGGAGTTCAGAGACAGGGAGGGAGTTCAGAGGCAGTGAGGGAGTTCAGAGACAGGGAGGGAGTTCAGAGGCAGGGAGTTCAGAGGCAGGGAGATCAGAGGACAGTGAGGGAGTTCAGAGGCAGTGAGGGAGTTCAGAGACAGGGAGTTCAGAGGCAGGGAGTTCAGAGGCAGGGAGCTCAGTGACAGTGAGGGAGTTCAGAGACAGGGAGTTCAGAGACAGTGAGGGAGTTCAGAGGCAGGGAGTTCAGAGACAGGGAGTTCAGAGGCAGGGAGTTCAGAGGCAGTGAGGGAGTTCAGAGGCAGGGAGTTCAGAGACAGGGAGTTCAGAGGCAGGGAGGGAGTTCAGAGACAGTGAGGGAGTTCAGAGGCAGGGAGTTCAGAGACAGGGAGTTCAGAGACAGGGAGTTCAGAGACAGTGAGGGAGTTCAGAGACAGGGAGTTCAGAGACAGGGAGTTCAGAGACAGGGAGTTCAGAGGCAGGGAGGAGTTCAGAGACAGTGAGGGAGTTCAGAGGCAGGGAGTTCAGAGGCAGGGAGGGAGTTCAGAGGCAGGGAGTTCAGAGACAGTGAGGGAGTTCAGAGACAGGGAGTTCAGAGACAGGGAGGGAGTTCAGAGACAGGGAGTTCAGAGACAGTGAGGGAGTTCAGAGGCAGGGAGTTCAGAGACAGGGAGTTCAGAGGCAGGGAGGGAGTTCAGAGACAGTGAGGGAGTTCAGAGGCAGGGAGTTCAGAGGCAGGGAGGGTGTTCAGAGGCAGGGAGTTCAGAGACAGTGAGGGAGTTCAGAGGCAGGGAGTTCAGAGACAGGGAGGGAGTTCAGAGGCAGGGAGTTCAGAGACAGGGAGTTCAGAGGCAGGGAGGGAGTTCAGAGACAGTGAGGGAGTTCAGAGGCAGGGAGTTCAGAGGCAGGGAGGGAGTTCAGAGGCAGGGAGTTCAGAGACAGTGAGGGAGTTCAGAGGCAGGGAGTTCAGAGACAGGGAGGGAGTTCAGAGACAGGGAGTTCAGAGACAGTGAGGGAGTTCAGAGGCAGGGAGTTCAGAGACAGGGAGTTCAGAGGCAGGGAGGGAGTTCAGAGACAGTGAGGGAGTTCAGAGGCAGAGAGTTCAGAGGCAGGGAGGGAGTTCAGAGGCAGGGAGGGAGTTCAGAGGCAGGGAGTTCAGAGACAGTGAGGGAGTTCAGAGACAGGGAGTTCAGAGACAGGGAGGGAGTTCAGAGACAGGGAGTTCAGAGACAGTGAGGGAGTTCAGAGGCAGGGAGTTCAGAGACAGGGAGGGAGTTCAGAGACAGGGAGTTCAGAGACAGTGAGGGAGTTCAGAGGCAGGGAGTTCAGAGACAGGGAGTTCAGAGGCAGGGAGGGAGTTCAGAGACAGTGAGGGAGTTCAGAGGCAGAGAGTTCAGAGGCAGGGAGGGAGTTCAGAGGCAGGGAGGGAGTTCAGAGGCAGGGAGTTCAGAGACAGTGAGGGAGTTCAGAGACAGGGAGTTCAGAGACAGGGAGGGAGTTCAGAGACAGGGAGTTCAGAGACAGTGAGGGAGTTCAGAGGCAGGGAGTTCAGAGACAGGGAGTTCAGAGGCAGGGAGGGAGTTCAGAGACAGTGAGGGAGTTCAGAGGCAGGGAGTTCAGAGGCAGGGAGGGAGTTCAGAGGCAGGGAGTTCAGAGGCAGTGAGGGAGTTCAGAGGCAGGGAGTTCAGAGACAGTGAGGGAGTTCAGAGGCAGGGAGGGAGTTCAGAGGCAGGGAGATCAGAGACAGTGAGGGAGTTTAGAGACAATGTTAGTAACCGTGTCAGTAAACTAGTTGTCAACAGTTAAGAAAATCAAAAAGTGCCCTTTTAAATGAAGCGCAATTTTATACTGTCAAGTACAAAATATGGAATGAAAGAGGCCATATACATTTTGTTGTTATTGTTTGGTCTGTTTCATTTTGAAAAAAAAGCTTCTTTCCTGAAACATCCATCATGTTTATCAAGATGAACTTGTCTGCGGTCTTCATGGACCGGTAAGGCAAAATACCTCTTTCTGGCTTGGGTGGCACAGTGGAAATCTCACAGCAAAGAGTATTTTCACTGCAGTGAAAAGGGCCAGGGGCAAAAGCAAAGTTTATACTAGGGGTGTAACAATTCATCGTGTATCAACGAATCAGCAGAACAACGCTCATTATAGTTCACTAAACAGTAGGTATGAATGGACACACTCCCTACATCTATTACATTTTTGTTTTTTTTACAATATATCATGAAATAATCATTTGATCTTATTATGCATCATCCAAGTAGCCAATCAGGACCGCCACATGTATCGCGATACACATCGGATCGCAACCTGCATATCGCAATACGTACTGTATCGTGACAATAATATATCATTACACCCCTGGTTTCCACAGTGCTCATATTTATTATTTATGAGGGACAGGCTTTTTGATTCTACAATTTAAAGTAATTGTTTGCAGGGATGCCAGACTGTAGCCATTGTGTTTTCCCTTTCAAGAGAACTACATTTAAATCTGCTCACAAAGAACAGGCTTGAATTTATCAAATGCTCAAAAGGAGAAATGTAATGTGGCAGCCCAAAGTATGTTTTAGCCCTGTAGGCTCATTTAACCTACACAAAGAATGTTGTGCTACAAAACCATGCTAGTTGTGAACTGTATGGAGGGAGGCAACATTAGTGGTTGGAAGAGCTCCCTGGAATGGGTTCAGACACTGAGAAATGCTGAGTAATGGAGTAACAGTACTATCAGTCCAACCCTGAACTGATATTGACCTTCATCGTACATAGATGGCACTGGAACATGCACCATTGTTTCATAACTGAATGCTGCTCAGGGTACCTTGGCTCATCAGCCTACTGGCCTTAATTCACTGGTCTGCAATTTGCTTACTTTGCAAAGCAAAATCTCCAGGTAGGATTTTTTGTAAACCACATCAGCCAATTTTGCAGACAGATTTTAACACGATAGTAATGTTCTTACTGAAATTATACAGAAGCTCTCCTGTCAAAGCAAGTTCACACTGGCTCCCTCTCAAATTGTATTGAGAATATTGGTATTGACCCACAGGAGCCTTGAACTACTTATCTGGGTGATTCCTTATAAAGTAGACTCTCACTAACACAATCCCTGGAAGACCAAATCATCTGAGCCATGCTGCCATAATGAAATGTTATTATTCTGTGAAAAATGTGTGAAGCAATGACAATTTGTAATTTCAAAGGCGTGTTACTGCTTTTAGTTCGGTACACATTACAATCATTATCAGCGTCCATTCTCAAATGGGTCGGATGAGCGATAGTACTGTATTCCTAACTGTTCTCTAACAATGTTTTTAAAAGGCCTTGTGTAAAAACGCGTTCAAATCACAAAAGCCTAGTGTCTCAGGGGACTGGAGTGAAGAATCACCTTGCTTGATCACAAGGGCTCCCCCAGTTTGAGATTCCTGATTGGGGGCACTCACCTTTGAGGAGGGGGCAACACTTCCACACAGTGATGGGCCCTGCGGCTCCATACTGGCCCAGGCTCAGCTCCATGAGGAACAAGGGCAGGCCGGTGACCAGCATCATGATGAAGTAGGGGATCAGGAACACACCTGGAACAACACACAGAGTTTGTACTGCTACTACAGGGGCCGGGAGTCAGCTCTGGAAACAGCCTCTTAATTTGGAGGCAGTATACAGTATAAGTCATGGTGCTGGATCCTGGAGTAACAAGCTAATGATGTAATTTGAGAAGTGATGTGAACACAGGCTGTGATCATTTCATAATCATCTGCTGAAACTCGTGAAACTACCGTGCAGAGATTTCTTCTTTGTTTTGAACTTTCTGGACAATGAAAACCATTTCCTTTGCAACTGTGGCCATGCTGCATACAAAAGGTTAATAGGTAAATCTATTCATTGTGGAGTCATTGTTTGACTAATATTACCCTACTATTATGAGCTGAGGTAGAGGGAACTAAAAGAAAGAGAACTGGATTGAAGTCTTTAAAAATATTAGAAAGGGGATAACATTAGCTAATAATTTCAGTGCAGCACAGAAACCAGGACCAGAGGACACAGGCCGTAACTAGCTATGTCTCGCTAGGTTGTGTCCTCGGTTGTTTTTTTTTTGCATAATCAATGCTGATGCTCATGTACAGATTCTGTTAAAGTACAAAAGACTCCTTAATTTTCTCTGTTGGTTTGCCGTGTAACATAAATTTGGAGGTTGAATAGTAAATACCAAGCAATCTTATAAATACTGCAGCTATAGCTTGAAACCTAGTTTGACCTCGGTAGAATGTCAGCTGTGGTTCCGACGCTGGACACAGGGTATGGAATATGTTGCCTGCCACATTGTTTATGCTAAATCAGGATCTTTTAAGACACGGCTTGACAAATGTTTTAAGATCTACCAGCTACCAGGAACTGGATGAGCATTGATGGGCTGAATGGCCTCCTCCAGTTCATAAATGTTTGTAAATTTTCAGGAAAGCATGCCCTGAAGTAGGTAGGGCTTAGTGATTGCAGATTCTTTAGGGTTTGTGGAGCATTGTACAGTCAAACAGGGCGTCTCCATATACTCCATATACTGCCTTACACTTTGAATATATTTGGCTAAGCTGTTCTATAGATATAAGTGAAGCATAATTTGATCAGCTGATTTAAAATACACTAGCTTTCTGAGATCACAAACGTCTCAGCTGCACAGTTTATCCCATTATTAAATGTAAACCTCTAAAGAGTAACATACGGTACAAACGCACGTCCCAGCCATTTCCCTGTGACCAGCTACAGTAATAACTGTTGAGTTTATTCTCCTTAACATTCCGGTATTCCTACAGTTCTGTGCTGTAAAGCAACGCCTGACTTTCAGACTGCATCACCTGGGACGTGTTCTCATTCAGAGATTATGGCAAGCATGCGAGGCAGGACCAGACAGGTCATGGAATTTAACAAAATCATATCTTTGTCAGTGTTAGCTACTGCTTGTCTACCGGCACGGTTCATGTGGAAAGGTTTTAAATTATGTTTTGGTGTTTGTCGTCATATTGTTTGAAACTTCAATATGGTAGCACCATCAAAAAAATCAATGCATGCAGAATCTCTGCTACTCTCATAGCCACATTTTCCAATTCCAATTATTCCAACATCTACAAGGCACTGGACTCCACTGCACTGAAGTGCGGAGCAGTTACAAAAGAACCATTATGTCCGAGCTGTAGGAGTGAGTCACAAGCCCACACTCACAGAACACTTTAATCTTTACAAGGCATGCTACAGCTCGGATTAGTTTAAGGCTTTTATGATCACTTCAATTACTATTTTTTTTTAATGAACTATTTTACTTATATCCTTCAGATTTTGTACAAAATTAAAAGCTATTTTAACATGATTATTGTGTTTTGGATGCTTATACTATTATTATTTATTTTATTTCTAAGCAGATGTCCTTATCCAGGCGACTTACAATTGTTACAAGATATCACATTATTTTTACATACAATTACCCATTTATACAGTTGGGTTTTTACTGGAGCAATCTAGGTAAAGTACCTTGCTCAAGGGTACAGCACGAAGGTCCCTCACCTGGGATTGAACCCACAACCCTCCGATCAAGAGTCCAGAGCCCTAACCACTACTCCACACTGCTACCCTCAACCCTCTGTGAAAGTCAGTCATGGATACTATATGCATAACTTTACATATGGAAATGGACTAGCATTTGTAACATGCTAGTCCATTTAGACAAAATAGTATGATAGGCGTTTCCTATTTATTTTCTAACCCATATATATCTAAACAGCCAGTCTCCAATAATATTAAAATAAGAGTATTTCAGTTCATTTTACTTTGGTTTCTGAGAGTTACATATTGAAATGCTCACCCCCTCCATTGCGGTAACAGAGATAGGGGAACCTCCAGACGTTCCCTAGCCCCACGCAGTAGCCGATGCAGGACAGCAGAAACTCATACTTCCCGCCCCACTGCTCTCGTGGAGGGGGGAGGTCAGGGTTCGGGGACGGAGACGAAGGTTGGGACTCAAACTGAGGCTGTGCAGTGGAATCCCCGACATCATACTGCAGAGTCACGCCATTCAACTGCACCGGACTCTGTTCCACAATAATACAAAAAAGAGTTAAGGATCATTAATCATCAATTCGAATCATCGATTAGTATTTATCATCGAAGCAATAGTAGGCTTAATAGAAAATCTAATGCTATATTTAACTATGGTTAACTTCTTGTAACCTCTAGAATTTGGGCTTAAAGATAATGGAAAAATAAAGCAAAATCCAATTATTGAGGTCTGTAAACTTCCTGTAGTACATACATTCCTTTTTACATGTTTTCTCATTTGCTTTAAGAGGGATAAGTTCCTGTCCATTCCCTTTTGCATTACTAACTATTAGACTACACTGTCTCTCATTGGTATACAGTACTAGTTGTTGACCCAAATTAAGTATTATCACAGGTTCAAGGATCAAATGAGGATCTCTCTATTTGATTTTGTCCTCATTTGCATGTGCACTTTTCACTTTAATAAACCAGAAACATATCTTATTAAACCCTTTGTTTGAAACTTGCATCCCATTTGGCTTAATGCTGATACACATGACCAAACATAGTTTGTGCTGTTGCCCAAAAAATGGTCTATGGTGATAGGTCAATAGTGCCCTCTGAAACTACCACACATAAAACAAAACGGTGGACCAACCACAGCCTCACAGAATAACTGTAATTAAAAGTTATTAAACAGATATTGACCCTTGGGTTGAGAGGGTTACTCTAGTGAGCAATTAACCATTATTGCCCACAGTCCTTCCCTTTTTCAACTCTCAAGCAACAGTTTTCCAATATACAGTAAGCCTTACCTCCAGTGAATATTTATATAATACAGCACTGGGAATAGTCTTAATGCCATAGACCATTTTGATTTAAGTCCAAAAACTTTTTTTGTCATGTATTTCAGGAGTCCAAACTATATTTGAAGTAAAAAGAAAAATGTGTTTATGACTATTAATATCATTATATTATTTGATGGGACCAGGTTGCTTCCTAATAGAGAACGTCTGACAGAGATCACAGCAGTCAGTTTGGTTGCCAGTAATGACATACAGTAGGTAGAGTCATTCCGAAATGAGTGCGTTTGAATTTGTTTAGCAAATGCCTTTGAGACCAGGTCATCATGACCCCGACGAGGGACACTGTGGAGCATTCGGTGACATGAAAGCGTTTGAGACATTTGAAATAAAGCTTGCTGTCTGGAATACTGAGTTCTGCCAGCTTTACGTCCCAAATGACGAGGGAAGACCAAATAACTACCAGAAACCCGCGGCATTGAGTTATACAACACGAAATTCTAGACAGCAAAGTATTTATAGCACATGGCTTTAGTTTACTTAAAATGTATTCTTGTGTTATGTATTATTTTTTCATCTGCATGCATTGTCCAGGAAATATTTTTCAAACTGTACTATAAGCAGATAACAGGTACAACGTCACATTACAGCCCTTGTAAAACGCGTATCTCATGTACGCGTAAATCAATGCATGCAGTAGTGTATAATATGGTCATCATCACTCACCTCTGTACAAACTGGTTTATACAACCCAGGCAAAAAACACAAGACAGAACTACGCTGTATAAAAAAGTGAATACAAAGAAGGCTACAAAAGACAACCGGTAAGTAGCATGCAGGAATTCTCCAAATATATATTTTTAGTGATATATTTTATTAGGATCAGATGAATATGTAAAACACACAAGCTTTCAAGACCACGGAGGTCTCTTGTTCAGATTAAAAGTGGAAATAAATGTCCTGTTACAGGTCAACACCTAGAAATTGTAAAAGGGTTCACATTATACTGCGATGATATAAAACACTGACTGTTCCTTTGTGTCGCTGTGCTAGCTTATTGTTGTATTAGGATGTGGTAAGCCCAAGAATTGCCTGTGACATTCAGCGATATAAAAATAAGTCTATGATAGACTAATCGCATGAACGCAATTCTGTGGTTGCCTGGCAATACTGACTAAGTGAACTGGCAATAATACAATTGTTAAACTTTTAAGCCTCTGTGTCAGGATTCACTCAGTGTCTAAATAAACTCACAACATACAGAACATTTTGATGCGATTTCAGTTAGGATTGTGTATTACCGTTCTTTAATAGCAGGCTTGTATTCTTAATCATTAATTTATTGTGATTCTATTAAACTAAACATACCTGTCTGCCCCCCCCCCCCCCCCCCCATTTAAACTGTTCTAAAATGGAGGCCCCAAAAAATACCGCTGATTCTCCAAGTTCAAGTTTATGATAACTGCCTGAAAAGGTTTGTGCACAGAATTAAAATAATAAGAATTACCAATCTGCTTACAAATTCATGAAGGCGTTAACCTTGGAAACATGCCAGATATGTTTCATGTCAGAAGCTGGAAAGCAGGTTTTGAAGCCACAATAAGAAAGAACCTACGTCTTTTCGCAAAGACATAAATTCTTGTATCCCACTAGAAACAGATCCCAGGTCAGGCATACAGCAAGAAAAATGTTAGTACAGGTACAGTAGCACATTATTTCCATATTCATTTCCATACTATTATTCATTGTGTAAAGTGCAACTCTTCTCTATATACACATACATTAAAGTAAAGTCACAATACTCTACAGACTTCTCATGATCGGTCAGCACAGGCTCCCCAGCGTCTCACTTAGTAAAGGCACAGACAGGGTTTGTCATGTTCTAGAGTTTGCTGGGTTTGAAGTTCTGAGTTGGATTAGGAAAGTAATTCAACTGAAAATCGGCTGTGGTTAGTTTGCCTCACTGCGCAACAACTTCCATCTATCTTCAGTGCTTAGGTAGGCACGTGTGGAACAGCTGTGAGCTGGCACTCGTGTAACAGGGCAGAGGCTGAGCAGGAACCAGCCACCCTGCGCACAGCAAGCATTGTGGTCTTTTGCATTGTGGTTAAGATGCTCACTTGTGGTATACAGGGTCACTGGTTCGTGCCCCAGCCTCCGCCCTGTTACACATGGACTGTGAATTCCAAAATTCCAAATTGGGGAGAAAATAAAAAATGACCAGAACATAGCTTGTATCCCTGATCTTTAAACTTTTTAGGGATTTATACAACATTCAAAATAGTTCAGGCTTAAAAATAACACATAGATGATACACTCATGACAGACACCATGGGCGCTGCACAAACAATCAATGCCATTTAGGAAGGTATTTGTGACGCTGATTCCTCTGCTCTGTGCAGAAGGGTGTGGAAAAGTTTTTTTATTTATAATTGGACTCTTTCACAATTGTTTTTACCTTTTCTCTAGGTCAAACTGTTAAAAATATGATAATACTGTTGTTTTTTTTTTCCTTCAAAACATTCTTTCCATTCAACCAAAAAGATCTGCTGTCAAGCTATACGTTTCTTCTGCTGATGTCAGGCCTATATATAAAGCAGTTGCTCAGGGGAACTCTTTCTAACATGTAAATGCAATGTTTCCTGAAATGGACTTCACTGGTTTGTAAGAAATGTCAGCATGCTGGACTAGATATTAGAATATTTAAACAAGACAAATGGTATGGAACCACAGACTGATTTAACAAATCAGATAACAAACACATAAGGGTATTTCTAGTTTTGAAACCATAACTTTTTTGTTCTATTCTGAAACTAAAATAACCAAAATATTCAAGGTGTTTTTAAAAAAATGCAGATTTCCCAGTACCTCCACCACACAGATATATAAGTCTTAGGGTGCAGGTCGCAGACTGATTCGCTGGGTTAAGAAGGCAGGTTTACCTGAGTGCCTAGTGTTGGTGTTTTTGTTCCTGTTGCGGTGATTCCAGGTGTCTTTGTTTTCGCCTCATCACCCGTCATCTCCTCCTGGGAGGGCTCAGTCTTCTTCTGTTGGTCGTGCCATTGTTCGGGTAAGGGTTTCATGAAGAGCAGGATGAGGTAGGGGAGGAAGGGAATCCAAGGGTTGTGTTTCAACAGAGACTGTTATGGACCAGACAAATCCAAATAAAAGCAACCGGGTGGGCAAGTGTCTAGAGAGAAGCTGCAATCACGTCTGCCAGCAAACAGGAACTACACACAGAGCCGCAGCAAGAGAGAGAGAGAGAGAGAGAGATAGAGAAGTTAAACACAGAGCTCCAGCTGCCGGGAACTGAAACAACAAGCTCACCTGAATGCAGATAAACCACACCCACACCAACACCCACACCCCTCCCCCAATAGCTGCATGCTCCCCCATTTCACTCATGCTGTCTCTTTTTCAGTTTTTTTTTTTTTTTTTAAATAGAACAATGTTTTGCATTTGTTAAATTTAAAAGCTAATACTACAGCCATACTTTCAGGACACTCCTCAGTGTACCTCAAGGTGCTTACAGTAATCTGAAGCGTTTACTTTCAATTAGGTTATTTGTGTGGTTACTGTAGGCCAAGGCTTTTTTTTAAAATGCATTAACAGTTTGTTTAGATAAAAGGGTATTTAAAGTTGTCTAGGCTGTTTTTAAGGAACACATGCTGGTTATATGTTATTTAATTAATAAAAAACTGACTGAAATAACACCACCTTCCCTCCCTCTCTCCAAACCCCTCTGCCCTTTCACAGCTCACTGTTTAAAATGCCAGCTACCAATGACCAGCAGGAGTTTGGATTTGGAACACACAATAAGAATAACAACATTCTCACTTCCCTGTTGCTACTGACATTTTTGCTTCCCAGGCTGTTTTCAGTGTTAGTCAGATGTAGAAACCAGTTTGTCCTGCACTACACAGAATGTATTCAGATCCCATGTCATGGAATTTGTTATGGTCTTGGAAAGGTTGAGAGTCAGGTAACATTAACAAGCCTTTCTTGGTTGCACAGGTGTCCCCCTCTAAATTTCTGTCCACTCCCAACAGGCTTCTTTGCAGCGTTTGTCCAGTGCTGTACCTCTGCCCTACTCAGTGAAGCTTTTGTATAAGAATTGTATTTATTACAGTTTTAATATATCTTTGTTATATAAAAAATGATTATATGTAATAATTATTCTTTGCTAAAAATTATAAACAAATTAAATATGTGCCCCCTAGAAAATATTATTAAAATATAACATATAGGTGTTTCCTGTCAAATATTATCATTGCAACAACTAAAATGTTAGTTCATTATTTTGAACTATAGCAGAGCTACAGAGCTTGAGGGTGTGTTTTAGAAGCTAAGTATACTGGAGTTTGGACCCCCAACCCCCTTCTTTAAAAATGTCAAAATATTGTTTACTTTAACAGTATGTTTCGTATCAGGTATCCCCCCCCCCTTCATGACAGTTTTTAAGTTTAGTCGTTGCCAATTATTTGTTATTATTTTCTCCCAATTTAGTATGGTCAATTATTTTTAGGCTCAGCTCACCGCTACCACCCCTCCACTGACTCGGGAGGGTGAAGACGGACACACGCTGTCCTCCAAAGCGTGTGCCGTCAGCCGACCGCTTTTTTTCACACTGCGGACTCACCATGCAGCCACCCAAGGGCTACAGCGTCGGAAGACAACGCAGCTCTCAGGCAGCTTACAGGAAAGCACGTAGGCGCCCGGCCAGACTACAGGGGACTGGTGCGCTGTGAGCAGAGGACACCCCGGGCGACCTAACCCCCCACCCCCCCGGGCGACGCTCGGCCAATTGTGCGCCGCCTCCTGGGAGCTCCCGTCCACGGTCGGCTGTGGAATAGCCTGGACGCGAACCGGCGACGTCCAGGCTATAGAGCGCATCCTGCACTCCACGCAGAGCGCCTTTACCCGATGCGCCACTCGGGAGCCATTGATTTTTTTTTTTTTTTTTTTTAAAGAGCTGCTGATTGACTTGGCATACTGTGTGAACAGAATCGTCTTTTTAAATACCTGAACTGAACGGATGACATTGATAGCAAGATGGGCTGAATGGCCTCCTCTCGTTTGTAAACTTTCTTATATTCTTTCTTAACGCAAATGACCTTTGAGCAACTGATCTAGCTCAGATTCCCCTGTGCACACGTTCCCAGTATTCAACACTATTGAAATGCTCAGCAGACACGGCTACAGCAGAGGAACTAGTCCAACAACCTCACCCGTAACTATTTCCACTGGAGAAACATATCAGCATTAGCTGCCACCTGCAGAAGGTTTGCTGTAAATAATATAGGAAATGTGGGAATGAACACTCTACAGAACGCGCTTCATGCTGCGACTGGAGCTGTATTTAAACACACCAGGGTCTATTTTAACTTTTTATACCCTGTACATTTGGATGATATTTAATATATGGGCAAGTTTCACAGACACTGATTAGCACTAATCATGGATGACCTTACTCAGTATAACAGTAGTGATGATCAGGGTCTGTGTAATCATCCATATGTGTTCTTAATCATCTCGGATTACTGCACTCAGTGTGGAGTAGTGGTTAGGGCTCTGGACTCTTAACTGGAGGGTCGTTGGTTCAATCTCAGGTGGGGGACACTGCTGCTATACCATTGAGCAAAGTACTTTTCCTAGATTACTCCAGTAAAAACCCAACTGTATGTAAAAAATAACGTGATATCTTGTAATAATTGTAAGTCGCCCTGGATAAGGGCGTCTGCTAAGAAATAAATAATATGTTTATTATGGTTTATAAAGTCATTAGATATTTTACCTTTGGGGCAGTCTGAGCAAGCCTGAGCAAGTAATGGCATCAGTGTAAAAATGACCTCTTTGGGGCAGACTAGAGATGAAACTGTGAGTTTGTTAAAGATTTGCAATGGAAAGTATCCTTCAAAACGCATTGTTACAGGAATCCCTTGTGCAGTGTGTATGGACTGACGGGACAGAAGCGCCTGCAGCTGGTGATCGCCTAAGCGTTGGTTTCAAGGTACAGTACCAGAAATGTGTTTAATTTTTAAATCTATAGTCCAATTACACTGTCAAATTAAGATGCAAATTCTTACACAAAAACTAGTCTGTCTTTCGATAGTGCAACAATGACAGCTAGGGGTTATAAACTGGTATACAGCAGGCGTTCCTTGCAGACAACCTGTTTGCCACAAGGTGTCGCTATTAATCCATGTGGGAAAGTCATTTGTTCAATAGTGCCACAAATTGAATCGCGTAGCTGTGCTTCTGCTGCATCTTCAAGACCTGTTATAGCCCAGGTTGCATCTGTTAACAGTTCAGTTTAAAAGATAAATAATACATGTGGAGTTTATACATCAAAACACAGCCGCCTTTCAGTATAGAGCGTTTCAAAAAATGTTCTTCCTCTAAACACTATGAAAAAACCTCAGCTAGGTTGCACAAAAATAAAAGACACCTGTCATAACATAATAGGATGTGAAGCAAGCATGTACAGTCAGGATGAACTGGTTAATCTTCCATATTTAACAGAATACACATCATCTCTAAAGTGAAGTGCTTCAATAACTTTATATTAAACGCTCCATCTTTAGGTCTGGTGTACCAATATACTGTACCAAACAAAGTACATTTGTAACATATCTACCATAGTTGCTACCAAGTCAAACCGAAGGGTCTTTTTTTCGTACACTGCTCGGGTTCACAAACAATACAAAAAAAAGCAGCCGTAATTTCAAATTCCGCGCCTGATGCTACAAAGTATTCTTACCTGCATCTGATTGGGCGGCCTTGTTTCACTGTTGCACAACAGACCTCTGTGATTGGATCCTGCCTCTCACAAGGAGGAATGTTTTAAGAGCTGCAAGGAGAGAGGGTTTTTAATGACCCATTTCCTGAGCCCACCACACACCAATGAGATTCTTTGCACACATCGTGAAGTACTGTGATTGGAGGCTTTTTCGTCATCCTTGTGTTTTTTTTACTCCCATCTCGCTTTCCCATTGGTTGACAGTCCTATACTTGCTGGCGCACAAAGGTGCGCGCGGGTTACTCTGGTGTTTCTGGGAGAAGGTGATAGTTCTTTGTGAGGGAGACAGAAGTGAATAAGTTGTATTTATTATATTTAACGTACAGTTTATTTCAATTTTAATATAAACAATAACTTGTCAAGATGCACGTGATTAAGAGAGGTGGGTTGTTTTTTTGTGTGTTACTTCTTGAAAGAATGCACTGATAACAAGATACTTTGCTTTACTAATTATTTAACTGTTAGCGTCATTAACAAATGTTTGTATTTTATTAATAATTACATTAAGGTTTAAATTTTAGGGGCCATTTCGCTTGTATTTTTTTTTAAATTGTACTGACCGAAAACAAGTCAAAAAGACCAAACGTATTTCTGTTAAATTATGTGACATCTGTTGTCATTGAAATGTCAGATACACATAATTGTGATTTCTATGTAAATTCTCACTTGTGTAAATTATTGTGTTTTTTACGGTTGTGAATATTCCCATCCCTTTGTTTCAAGTCTTGGCGCCAATATATGTTGCACAAGTTTTAATAAGGGTGTAATGGCGGGATATGAACAAAACTTGCACAAGTATTTTCTGAATTTAGTGTATTTTGTTTTTTGGAGCAACTCTGTAGTAACGCCTCTAAAAATAAAATTCTGTGGTATTATTATTTTTTTGTCTAATGTTACTGAAAATGAAAGGTGGATTTGAGCCGAGCATGTACAAACTTCCGTTGAATAAATTACGCATTTCAATCTTAGAACTGTGACACGTTTTGACAGAGAAAGCATTGTCATTTTACCAAATAGCAATTATGATTTACATTGCATGACCTCGTGTAATTAACTGACTGTATAAACTAGGTCGCTTGATATTTTTTGGCCACGCTAAACATGACGGTTATGTATAGATGCAAATCAACAAACGCTTGCGTTGCATGGCTAGAAGATTATTAAGGTCAGTTTTTTAAATTTTATTTTTGTATTAATTATTTCTAGATGGACGCCAGGAACGAGTCATGTTTGATAAAATTACTTCCCGCATCCAGAAGCTCTGTTATGGACTCAATGCAGACTTTGTTGATCCTGTAAGTAAGGAATGTATATTTGTTCTGTGGTCAAACCACTTGGTCAAAAGTCAATTTTTTTGTAAACTGCTTGGCGTTCTGGATACAGGCTAGAAGGTTTATACATATAGGTCATGGTGGTCTTGCAATTACTTGTCTTCCATTCCATATCAACCCAAATATTGTCTCTTCCCTAGACCCAGATCACCATGAAGGTAATCCAGGGGTTGTACAATGGGGTCACCACAGTGGAGCTGGATACTCTAGCAGCTGAGACTTCAGCCACTCTGACAACCAAGCACCCAGACTATGCCATCCTGGCAGCTAGGATTGCTGTCTCCAACCTTCACAAGGAAACCAAGAAGGTTTTTAGCGGTTAGTGTGCCACAACCTGAGAATTGAAGTAATTAATGTGTGCCACAAACAGATTTTTATGTATGTGTATTTTTTTCTTCGACTACATGCAGAGGTGATGGAGGATCTGTATAACTACGTCAACCCCTTGAATGAACGCCACTCTCCCATGATTGCCAAGGAGACGTATGACATTGTCCTGGCAAACAAGGATGTAAGTGTCTGTCATTTCTTTGACGTTACAGTAGATTTGATGGCGTTTTATCACACATTTACATTGTATGTAAAACTTTTCCTCTTGCAGCGCCTTAACTCTGCCATCATTTTTGATAGAGACTTCTCCTACAACTTCTTTGGGTTTAAGGTAAGAAGAAAATTTTTTTTTCCTGAGTTGCAAGACTGATATTCACGGAACACTATAAATGTTGGTTGCGTTGCAGGCTGCCCTAAATCGGACAACTATGTGGTTTTACAGTGCTTTTGAGATGGAACAAAGTCAAATAAAACCACTGTTTCAGTAAGGAAATCCATCATTGTTTAGTTAAATCTGTATTTGTCTCTTTCAGACACTGGAGCGTTCCTACCTCTTAAAGATTGATGGCAAAGGTAGTATTTTTTTTTTTTTTAATCTGTTAGTCTTTGAAGTGACTTTGTTGTTGTTTTGTGGTGCCCCAGTGGTTGTAGTTAGTGTTATATTCATGACATAAGTTCGATCTAACATCTTTTCTTAGTGGACCTACTGAAGATGAATCCGTCATACTAACAAAGTTAATTCGAGGATAATTTGATTTAAATTGGTTAACTTACTGTCACTTTAGTGGCTGAGAGACCCCAGCACATGTTGATGAGGGTGTCTGTTGGGATCCACAAGAATGACATTGATGCTGCTATTGAAACCTACAACCTCCTCTCTGAAAAGTGGTTCACCCATGCCTCCCCCACCCTCTTCAATGCCGGAACTAACAGACCACAGCTTTCCAGGTATGTTCACACTCAGTAAGCGGAGTCAGTACAGAGAACTGTGGGGGTAGAATAAATCAATTCAGTTTCCAAATTGTTAGTACACATTTAGTTTAAGCAAAAACATAACTTCAGTTCTCTAGCCATGTGCACTGCTACTTACTGTGGTTACCACAAGATGACTGAATCATGGTTACCAAAAGTAACAGCACTTGGAATAAGCTAAAGCATCCAAGCAGTAATAAAAGGTAATTTTATTATGAATGTGTTTTAGACCGGGCTGATTATTTGTAGGTCTTGTCAAATTTCTAGGATATAAAAACTATAGCCTGTATGGGGCATTGCACCTTTAAGACCCCCTGAAGAGTCATTCAGATCAGCCCAAAGAGATGCTTGGAACTTGAGTACCTTAACTTCTTAATGAAATACCTTAACAAACTGAAAGCCTAGATCTGTGAACACTTGAGGTGATGGTCAGCCATGTAGTTTTATCTGATTTCTATACTGGAGCTGAATACTGTGTCTGCAGTGACATGTCTGGTTGTTGACTTCCTTGCCCTTCTCCTAGCTGTTTTCTGTTGAGTATGAAGGATGACAGCATTGAAGGGATCTATGACACGCTGAAGCAATGTGCCTTGATCTCCAAATCTGCCGGGGGTATAGGGGTGGCTGTCGGCTGCATCCGAGCCACTGGAAGCTACATTGCTGGGGTGAGGACTGCAGGAAATTAATTGATAGGTAGTGCAATTGTAAACGGTCTATTGGGTATTTCTTTGTGGTGGGGAGAGGGGGGAGCCACCGAAAAGTAAGTTCCTTTTGCCTCAGTCTCTTTTAATCCTCATCGAGTGTACAACTGTTTTATACAGTTATGACTGGCTTCACAACCATAACATTAGGTAGTTGAAGGTTTGTGCTGTAAGTGTTCTGTTTTTCTGGTTTTCCTATGCCCACATCATATTTTTTATGGAGTGGGCAATTTGCATAAAAGTTGTCTGTTGTGGAAAACACAGGCCCATGTATCTTAATACAGAAGATCTTTGACCAACATTTTTTATTTTCATTGCAGACAAATGGAAACTCTAACGGTCTGGTTCCCATGCTGAGGGTTTATAACAATACTGCTCGTTACGTGGATCAGGGAGGCAACAAGGTAACCATATTCAGGATTACTGAATTGTAAATTAAAACCCTGGTTAAATGCTGTGTGGTTATCTGGATTTAAACACACCAGTTCTGTTTGCCAATACGTTGGAGTGGGCACATGAGAGGGATTTTTACTGCCTGCCTGTTTTTCATAATTGAGCTGTCTTACTGTAGATGGTAATGGTGGGCTATATAGAGGTTGCTGAAAAAGCGGTATATGTTGGTTTAAACTAGTGCTGGAACAAATATTCAAATATTTGAACAAATATCTTTTGATACAAAAATATTTTGGATACAAAATTCAGATTCGTATTTGCTAGAAATTACTAAATTACCTTGCACTTATTTACCGCCTCGCCAAGTTTGCGGTACAGTTTCAAACATGGCAAATGAGAGGTCTGTGTGATATGCAAGATTGATTAATATATATTTGTTTTATACTGTATAATAAACAAAAATATATAAACAGAGGATCAACACAGCAGCTCTTGAGCCTCTATTTAAAAGTTATAGACGGCAAAAAGTAAACAAACCAGATTATGTGTGTGCAACCATAGTGATTTCTATGGAAAGCTATCTGGGTCAAAATAGCGTTGTGCAGCTTTAGCGCGCATGAGAATCTCATGACAGAAAAAAGGGAAGCATGTCATTCTCAAATGCCTCGCTTAAAACAGTGCCCAACTTGCTGGAAATGTTGTGTAGTGATCATTATATAGATTGTATATTATATATTTTTTGTTATGTCTTTTTAAATGTAAAACTGGAACCAAAATGGTGCGTCTTTTTCCTCTTCATTTTACAACACCATTTCCACATTTTGCTTTATTTGAAGTGTTTAAAGTTAAATTTTCGTTTTCGTTTGGTTTTGTTCAGCTACAAAAAGGCACAAGTAAACCTGTTATTACTTTATGAAAACGTGTCTATGTCCACTGTTTATTGTGAAGAAACAGCAATGGCAGGGAATTTAAAAAAATAAAAAGTAGTAAAATAAATCAAATGCGGCAGAGGTCACACTAGCCTTTAAATGTGCATTTGTAAAATGCATGCCATCTCAATCTGCGTTTTCAACCATAACATCTGTGTTTTTACATATTGCATCAACATAGTTATATTATTTTACAGTGTAACTATTTCAGATGAACAAAGTTAACATGCAAAACACAATATAAATGATGGTAGTAGAAATAGTCAAAAAGACAAGCTTACCATGAAACGTTTTCTTTTGAAAATCCCGTTCACAGTGTAAAAATCAGTGTTGTAGAACATGTACCAGTGTCTCTCCGGGTAGCTGTCAACATCAGAACCTTTTAGCACCCAAGTCAAAAAATGACTCTTGCCTTTTCCAAATCAAAGTCTTAATTCTCAGGAGCTTCCATTTGAAATTGTCATGTTTTAGATGATCCAACGTAAATGAGTGTTTGCTGGTCAGCACATTGTTCTGCTGGTACACAAGATACACGTATCGCAATTGCTGCAAGTTTTGCGAAAGCAGGAAAGATGTCATGGTTTTACTTGTTCAAATTCTTGGCTGACGGTGTCAACAGGTAAGATGCTCTGATACAAATTATTGAGTCACTCTAATACCAGGGACGTGCGCAGTGCTACGTGGGATACTCAGACCTCAGATTTTTTTTTTTTTTTTTTTTTTTGAGGATTCAGGGAGCAGTGGAACTATTTTTACACACTGCCTTGCATAAAACTATTTTGTGATATAAACAAAATTATTGGATTGGGATGATAAGGGGATCTGTGGTCTTTTACATCTGTTTTAGAAACACACTGCTGTTTTATTAAAATGCCCTGCGTATATAACACAGAATTCTGCGTAAACATTACCTCTGAAATGCAGTGTCAACTTTGTACTATTTTTCAGGAATAAACAAAACAGCGTTTAACTTGAACTGCTATTTTGGCATCCTTTGTTTTGTAGTTAATTCACTGGGGAAAGTAAGGTCTACACCACATATTCTTTACTCCTATGATATTTTTCTACTTTGACGAGTTACTATAACATCTTGCTGTAAAACAAGGGGGCCACGCCCCCCTGCCCCTGCTGCTATGTGGTCTCTGCCTGCGTTCTGAGCAATAATGGCTTTTATTACTTTTTGAAAACAAACAAATATTTAAATTGAGCGAATATCCGAACATGAAAATCCCGTGTTCATCCCAACACTAGTTTAATCACTGTTTTGGACTGTGTATAGAAATATATGCCCTTTTGTTACAGAGACCCGGTGCATTTGCCATATACCTGGAGCCCTGGCATTTTGACATCTTTGATTTCTTGGAGCTGAAGAAGAACACAGGAAAAGATGAGCAGAGAGCCAGAGACCTCTTCTACGGTCTCTGGATCCCTGATCTCTTCATGAAGAGAGTCGAGGACAATGAGGTGGGACATCGTTGATTTTATTCATATTCAAATCAATTAGTTGCTGATCATTAGTCTAGGTCCCTGAACTATTGTTAAATGAACACACACTGCCCAAGGTCAGCAGATCCAGAACATTACAGTAAAAAAAAAAAAAAAAAAACAAAAACAAAAAAAAACTTAATGCCAGTATGTTTTGGTTGAATAGAAGAGGGAATGCAATTTTTGATTACAATTATTACTATTTATTTCTTAGCAGACGCCTTATCCAGGGCGACTTACGATTATTACAAAATATCACCAATACAAAGTATTACCTTACAAAATATCACAGTACAGTTAAGAGCAGTTATAAAGCACAATAAAATCAGTAGAAAATAAGATCAAATTAAAATGAGGAAAGTAAAGAATACAGTAAATTACATTCAAGTGCGAGTTTGACTAAGAGCACTTAACTTATAGTAAAAGTATTTGCTTATACGAGTAAAGTCCATTTAAGAGCACATTGTAAATACAATAAATGGATAAGAACAATTTCAAATAAGAGCAGTTACCAAAAACATGAATATGGATATCTAAGAGTTTAATTAAGGTACAAGATACAGTGAGTAGTTGTAATTAAGAGCAGTACTAGAATATGGCAAGGTATGTAGCAGTTCATTGTGAGTACAAGCTGATGCAAGTACAATAGGGCAGTCCTGATATCCATGGGTAGGTCGTTCCACCACTGAGGGGCAAGGGAGGAGAAGGAGCGGACTCTGGAAGCGGAGGGGGGGTACAGCTAATCTTCCGGTTGCGGAGGGGGGTGTAGGGAGAAATAAGTCTGGGGATAGGAGGGAGCAAAAAGGTCAAGACAGTGATAGGTGACAATATGCAGTTGATTTAATTAACCAGTTATTCCATTAAGATAGATTTCACTGTTATAGCAGTTTTTAAAGTGCATGTTGCCATATTATGTGATTGTCTGGTAGATATGTTTAGGGAATATCTTTTTCATATTTGTGCAGTGTCTGTAAAGAGGCCTTGTGACCTGTGTGATTATTTTTCAAATGTTTGTTTTTTACCTAAATGGTATACGGTTGACCCTTTCTGTAATGTTAACTCTAAACCCTGTCCCACATTTACAGGACTGGTCCCTGATGTGTCCCAGTGATTGCCCAGGACTGGATGAGTGCTGGGGAGAGGAGTTTGAGAAACTCTACACCAGGTAATGTCATCTGTTCTGTTTTCAGGTTTCATAAATTCCTTGAACAAGAAAAGCATTACTCGTCATATAATGTAATATCTGAGCTGTAGTTGCATTCTTATGTTTCTTGTGTTCACTATGTAGGTATGAAAAGGAGGGTCGTATCCGCAAGAAGGTGAAGGCTCAGCAGGTGTGGTATGCAATCATTGAGTCGCAAACGGAGACCGGCACGCCCTACATGCTTTATAAAGACGCCTGCAACAGAAAGAGCAACCAGCAGAATCTGGGAACCATCAAGTGCAGCAACCTGTGCACTGAGATTGTAGAATACACCAGCCAGGATGAGGTGAGTAGGATGATGGTAAATGGAATAAAAGTAGTCCAGCCCCACCGGAGACCAATGTGATCTTGCAGTGGAAGCTTACTTGATGGGACCAATCTAGGGAAAGGGGTGGGGCTGGAGGGCTGGTGGTCTGGGTGGGGGTCTGGGGCTGGTGTTGGGGGTGGGGCTGGTGGTCGGGGTGGGGCTGGGGGTAGAGTTTAACAACTCCTTACCAAGGATCCTGCAAGGTTATGGACGCAAAGATTTAATGTTACTGGATGATTCTGGTTAACCTTTAGGAACAAAGGTTGTATCTGATCTCCTCTCTCTCTCTCTCTCTCTCTCATCGGTTCTTGCAGGTGGCTGTGTGTAACCTGGCCTCCATAGCTCTCAACATGTACGTCACGCCTGAACGCACTTTCGACTTCAAAAAACTGGCCTCTGTCACAAAGGTCATTGTGAGGAACTTGAACAAAATTATCGAAATCAACTTCTACCCTATCCCTGAGGTATGTAGGTTTTTGTTACTCGCCCATAGAAGTAGTGAGCTTTTGCTTTAGTGAACATTTTATAGTTATTTTAAAGCAGTTTCATGAAGCTGAAATGTTTGTTTTTGTTTGTTTTGTTTTTCCTTAAAGTAGTAAATTCCTACTAAAATAGCAAGGTTCTTCAGCTGAAGTATACAGAGGGGATATGGGACTAAATGAAATTCAGTTTGATCTCTCAATGAAATGGCTTGTACAGACCCTGCACATTGGAGGGAGCTGATTTGTTTGCTTTATAACTTCATGACTTAATTTCCCAATAATTGATATAGCATTTGTACTCTTAATCGGTACGTTTACATGACAACGCGTTTTCCAGAAATTAATGTTTTTGGAAACCTGAATCAGAAAACTGATTTTCTTAAAACGTCACTTTTCTGTGTTTACATGACTAAGGGTAGAAAATCTAATTAGACTTCAACTGTATACATGGATTGAAGTTTTTTCGGAAAATGCAGGATATTTTCGCATGCAAAGTACTGTAGTAGCCTATGTACGATTTGACCACACCAGACATTTCTGCAATAGAACGGAGACTAATCCAGTAACTCAAGTGCTTTATCAAAGTGTCGGGTCTTAAATTCAAAGATCACTATCCTATAACTATTCAGATTCCCCAAAATGTGCAATCAGCCTTTCCAACAGCTTATCCTGTTCTATATTACCAGTTTTATTCTGTAGACGACATTTTAAATGATCACGTCATTTTAAAGCTGGAAAACATTTGCTGCTTCAGTATGGGCTATTAATATACATACGGACAAATGTATTACTTTATCCCTTACTAGACAAATGGATGCATGCAGGCTGACTACAGATTATTATTATTATTTTCTGTTTTCTAAAACCATGTGCAGGAATGAAGGTCAAAGTTTGCACATTTGCAGTATGCTATCAGAGTTAGTTTTCAGAATTTAATCGGAAATTTCTAGGTGCAGTTTTCCGAAAACTGACTTTTGTAATATTCCAATACGTTTTTCCGAAAACTGTGTTTACCTGACTTTTGATATCAGAATTAGTTTTCCGAAAAATATCGGAATTCTTCTGCTCATGTAAACTCACTGAATGTTAACAGCTCATATGTACACAAGTAGGACGAGACTGTCCGTTGCATTGCTGAAAATACTAAAGGTTAAGTGAACTGTATTTGGTGTGTTCACAATTTTTTAAATGTTACTGTTTCCCAGGCTGAATACTCAAACAAGCGTCATCGGCCTATTGGGATTGGAGTTCAGGGTCTGGCTGACGCCTTCATTTTGATGCGCTTCCCCTTCGAGAGTGCGGAGGCTCAGCTCCTCAACATTCAGATCTTTGAGACCATTTACTACGCCGCGCTGGAGGCGAGCTGTGACCTAGCCAAAGAGCTTGGGCCCTATGACACCTATGAGGGCTCCCCAGTCAGCAAAGGGGTAAGTTTGCCTTGCAACAGGTTATATAGGAGAGAGAATCTTTGTTTTAGGGACTTGCTGTAGAAGAGCAAGATTCTGTATATAAAAATTACATTTATATATTTTGTATCAGTAGTGCTCTGACCAATTTGAGTAGTTCCTGTGAAATCCATTTTTTCAAATGTGAGTCCTTGCTTTTCTAAAATGGGATTATCCATGGAAGCTGAAAAATTAGCTATTCTGTTCTATGGAGAGCCCTGTGTTTTTTAAGTGTGTATGTATGCTTGCCTTAGATTCTACAGTATGACATGTGGGAGAAAACCCCTACTGACCTCTATGACTGGAAAGCACTGAAGGAGAAGATTGCAAAGTAAGCAACTGTACATTGTTTTTACTGCATGTTGCCCATATCTGGAAGTGTATCACTTTTAAAATCTATGGATGGAAATACAGGGCTGTACACCATCAGCAGCAAACTAAACTTGTTTACACTTAGACACTTGTTCATTTTTGCCAAATTCACAAAGAAACACAATCTAGGGGCCATTTCATGCAATCAGGTAATTGTCTGCATTACTGACAGTGCACCCAATTTAAATTAAGCAATACAGAATGTACTAAACAAATGAGAATGAATACAGAACTGAAAGCATCTTGTGATAAATCTTGGCTTGAGTTAAACAATAGTGAGTGGCCAGATGTTTTTGTAAACTATACTTGAGCGTGTACACAATTGAAACCTTTTTTTATATTCATATAAGACTGGTATTTCACAGCATCATGGGGTGAAAAGGAGAATCAGGCGGTGAATAGGTTGCTGCCTCTTAATGAGAGACACGAAGAAAAAACCAAGTATTTCTAAATTAACCTGAGATCTGTTTTATTGTTGGCTCTTGAGGGAGAAGGAAATGGAAAATTCTGCTGGATTTCTTGAAAGTTCCTCTAACCTAAGCTTCTTTTGCAGACATGGTGTACGCAACAGTCTGCTGCTGGCTCCCATGCCCACAGCCTCCACAGCCCAGATCCTGGGTAACAATGAGTCTATCGAGCCCTACACCAGCAACATCTACACCCGCAGAGTCCTCTCTGGGGAGTTCCAGGTACTGTAATACCACCCCTCTACAGACCTGCTATTTTGTTCTTCCAAAGCACTATCAAATTCAGTTATTCTTTCCAAAAGTCTATTTGTTGTAGTGATGCCAATTAAAGCCCTGCTTACACTTGTATCGGTACGATACTAATACAGTTTGTTTCGGTATAGAATATACCGGTACAAAACCACTTTCTGTCCCAACTCTTTTTAATGCCGATACAGTTGCGATATACTTGTCCACATTCATGTATGTTTTAAATCAACAGTGTTCGGGTTCTGAACTAGTTTCCATGATAACCGCTGTCACATCTGTTAGCAATGGTTCCGTTGTTATGTAATGCAGCATGGTTCCGTAACAATACCGGTATAAAAAATCTAATGTGAACAAGGCATAACACTTGTTCTATAACAGTTTTGATCAATTACAGCTATTCTGGGTGGTTTCATTACGTGCATAGGTGTTTTGGTTATTTTTTTTTATTATTTATTGAAGGGGGCTTGGTGTCCATAGCTCATAGCCAATTGTAATATATATAACTATTTTGGAGGCTAGGATCAACTACAAAAGTGCTTTTGGTGAGCACTGCAAATATTTGAACGGGATGCATCAGAAAAGTTTCTCTCTCTCCTGTATTCAGATTGTAAATCCACACTTACTGAAGGACCTGACAGAACAAGGGCTTTGGAATGAAGAGATGAAGAATCAAATCATTTCTCAGAACGGATCCATTCAGGTTGGTGCCCAGTGGACAGAATGTGTTGATTTTTATTTTATTGAATTGCATAATCCAATTAACTTAATTTTGTTTGTTACATGGCATAAATTCAAAGCAAATTTGGGTCTATGTAAATTTACTTTGTCAAGTCCATGTAAGCAAACTTCAATGTCAGTCTGTAGCAATAAAGATGATGTCAAAGAAGTGTATTGTGATCAATTAAATATATACTACTGGTGACTTGAGAGCCAACAGAAAAGGATTATATGCATGTGTAGATTTGCAGTGAAGTGCCATGCATGCAAGAAACACAGGCAGCTAGGACATGGTGGTTACCAAGGAGGAGATTTTCAAAGGCAGTGTACCATTTCTCCAATGTAGGCCGTCTCTGAAATCCCAAATGACATCAAGGAGCTCTACAAGACCGTGTGGGAGATCTCTCAGAAAACCATCCTCAAGATGGCGGCTGACAGGGGGGCATATATTGATCAGAGCCAGTCGCTGAACATCCACATTGCAGAGCCAAACTATGGCAAGCTCACCAGCATGCACTTCTATGGCTGGAAACAGGTAAGGCAACATAAATCAGGCTTGAAATGTGCAAATTCGGAAACTAAGCTAAAATTGTATTCCAGTTGCATTCATCTCCATGGCTTTTTGAAACACTAATTTGGGTTCTGAGTTTTAACGCTCAACACTGCAGACCTCCTAAATAGGTCTCAGAAAAACAACTTCCATCACATTTCTTTGGCCACGTTTGGGCAGGGTTTAGGTCTTGGCTAACAAATTGAACCTAATAACCTAAACGAGTAATAATCTGTTCTTTGCTTTTGCTTTTTACTTGCATGCAGTTTGAGTTTCCTGCAGAGGACCATTGTCTTCTGTTTATGCCATGCATGATTTAACAATTTACTTAATAGATTTAATTATGTAGCTTATTTTTGTTTTGTGGAATAAACCTTGTCGTTGCTGTGGGGAGCTCTGAATTCAAAGGTTGGCGAAGCTATTGTATGCCTCAGAACACCCACATGCATTCTATAAAGATAAACAAGTGCAGTTCTTAATACCATCGCAACCAATAAAGCCAACTTAAGGTGCGGCTAAGGAAAGGTCATGTATGTGACAAATCATTACCATTTTGCGTCATGTTTTGTATCTCGTACTTCTGATGGCCCCCAGAGTGAAAGGTTCCATGTTCCAGCAAAGGAAGTTGAAGGGATCACAATGAGCGATTTTATATACCGTAGATGCAAAAAGACACTGGAGGTGGAGGTGGGGGTGGGGGTGGGGGTGGGGGTGGGGGGGACGGGGACGGGGACACCCCTTAAAGCAGGCAGTGCTCAGAAATCCTGCTACGATGTCAACATGAGATGTGCTGCATGCAAGTATAAAGTGATACAACATGGGCTAACATTGCTTCTAAAACAGAGTAACTATAAGGCACACTGACGGAACATTTTTGAATTCTTAAACTGATTTCTTGTAGGAACTCTCTGTGCTGACTGACCCTTACTCCAGAGTGCTTTTTTTACTGCATATAATTTGTTGTATCTTTTTTTTCCAGAGAATATGCTATTTTTGTTTCAAAGAACAGATGTATAGAAATGTTTTAAAGCTAGAAAATGGAAAGGTCACCATATTTCTTTGTATGCCATACAAGACTAAATTTGGACCTTTTTTGATTTTTTTTTAATTATTATTATTTATTTTGTTCCAGAATGCATATAAAATGACCCAGTCTTAATGAATTATTGGTAATTTTACTTTAGACATTTTAAATAATGATTTGGTGAGAAGATATCATCAATTTAATTATTTTAAAGCCTTTCCGTAGCTCTACCTTAAGTAGTGTTTTCTTGTATTTATGGTCATAAGCAACCATGTTGTGAGTGGAATACCTACACACTTGGTCAGGAACAGCAGCAGAAAGAGGCTCATGTCACTCGTATCTTTTCTCTTTCTTCCTTAGGGGTTAAAGACTGGCATGTACTACCTGAGGACAAAGCCAGCTGCTAACCCAATCCAGTTCACGTTAAACAAGGAGAAGCTAAAGGAGAGCGAGTCTGTGACGATTGATACCATGGAGATGAACAAGGCAGCCATGGTGTGCTCTCTGGAGAACCGAGACGACTGCCTGATGTGCGGTTCTTAAATCTCCCCGTTGGCTTGTCCTTACCAGACTGCTCGGATGTAAATCATTTTCAGTGACCTAAACCTTGGATGTGGGAGAGGGGTACAATCCTACAATACTTGCTGCACATGCTCTATATCCACCATCAACAGAATTGTGACTATTGTATACCCAGTAAGGTGATTTGGTGACAGGGACAGGTTTTTGTTTTGCAAGAGTAAATGCAGCTCTTGCTTGATTTAAGATGGATCTATTGGTTTGCAGTGTTAATCACAAACACAGTAAATACATTTTGCAAAGATGATTGCCTCCTGCGGTCTTTGCTTAAGATGTATGTATGTATGCTTGCTTGCTTACTGTACAATTTTACTTGAAGGGGTAGGCATATGGCTGTCCACATAAAGCACTTGTCTGTTACAGTATTGTCACAGTTAAATAATTAAACAGTAATTTCAAAATTTGAGCATATTTTGGGGTGACTGATAAGAACACTGAACTCGTTTGTATTTCTTTTGTACATTTTTTTTATATATACATACATACGTACACACACTTTGATCTTTTTCACAACGTTACTTGTACTTCTCTAAAGTTACCTAAATGTTTCGAGGTAATAAATAATGAGTTGGTTTGATTGCAGGTATTAGACTGCTATGCAAAAGTCTTTAGACATGTAGCATTTTTCTACTCTGATGCATTATGAGCATGAACAATTTAGTTAAAGCCTCCACTAGTGTTTTCTACTATTATAGCAACCTTGACTTGCATAAAGAAGGAAACACATTGACTGAAATAGCTTGTATCATTTGATTTTCAAGGTGTAGTATCCGAAGCATAATCAACAAGTACAGAGAAACATCATCTGTAATTGAGAAACCCAGGACTGGAAGACCCAAAAAGCTGTCTGACAAGGATGAGCAATACTTGAAGATAATACCTTAAGGAATATAAAGAAGACAAGCGTTGAATTGACAACAGAACTGGCAGAAGGCACATGTGTCGTTGTCCATCCATCAACCTTTGACCATTGTTCCATAGTTCAATTTCTGTGTTATTGTGCATATCTTTAGTCTTGTTTCCCTTTCTTAACGGAGGTATTCTTACTGCAACACATCCTTTAAGTCCTGATTTCAAGAGTGACCTTCGTACTGTTCATGGGTGGACAACGACTTCAAGTATTGCTCATCCTTGTTAGACAGCTTTTTGAGTCTTACCAGTCCTGGGTTTGTCAATTACAGATGATGTTTCGCTGTACTTGTTGATTATGCTTCGGATACCACACCTTGAAAATTGAGTCCTGCAAGCTATTTCAGTCAATGTGTTTCCTTCTTTATAATGCATGCATCAGAGTAGAAAAATGCAGCATGTCTAAGATTTTTGCACAGCAGTGTATATATCTCTATCTTCACAGATTATTACTAATCTTGGACTACCTAAAGGTACTTTAGAAAAGGTGGTCCAATATTAGTGTTAAATCATCCGATTTGTACATTTCTTAAACTTTTTTTTTTCTCTTTTTCCAAGAATCTGAATTGGATGGTATACATTGTGATTAACAACAAAACTATATCCTTACTGTTTTAAGGTCAGTTACCATCTGATCCTGATACAAACTTGTAGTTACCTAGAAAGCGGACTACAAATTACATCTGCATTTTTATGTAATACAGGTTAACGCAAATAACAAGGTCTCCTAACTGGTTCTAGACTAGTGTTGTTATAAAGCGGTGTGGGTACAAGGGTACAGTACCTACGGTTTGTTTGTTCGTTTATTTTATAGTTCTAGTTACTTATAAAATGTTAGCTAACTTGAAAGCTGCAACTGTTTTAAGAGCTGAAAACAATTCAAAAGGTCTAATTAAGCTAATTATTAGTTCAATTAAGGGGCTAGTTAAGTAAATGAGAGTTCAGTTGGAGTGAAAATCAGAAGACGCAGGGGTCCACAGGACCAGGGTTGGAAACCACTGGTATAAGAGCATAAATGCACATATCTGTAGGTTGCACTCTAGTTAAAACAAGGTATGGGCACAAGGTCATTTTTTAAACTTCAATGTATTGTGAAATTCCCTCGTCTGTAATAAATGAAAATATATATTTCCTGTCTGTTTGCTGTATTGTAATATCTGAGGGAGGGATGGAATAAATGTTTTTGTATTCCATGTGTTGGCTCATCTGCATTAACTATTGTAATGAAACATGCTAGTTATTCCACACACAATGTATTTTCCCATGTACAATGTCTTCCTTCAACAGCTGATTTGGATGAGCTATTTAAAGATGTATCTTTAGGAATACTTGCCTTGTGTTGATGGAACTATATGGGCTTTTGTTCTAAAGCAGGAGTCTCCAATCCTGGTCCTGGTGGGCGGTGTCCTTCCTGGTTTTTGTTCCAACTGTACCCCAAGTTATTTAATTGGACTAATTAAGTGCTTATTAGAAGCTTAGTTGGTTCAATTCATTAATGTAGTGTACAGTTAGAACAAAAACCAGGAGGGACACTGGCCCTCCAGGACCAGCATTGGAGACTCCTGGTCTAAAGGGTTATAATTTTTTGTGAAAGTGGCTTCAAATCAGCAGAGAACAGTAATTATTGAAATACATTTTAATCCCCACACCCTAAGTTGACTGTCTGGGTTGTATTCAAATGAATACATAGCGTTTCTCAGTCCAGAATCTTCTATACAGTATTTAGGCACATCTTAACTAAAATCACTGTGTTTATGTGGTCTAACAAATGAATACTGTTTTATATTTATAAAATTCACCAAGGACCCACAACTTAGCTGTTTGTTTTTTACATAGCTCTCCTTTTTATGTGCTAGCGTCTTTCTGTTTATCAATTATTTTAATACCCAGGTTAATGCCTACACAGCTGATAGCTCTGGAATCATTAGCCTATTATTCTTAAATACAGTAGAAACCGAGGTAAGACAAATTCAGTAGAAGGTTCTGTCTGTAAATATTCTGTTTGTCATTTTTAAAGGCTTTCCCTTATCTGTTAAGATTGTGTACAACAGGCGTGCCAGTGTTACAGTGTTTGCAAAAGAGTGTGGATGGCGTTTTCAGCCGGATCTTAGGTTCCGGGTTTTTGAACCGCTATTCCTCTTGCTTCAAAAATGTGGTTACTGTACATCCAAGAGAGTGACGTGTGAAAGAAGACACAACACTGATACAAGAAGTGGTAGAACAGTCCGCTTGTAATGCTTTTCATAAAAAAAAATAGAATTCTGTCTTAAAGTTGACATTAAAAAAAACAATCATGCAACACTAAAGTGGATTTCTTTTTCATTCATTTGAAGTCAGATCAGGTACGTCTTGAGCAGGTAAGATTTAAAATTATGGCTCACTCATGTTTAATATATTTTTTTGAAAAATAAATTAGTGTGGTCGTGCGATGTTACTAAAAAGTATGATTATTATTATTTTACTGATAAGGAAGCTGACTTTGCATTTTTAATACAGTACAACGAAGGTGACCATTTCATAAGGACCGTCAACTACAAGCATCTCTTTAGCCCAGTTAATTTACTTGAAGTAGTCTATGTTAATATCTCGGCTTGCGCATGAGATATTAACATTTATTTCACACCATGTCACCTGAGAGTTTCCGTAAAACCCAGTGGTCAGAGGATGTTCTAATTCCAGACACCGTTTAAAAAAAAAAAAAAAGTTTGAATAAGGACGTGTGTTTTAAAGCAAACGCTCCTCTGCCGATTATTATAATATTTAAATGCATATTTTGGGGTGACTGATAAGAACACTGAACTCATAACAAGTTTGTATTTCTTTTGTACATTATATATATAATATACACTTTCACAAAAAAAAGTGTTTATTTAGCTATTCGGTGTTTGGTATAAATCCATGTATCAGCGACAGTCAATGCCTATATAAAAGTTTACAATTTGCGCAGTAACTGTATTGTGGTGTTAATTTTTTAAAATGAGCTTTACCATCGTTCCCAGCGTTTTGTAATGCTTACACTGACTATTTTAAATGTATGTACTGGTATCTATTTATTTTTTACCACGGTTTAGCGCTGTAAACCTTTAAAGGCGTACCTAGAGCCTGTAAATGCAAAAAGTGTTAACAAATACTTATGTTCTGTTTTTTTCATGGATTTAGGATGAAAATGAAGGCGTTCTACCTGGATAACTGTGACTTGCTGATGAAGTTCTGGTTCGTCTCCCTGGTGTGTCCGATCATTTTCATCGCATTATTGTGGAAACATTAACAGGCGACATGCAATTCATGACCGTACATGTACCAAAGTAACATGCAAAAGCATGTCTCCGTGACATTTCCTGTACATCCACATCATGTAGAAGTGTTTCCCAAGATATAGCCAACAATTATTCATTTCATGACCATTATATCATTACATGTTTTTAGTCATAGTTTTATATTGTTAATTTAATGGTAGTAGCATCTTGGAATCTATAACTCCAGAGACTGATATATAATGTGGATATATATGGATATGGGAAGTTGGTTCTTTTGAGCAAAAACCTATATACAGTTGTAGTTGAAAGTTTACATACCCCAATGGGAAATGTGTAATTTCTCGAAAACAAATAATTTTAGGAAAAACCTTTTGGATGAGGAAAAGAAGTCACAAGAAATATGTCTACAATTATTTATTTCAGCAATTTTTTTGCAAAACTCAAAAAATGATCATTCAAAAGTATTCATACCCTTTGATGCTATGATAATATGATGCTACAAGGTGCTAGAAATTTCAATATGATAATGCATAACCTAATTCTAGAAAATGTTCTCCTACAATCCAGCATTCTTAGAGAGTATGAAAGGGTTAGGCGTAGGATGATTGCTGTCATTACCAATAAGTCAATATGAGAAAAAAAGTAAAGAGCTATCTGAAGACCTTAGGCGGAAAATTATTTGTTGTCATAAAGCTGGAGAAGGGTACAAGATTTCCAAGCATTTGAGCATCCCAATTTCAACTATTGTTGCTATTATCAAGAAGTACAAGACTCATGGTACTGTCACAACACTCCCTCTTTCACCAAGAACAAGTAGAAGAATTGTGAGGAAGGTTAATAACAATCCGAGATTGACTGCCAAAGATATTCAAAGTGAATTGGCTGCAAGTGGGACTGGGATTCAAGTATTGCATGGTGAAGGAAAAAGCCACTCTTAGGAAAATGTCACAAGGACAATCGCTTAAAGTTTGCAAAACGTCATTTTACTGATTTATTGGCGTTCTGGTCAAAGGTTTTGTGGAGTGATGAAACAAAAATCAAGCTATTTGGTCACGCTGATAATCTTTACGGTTAGAGAAAGTCTGGTGAGGCATACAAAGAAAAGAACACCATACCTACTGTCAAGCATGGAGGTGGTAATATCCTTATATGGGGCTGTTTTTCAACTAATGGCACAGGAAATTTAATTCCAGTACACGGTAAAATGGATTCCATAGCATACCAAAAGGTATTAGCTAATCATCTGAAACCCTCCGCTACAAAACTTGATTTAAAGTGCAACTGGACGTTCCAACACGACAACGATCCAAAGCACACACCAAAAAAATCTACTTCAGAATGGTTAAAGAAGAATAAAATCAAGGTTCAGAATCTTTGATATGAGGTGAAGAAGGCTGTGCACAAGAGAAGTCCTCGGAATTTGAATGAACTGGAACAATTCTGTGTTGAAGAATGGCCAAACATCACTAAAGAATCATGCCAAAAGCTCATTGACAAATATCTTATTTCTGAGTTTTTCAAGAAATTGTTGAAATAAGTAATTGTGTTCTATTTTTAAGTATTTTTCCCTCATCCACAAAAGCAAAACTTTTGCTACAAAAGATTTTTCTTATTTGTTTGTTTTTGAGAGATTTCTAGAAATAATGCATTTTCATTGGGCTATGTAAACTTTTGATTACAACTTTGTGTGTTTATGTATGTATATATATATCATGTGTGTGAGGAAAAACTATAAGAAACTGAGTAGACAAATGTGTTGGCTAACAACTTCTTCATGACACTGTCATTTTCTTTATCTACTATTATATTTCAAGTTGTTTAAATATGGATTTTAGACAAGCATGGTTGCTGAGAGATTGAGTTCTGAATGCAGGGGTAATGAGATTGATAATCATGGTTGTGAATAGAGGTACTGCTCCCTTAACAAATCTGTCTGACAAACTATTGTAGAGGGGAACACTAATCTGAAACTGAGGTAAAAAATAAATAAATAAATAATTCTGTTTTAACATTTTTTTGGCACACAAGGTGATTGAATGTAATGCTTCCATGTCATGGAGGGTTTGGTGCTCTAAAGGGAGATAACGCCTAGATCAAGGTGGGGCAGTATTATATTTCATGCATTAGCTGGCTCTCACCTAACTCACTTACTAATTAAATCTGTTGCTGTGACAACAGATATATATAATTGTTTGTTTAGTTTAAGTTTCCTTAGCTTTCGAAATGATTTATAGTTTTAAAAAATAAGTCAATCCACCTTATGATTAGTCATAAAATGACCCACATTAAGAATTATTTTTTATTTTTTTGTCACGTAGATAACCCTGTGCAGATGTATATCCAGCACACCAATGGACCACGTCATGCTTCTGAATCCTCCAAAAGAGCTTGTGCCTGCACACTCCCTCCGAGTCCAGTATTCCTGTTCCAGATCTGCTATCGTCTACCTGGATGTGCTGGCTTCTTCAGAAACCAGGATCGGCGTCAACATCTTCAGACGGCGATGGCGTTGTGTGGTGGATCATCCCAGGATCAAGGTCATCCAGCTGGATCTGCCAGACCGGATTATCTACCGGGATGACTGGAAGATCAGGAATTCGGTGTGGCTGCTGAGCGCCATGCTCCGAGCCTGGGTCTCCAGTGATGGTGATGAGTCATACGCCAGCGCCTCAGCCAGGGCGATTGTCCTTCTCCAGCCCTTGCCCCTGTTCAGCCGCCCATTGAAAGAGCACAGCCTTTGCCCGCGCTGGGATGTTGAGCTGCTCTGGAGGCTCCACAAGGATACCATCCCAAAATGCAAAGCAGAGCCAGGTGGGAAGCAGCGTGGCATGTTTGGTGGTTGATATCGCTCAGTTTTCAGCCTAATAGGCTGGAATGTGGAAGGTAACAGGTACAGGGTACCACAGTGGCTAGACTCCTGTACTGCAGTATAGGAGATAGTGGGTTTGAATTGAGCACTGAGTTGTGGTGTGGAAGACAGTGGTTCTGTAAATATGGGAGCTGGACTATAACAGCTGAATATATCATTTCACGCTAATGGTCATTTGTTTCTCAGAACTATGCAGTGTTTGCGATTTCTAAACTAAGGCAGTTACAATACGCTAAAACCCCACAGATCTTGACCATTTCAATTTCCCTTCAACCAGAGGTTGCCCATTTCCTGAAGTTTGTTTACGCCTCATCCGGAGAGAACTTTGGGATTGTGAGGACACTAAATCCCTATGGAAACAAGGCTCTGGAGCAAATGAGGCAAAGATCTACCACATTTCCAAGGTAATTTAACAAAGCAAAATAAATCTGGCCTCACTGTGTCTTCGAGATCTGAATGCAGACTAGATCTCTAGCCGTAGCTTTGAATTCCTTTACAGTTGCGTAACGTGGTTTACATTGCAAATCTTGCTAACCCTGTCCCCTTTCACAACAACCTGGGGTCAGATTCAAGAGGTAAAAGAAGCCAAGCTGCTCACTTCTGCATAGCAGAACTACACAAGTGAAGGAACAGTGCGACAACACTCGTTCTCTTCTCTCTGCAGGTGTACCTTCTCCACGTGGATATACCTGACCCAGTCCTGTAGGTGGCGCTTCTGTGGGGTTCTGCATCACCTGGACTGGAACAATAACTATGCCAGTCCGGCCATCTTCATCACTCACACAGGTTCATACACTCTTCATTTACCTCAGTTTAGATTTTATTGACTTTTTAAACATTTTTGTCAGATGCAGCGCGGTCATTACCTGCTAGATAATTGACCATGGTGCCAGCTAGGTGCCTTCAGCGGAAGCCATGAGCACTTAACAAAACACAGTTATCTATGACCGATGCAGAGGATATTCATTTTCTTTGTATGAAGATCTTTTTTTTAATGTTTTTTTTTAGTTTATCTTATGGTCTGGCTATCTTACGCGCCTTCAGAATGACTGTTTGCTGGGAACCTGATTGGCTGAGACGGTCATTGGGATTTGAAAGGTTATTCATATTTAAACCTCACGGGTCGCCAGTCTGTTTCAGGGTAGCTGAGTTTATGATCGCACTGATACACTCCACAGCTAACATGACCTGCTAGATATCTACCCTGTCCTTTTAAAGTGCACTGATGTTCAGCTTTTGATCCTTCACTGGCACTGTGGCCAATCATCTCGCAGGTAATCAATAGTTTGTCAGTCATTGTTGCTTAAGTAGGTCAAAACTATGTTAAGCCTACAACTTAGAAATATGTTAAATATATGTCACATACATTTAACAATGTGTTTGTGACATACAACCATTATACATGACAAAATATGTAGTACTGTGTATGAAGGTAATGCATAAAACACATTTTACTAAATTGTGTCAGTTGTGATAATTTGTCAATTGATTGTGTCTGAAGGACCTCTCTATTAAGTATAGAACTGTAGAGTTAGATTATATTGGAGCTTGAGGCACAATACTGTGCCCTATAACTTTGTGGTAAAACTATGAACTGTACTGTGCTTTGCTACACTATGCTATGTGTTTACCATGTTTTACCAAGCTTTTGTAAGGGTTTGTAAAATGCGTGTGTGTGTCTGGATGTGTTTGGCAGGGTCGCTCCACATTCAGGTGCAGCAAGTCTCTGGGAAATCTGCCGCTCTTCTTAGTGAGTTCAAGGTGCCCCTGTTCCAGTGGTGTCGCATTGACACGGAGCTCCAAGCCAAGCAGGTGAGTGGGTACACACTTTGCTGTTTAGCCATGGGCCTCTCCCGAGCAGAGAGGCACGGCCGTTTGGTAGTCTCTGTGCCGTTACACAGCGTGTAATCGGTTCAGACTTTGACGTTTTACGAATATTTTTTTTAATTTAATTTTAGTATTTATGAGGGACAAGCACTAGCAGTCAGGAGCAGTGCAAGACAGGCATTTGAGAGCTTCCAGTGTATCCAACGTCAAGGGTCTATTTCCTTGTTGGGAACAATTACGATAAATTTTGTGGTGGTTTTGAGGACTGCTGATCAGAGAGCAGCCCCACCCCCCGGTGAAATGACACAGCTGTTTGTTTTTTTTTTTTTTTATCCCCTCCAGGTCAACGTCACTATGGTGTGTGTAGGAGATCAAAAAACACTTCACAGCACGGTTCACACGTAAGTCCACAGCACTCTCTTGAACCTGGCCGTACAGTAGATGGCTCAGGAAAGTTGGAGCTCAATTTCTAAACTACTGATTACATAAACATGGGCTCTATACAATATACAATTACAACCTTTTTGATTAAAGACTCCCTGGTTTTACCTGCTCAACCCGAACATCCTTTGTATTGTAATTGCATTGAAATTGTATTGCACTGAAACAGCAGGCAAAAAAACAGCGTGCAATGGTTGTGCATTGCGCAGTGAATGTGTTTGTCGATCATCGAAGTACATGGAAGTTGTGTTTAAAGGAGTTTTCGAAGGCATTCCTGACACATTTATTTCATTTGGATATGTTCTAAAGCACTTTTTTAAATGTAATTTGAATTGGTTTAATAGGCAGCTGTTAGCAACCTGTTTTGTTAATAATAATTGATAAAGCCTTAATTACAATGGAAGCAAAAGCCCTGTATTTACAGTCTGGTCTTTCTCGACAGGTTTGGTGGGGTTATCCAGCTGGACGACACAGAAGGCTATTTTGTGCTGGGAGGAGGGCGGTTTGTCCGGGGTATAGAGGGGTTTTACGGCCCGTCTGTCTACCATCGCAATGGATTCTCTTCTGCCCATCAGGTGTGCTCCCCTGACCCTCCCCGTATCACAAGTCTATAAAGATGTCTCTGCAATATTTATTAATGTAGATTTAATAAAAATGATATTATAACACGGCAGTGGGTGTCCTTCCATTCATTTTAAACTTTCACCTGGAACACAGGACTGCATTACCCTCAGTAGCTGGAAGCTTTTCCATTTGCAGGGAGTGTCTCTGATTTAGACTTTGTCTTTTTGTCTAGCTGTCTGAGCTCAGCCTCCCTGAGCCTATCAGATCTCTGGATTTCGCTGGCTGGTTTAACTCGTGCTGGGCGTTTAAAGATGAGCTCTTACAGAAGAGGAGGGGATATGCGATGAGAGCCCAGCTGGAGGGAGAGGCTGGTAAGACGGTATCTACTGGGTTCACATGTCTACCAGCTGCCAGTCACTGACCTTGGGTCCACAAGGGGCAGTGTCCAGTATACTAACAAAATAATAGGTTTAGACATTTCATATTCATGAGCCTTACCCAGAACCAGCAATCTGATCTATTTGCTTGGTATTTTGTAGGAACCATGCTCTTCCTCTCAGTTAGTTCTGCATGATTATCCAAAATAAACTATGACTTATCAGTAATGCAAATTGTTTTGTTAAAGGTTTTCATTTTACATGAATGCACGTCAAATCACAAACCATAACGTCCAACATGTTTTGTAACAGAAGAAAATGCATAAAAGCTGGGATTGGGTCATATATAGCTAATTTTCCCTAAATGATAACATGATCAAAGACGTGCAAATGCCCCACACAGTAATGTATAATAAATATACTATCAAAAGTCTGTGTTATCGTGAACCAGCAAGGAAGCAATACCAGCGTGTGTCCACTGGGTGGTGCCAGATCTGCACTTCATCATGAAGTCAGTGACAGTCTGCTTTGTCAAGTATTCCTCATTCAACCTGTCCCAGGGGTTTACAGGATTTACAGGATAAATGTCCATTATTGACTGTGAAGGTATTTTTTGTTGTACAGAACAGTCACATATGTTAGATTGGTATAAGGAACCGTGGGCAGTAGTGCAACAGCACTTTCCTGCACTGTAACTAGCTTACCTGCACCACATCCACAACCACAACTACTGCTGTGAATAATAACTGCAGTTACTTATTTTATAAATCGCAAATCGCCTTCCTGCTGATTTAAGATTTGGAGATACTGTACCTTATTTAAACATCTATGATTTTTGTTTTGTAATGTGTTATTTGACAAATGCTTTAACATCTTAGAAATATAGTTTAGTAAGTCTGTGAATTAGCTAAGCTGACAACATTGTATTTTTCATTTTTTTTTAGCCAGCTGTAGTAATGTGTACACAGAATGGTTTTCCAGGAGTGATCCAGCCCCTCCACTACCACAGTGTCTCCAGTGGGAGGCGCCAGTTCACCCTCGACGACGCCCTGTCACCAGGCTCATCCAGCAAATGGCAGCCAGAAATGGTAGGTTTAAGGAGATCGTACAAAAAGATTGAACAACATTAAATAAAGTGTCTGACTCATTCTAGATGGAATGCAATATTATAATAAAGTGTGGAATAATAATTGCAATAAGGGGCGATGTCAGTCTGACAGCCATATGCACTGCCTCTCTCTCTCTGTGTCTCATCCAGGGGGGACAGGTCGTCTGGACCTGGTGGGGAAGAAACTGTACACTCTGTTCCTGAGGAGAGTGACGCAGGATGGAGGGATAGCCAAGGTTAGGCCCCTGATGCCACTTCTGTTACAGGCTGGGTGTCTCGGGGACCACAGCGCCCTCTACCTCTCAGCAGTCCTCTATCACACTGGTTTTGAAGTCAACAAAATACCTGGCAAGGTAATAAATGTGTGTATGTGTGTGTGTGTGTGTGTGTGTGTGTGTGTGTGTGTGTGCGCGTGCTCTCACTAACACCCAACCCTATTTTGTTAACAACTTGTTTATTGTGAATTGTCTGTGCCACTCTGCGTCTGTGTGTCCCCAGGCTGTGCTGCTGTCTCTCTTGGCAGCCCAGCAGGACTCCCGTCTGGCTCTGCTGCGTCTTGGGAACCTGCATCACTTGGGGGAGTCCGGTCTTCCGGTTGACCATGCCCTTGCCTATGCCTACTACTCCAACATGGCGGCACAAACCTTGATAGACAAGCAGCACCCCAGCCCAGGACAGGTAGGGGCCAGATAACCCCTAAAGGAGCTGAAATAATCCCATCTGATCTTAACTCTTATGCATTACCGTTAGCTTTATATCCTGGTGTCGTCTCCAGTGTACAGGACATATGGAAGCCTTTTTTGCATTTCATGCGCTGGCCGCTTGTTTTGAAGGGAGCACCAAGCTTGTGTTTAACAAAGGAGGTCTGAATACAGCTCTGTCCTAGACACCAGGCTGTTGCCTTTGTTTGGGCAGCATCTCGTGCAGGTGGACAGTGTGACCTGCCACACAGCAAATATTCCACACCTACTGCCCAGAACATCCCTGAGCCTAGATGTAGAACATGTGTGGGGTCGTCTTGCTAGACTCCACCTCTCCGTCTCTCTCTCTGCAGGCATATGTGGAGTCGATTCGTCTGATCGACGAGGAGGTCTTGAAGCAACAGACCAGCGAGAATGACGACCTCTTCCTGTGGCTCCGGTTTCAAGCACGGAGAGGCGTGGCAGATGCCCAGGTACGTACTGCCCTAGGGCACTTTCATTTGAACCATTCATGCAACCAGTTCTTTTTATATGTCTATTATTGCCACCGGAAAGGCGATACCCCTCCTTAATCCAGTATACAGCATGTCTGCATATGAAGAGGACCACGTTACCAGCGTACTTGAATCATTCAAAAATACTTTTGTTATCGCAGTCAAAATGCATATGTAAAGAAAGCACCTAAGCCAATTTGTATTTGTTTTTAAATTAGCAAAATCTGGGGCGGATGCTGTTTTGGGGTCAACAGGGGGTGTCCCCCAATCTACAGGCAGCTGTGAAATACTACAAGGCAGGTGCGAGAAAGGAAGAGAACCCTGTGTCCATGTATGACTATGCCATCGTCCTTCTCAAGGTCAGGATCCTGTTATTATTATTAGTCATAGTAGCTATAGGGGACGGGAGTATGCATCTTTTCCATTTAGATGTACTGTACATAGAGCCATCCATCTGAATGTGAAGTCATCACAGATTTCAATGATGTGTGTTTTCTCAGGGACATGGAGTGGAGCAGGATATCCCAAAGGCTCTGAAATTCCTTAACAAAGCAGCAAAGCAGGTACTGTTCTTCACCGCATGCGTGTCTGTGTGGGTATTCATTCTGCCTGTACAATATGTAAAGCTCAGGAAGGGTTATATTTAATGATAAAAATGACAGTGGTATTTAGATCAATTGACTAGACTCTAGCATCTGCTAATGAAAAATAACCTTGGATTGTTAACCATAGTTCAATCAGTCTCGTACAAACACATGGGGTGACAGGGAAATCCAATCGATAGGCTAACAGTATTTGGGAGGCTGTGACACTGTAATGAACAAAGTGTAGTTCTTGTAGAAAGCAGAGTTTTGCTAAAAGCAAAGCCTTCCAGGATTGCCCTGCTTGTGCTGGTGCTGCATTTGCCCTAGTTCACCATGGTTTGTCTTACAGTACCGTGCTTTACCAGACTTATCGGTTCTGCACACTGATATGCTGGAGTGCTAGAGTGTCTGACACTGTGTTTACAGGTTTTCATAGACTCCTATGGATGTTTCACATTGCGTTTGGCTTTACTCTCAAAATATACACATTTTAGCTTAGTATACCTCAGTACACCACATTCCTGACCTGTGATCTCTCCCTCTTTCTCGATACAGGATTTCGTCCCTGCGATCAACGCCCTGGGCTGGTACTACGAGCGCTTCGAGCAGGATTACGAGAGGGCGGTGCAGTTTTGGGAGCGGGCTGACGAGATGGGGAACCCAGAGGCACCCTTCAACCTAGGGGTCATGTACTCCCTGGGGCTGTATCCAGGGAAACGTGCTGACCAGGTCAGCACCACGCGATCAGGCCTACAGGAATGTCTGACACCTAGACGTGAATGTTTGAAGAGCACTTACTGCCCATTTTGTTTAAGCATTAAAAATGAAACACTGTTATTTCTTGGGGTTTGGGTTTGAACTTTTACTTAACTAAGCGTCTCCCAAGTCATCTGTTACTTGATATAGTACTTTAAAGAAATTTGGTGCCAATATTTTTTATTATCATTCCCACAGTTTATGGCTTACAAATATTACCTGAAGTCTGCCAGGAGAGCACACACAGACGGGGCGATCCGACTGGCTGACGTGTGGATCCGAGGGATTCCTGGCCTGGTACCCAGGCTGCCTCTGGACGCTGTGCTGTAAGGGTTAAACATTTGACAGGTCAAAAGCAGGATATTTGTTAAAGGAGTGTTAAGGCTTTAAAAGTCATGTCTATCCTCTTATTAACATCTGGAACATCAATGTCTTATCACACTGGAGTTCTGTGTTTTTTTTTTACTTTGGTTAATATGCAGATTTTAGTACCAAACAATAGATTTAAAGGTTTATCGCTTCCTGTGCTGTAGGTCACAGTTGGTACCAGGAAGAAGTAGTTTAGTTCTTTAATCTGTAAAACAAGCAAGCAAGAAAAGGGACACCTATGAGAATGTTGCTAGTTGCTGATAGCTGGGATTTGAAAGCATTGGTTTCTATGGAGTATGAAGCACTCCATGTTACACAGACAATACATTCAAATCCTATTTTTTTTGTGGCAGTTTTTCTTCATGTTTTATGAGGTTTACAGTCATTCTGAGAGGTTCTGTGCTCTGTTAGTGTCTGTAATTAGCTTTCAGATGGATTCAGTGCTGGGGGTGAATTGCTGAAAATCTGGCAATCCAGCCTGTGATTTCCTCATTCTAGAATGTCAGTCTGCAATTGTGTGACATTTCAACTCTGTTGGCTCCACTTGTTCTATGCCACACTATACTATACAATAGAAATGTCCAAGCATCACATCACTTTCTGAAATTAAGAAAATCAAAGGCTTCGCAGACATGTAGAAGTCCACCTCCAGCAGTGATCTTCACTGAAAGCTAGATAGACACAAATATAGAAACATATTGAATCAACACACCTCGGAGGGAGATCCCTTACGTGAGACAATTTGCCAGGTCAGAGATGTGCTGTTTCACGCTCTGTTTGCTTACTGGATTTCCAGGTGGACCAAGTGGGCGTCAGAGCAGAATGGTTACCTGGGAGCTCTGCTGAGGAAGTCCCTCGAAGCCTACCTTCGCCAGGACTGGTAATTAAATCCCATTCACTTTTAAATAATAATAATTCCGAGAGTTCACTTTTATAACGTTCTCAGTACTCTACTTTCTGGCACCGGTGTGCTGCATATTGTTTATATTGTTTTGATATGCCTCAAAAATTAGTGGTTGGAGGGCCACTATAGACAGTCAGGGCAGTACTGGTTCAACAAGACTGGTCCTGAAAGTGTTCGGATTGTTCTGGAGGGGCCATTTCTTAATTATTACTGCCTTGAATTCCTTCTGCGATGTTGGGGTTGGAAATCTGCAGCAAAGTCTGTTTCCTAGAGTGGTCCATATAGTTCTCACTTTTGATACTTCTCTGTAAATTGTGAGAACCCGTCGTCTTGCCCATGGTGACTGGAACTGGCTTGAACCAGGGAGATGCAGCTTTTATTCATGACAAAGCTATATAATGTCAGGGACTCCAGTTGCATAATACAGGAATCAGTACTGTGGGGGAAAGCCCAGTTACAAAAAAGTGTGTATTACGTATCATGTTTTTTTTATGTAGACTTGTATTATAATACAACTTAATAAGCAAACAGATAAACTACTAGATTTGCCTGGGAAGTGACTTACCTCAACCTGTCATTAATGTGTAAAGCCTCTTGCATGTACATGTTAAAAATAGCCAGTTGTGAAATACGCAGTCCTGGGTGCAGAAGGATGCACCAGAGACAGCAGGTTAGGATAATAGAACCCGGAGTAAATTAGTACAGGCTTTGTGTAAATGAAAGCTTGCAGCTCGGTGAGGGGTTTCTGTGCTTTCTGTGATTGTTCCAGGTCTTCAGCCCTGATTCATTACCTGATGGCCTCCGAGTCTGGCTTTGCTGTGGCACAGTTCAATCTGGGGTACTTGTGTGAGCAGCACGCGGTGAGTAGGGCATTCATGATCATTTTCCTCATTATTATATTGCACGCTTATTTTTCAATACATGATGTCCGTGAAGTGTTTGATACTCTTTGGACCTTTCGACGCAGGAAATGCTTTGTATATCTAATGGATAATGCAAACTGGCAGGGCATTAGCCCTGCCGGTGTCATATGTGGGTGTGGGTGTGTCTGTGTGGAATATTGGGTTGGCAGGGAGGGGGTTACATTTCTCCCTGTCAAAACATGTGGGAAATTACGCTGGAACCAATTGAATAAGCCACAGGTGTATAAAGTAGGTGCTCTGGGGTGTTAGTTTGGAGTTAATACAGAAGTAATGTTGGTGTTGGTCAGGGTTTTGTTGCTGTTCTGTGCTGTGTGTTTGTTGTATGTCCGTAAGATTGGTAGAGACCTTTTGTTTTGGCCCTTATGCCGTTTTATTTGCTAATGTGTTTTTTGTGTTTTGTTTCGTGTTTATTTGTAAATAAGTGTGCAGCGGTGCTTAAACCTGCAGCTTGCTTGTACGTAAAAAACGCTTTGAGCTGAAGCTTACTGTTACAGCAGTTTAACAGAAGCCATATAGAGTGTTTATTGTGTTGTTGAACAGGGCAGCCTCCTAAGTCCAGCCTTCCGTTCTGAGTGTGTCTGGAGATACTACAACCTGTCCACATACAGTCAGGACCCAGCTCCCTATGGTAAGTGCATTCCCAGCTGCACTGTTCAAAGATACGCTGGGTTTATGAAAACAGCAAGTTTACAAACTGTGCGCAATCGTTTCAAACTAGAGTTACTCACATAGTAGCATTCATACCAAAGTAATCTCAAAGTGCTTCACAATCCAAAAAAGTAAATAGGCGTGTAAAACAAGACCAAACAGTAACAGCGGTTCAATCAGTTTTGGGTTTCATTCCAGATAATGGCACTGTCCTCTACAATTGCCAACATTTATCACAAAAAAACCCACCCCATTTTATAATGTAGACGAGTATGGCTTTTTGCTTCCCCACAACAGGGCTAACACAGCCAACATTCTTTTGTATTTTAGCTTTAGTCTTGTATCTCTCTCATTTCAGCGTTGATAAAAATGGGGGATCTGTTATATGCTGGACACGAGCAGAGGAAGAGAGATGTGAAGGCGGCTGCAGAGATGTACAAACTGGCTGCACTGAGGGATGAGGCCCAGGTAAGATCTCCGAGGGGCTGGCTGTTGCAGTCGGCACTACATGCCTTTATCCCTGGACTCCTGGACTCCTGAATCATTTCTTGTTGGCTTCATTATTGAAACTCTGTGATTGTATGTTAAAGTATAGCAGGTGAAATACAGGGTGCCTTTATCACTGTCATCATTAAAAAGTGTATCGTTTTGATGGGCCTGTTTGATCAGTACCAGTGTGCTACAATAGCAGGGCCACTGTCTTTTGTGTTGACTTCATTGTGGAGCCTCTTCTTGTCTGACCCATTGTCTGTCTTCCTTTTATAGGGCTGGTACAGTTTGGGGCTGCTGGTCCAGGAGGGGGTGGAGCTCCCCAGAGCCCTGCTGACAGAGCTGGGCTTGGAGGAGCCCCTCAGAGCTGACAACCACAGCGTCCTCATTGAGCTCTTCCGCAGGTAAACGCTCCCTAGGAGAAATAGACTTGAGTCTGTTTGTTTGTTTTTTTATATTGCTTGTGAAAGTTGACAAAACTGGTGACTGGAGTCTGTTTATACGTTTTGAGAAGCTTTTCTCTCTTTAGCACTCATGTTCTCTTTGCCCTCAGGTGCAGAGACCATGAAAATGCAGAGTCCTACCTGCCCTGCAGTCTGGCTCTACTGAATGCTCAGCTGCAGCTTGTTTTGAGGCACCACAGCGCCGCCCTAAAGGTAGTTAACAATATAGCAGATAAGGATTTCTGGACAGTATGTTTCTATGGTCTCCCTAGTACTTTTGACAAAAGGCTAAAATGTGGTTTTAGAGTTGCTCACCACAGGGACATTATGTGTACATACTTGTGTTGTTCGATGTATTTAACTAACCCTTCCCTGTACTGTATTAGTAAAAACCAACATTTTTAAAAAGATCACAGACAGGAGGCCTACCTTGTTTACTGTATTTCCCCAGGTTCTAAATTGTGTCAATACAGTGAAGTTATTTGCAGTAAATAATGAATACACTGTCACTGGATTTATTTTTATATGGGCTGCATCAAACGTGCGTATGTGTCTGGGGGAGACACACAGTAGGTCAGTGGCTGGGCTAGGATTTGAACCCTTGTCTAACCATGTATCGCATCCTCTTATGTTTCAGTTCACCAGTGCCATTGGCATGGCAATCGTCTCCATTGTGACTGTCCTCACGACCCTGGGAAGGCTGAGGGGCCTGACATCACACAATGGGCTGAGAGTGTGACCCCCACCCCCGAGTGGAGCTGGGGCGCAGGAGGTAGGGTATCAGGATTATCCGGTACAGACAGCACAACTGAAAGTGCAGGATCTGTACATTTAAACTTGTGTTATTTATTTTTTTCATTCAAGAACAGCAATATGGTTTACAGCAGTGAACTTCAATGTAATTGTACTGTCTGGAAAATGATGTAACACTAATTCCTGCTAATCATAAGTTTTACATGTATTAAAACTGAAGGAGCTGTGCTTTCCAGAGCTTGGTTTAAAAAGCCTGCTTCTCATCAATTTAAGGTTTGTTAATGACTGTTAGGTGGTGTCTTGTCAGTAGGTTTCCTGTATTCTGATTGAATAAAGAAACAGCTACATTAATTGATTGACATATAAATTTGTTTCATTAATGATGTATTATTATGTAGTAAATTTGAATGAAGCATTCAAAAATTGTGGATGAATTGCACAGTTATTCATACAAACAGCCTTATTGAAATATTCATTCAAAAGTACATGTTGGATCTGCAATGTTTTTATGTACATTCACAGGTTTACAAAAGAGGATCCATTATGGAATGGCTGCCACAGAAGACTTTTGTTTTCCCATTAAAAACCCTGACTCAAGAAACAAGACACACTCTTCAAGTTTGATTCAGGAAGTCGTTCTTGATGAGCGCGCTCTCTGCAAATGGGTTTATTCAGGTCTCAAAGACAGCGGCTAACGAAGAGTCACAAATGCAGGCTCAAACTAGTGAACACACATATAGAGGGGTCCTCATGATCTCAGTCTACATCATGTTTACCAGCTATGGGTGTGTCAGAATGACGGACATTATCAGTGCATTTTTAATGTGCACCCTAAAGGGAAGCAGCACATGATATCTCTTTATTATCAGCCTGTTGTCCTGAGCACAGTTTTTACATTGAGGCAGGTATATTCTACTTGGGGAAATTGACACCATTCCTTTGAATTAGGGGCTCAAAATAATGGATTTGTATCTGATGCCAGTAACGCTGATCAATGGAAACACAAACCAATACCAATACTGGGCCACTGTGTCCAAACCATCAACATCAACTGGGCTTCTTGTAGGTCCAGTCCCAGCTCAGTTGCTGACTCACTAGTGTAAGACAAACACATTAACACTTTGTGCCTCTGTCCCACCACAGATTGAAGATCCTTCCCCTTTAAACATCATGGTGAAAAATGAGACAGAAAAGAACTTGGCAGACTGGTGTATAAACATCCTAAATATGGCTTTGCAGGACTTGTGCAATTAAGAACTAAATAGCAAGTAATATTGACAGTGGCCAGTAAGCCAGCTTCTGGTTTTCAATGGTGGAAATGTCACCAGTGAGGACTGTGTACATCGTGTTTGGTTTCATTCCCCAGCTGGGTTACATCCCAGCATGTTTGAATACAAAACAAATGTGATCGTGTTGAAAGTATATCAGCACAATATGTACAACACAGGATAATGCGTTTGTAAGTACCATAATGTGTTTGTTGTAAACTTCAGGGTGTTTTGTAAATGTGAGATTCCAGAATTCAGTGTACATGTTAAAGTCTGTCATTTCAAAAACTATGATGTGGTGCCTTTATTCCTTTCACAAGCCAGGTTGTGTGCTGCTGTATTCCAGTTATTTTTTTCCTCTACTTCTCTAGTAGTAGACAATCAAACTCAGTGTTTAAAAAGCAGTACTGCAAAGGCAAAATAAATGATGTTAATTTATTAAGACTCATTAAGTCTATTTATATTCATAACCTTTTTTTCACTCACTTGTCAAAAGTTGTTACACATTTTAGGCTTTGATCCTGAACACATTAAAAAAAAGACAAAAAACCCATGTAATTAGAAATACAATATTATTATTATTATTATTATTATTATTATTATTATTATTATTATTATTATTATTATTATTATTATTATTTATTTCTTAGCAGACGCCCTTATCCAGGGCGACTTACAATTGTAAGCAAATACAATACAAGCCTATCTGCTGGCATGTAGTAAAGAAGAATTTAGACCATCAGAAATCAGAAAGTGTACGATTATAGAAGACTTTGTTTGCAGAAATTTTAATGTGAAGACAAAAAATACAGGGTTGTTGTCCTAACCTTATTGTGTTACTGTTTATTAAACACACACTGCACTATACTAAATACACTGCAGTATTTTGGAGATTGTAACTTTTGAATGCAGTATCATTATAGGTGTTTTCAATACCGCTGCTACATAATCAAAAAGTCTGCAGTATAAGTGCCACAAGTACTTAAAAAAAAAAAAAAAAAATAGTTACCAACTCTGGTTGTTAATTGTTACTGCCTGTTTATATAAAACTTGAAATGCTACAGTAGTACAAAATGTAAAATCACAAATTCATTTATTCAATAACTAAAACCATTTTAATGGCAAATGTTTTGGTAGACTAATGCCTTCATTGTTTTGTGAATGAATGTTGTTCTGTGTCACTAAGCAGTCTAGCTGCACATACTGTTAACCCACAGAGCCACTTTTTAAATTCAGTATTAAAATCAACCGATTAAAAAAAAAAGATATACTGTAAATATATCCTGTTCTTGAAATGTCTGACTACTTTTCACTGCAGTTTAGTAGGAAATAACTGTTGAAAGAGTTTACATACTACCCCTTGTGACAACTAATACAGTAATATTGCAGTTTACTTGTGTATCCTTTGCTTTACCATGCATGTCCTGTGATTTACCTCGCTTAATATCATTTCATAATGGTTCCTCGCCATTTCATTGTAAATAAATTCAGAACAACTGGACATGGTTACCAGTCTTGACAGTTGCTACACAGCCATTCAGGATTGGAAATAAATCACAAGTGTAAACTAACGAGCCTTGACGTGTGAAAGCAACATGTTGGGATGCTGAGGAAGCGAGAAAGGAATATATTACAATGTCATTTTTTGTTAATTAATTTATCAAATACATTTGTATGTATAGTTGAGAAGAAAATTCTTAAAACATAAGAGGTAATGCCAACGCCTACATATCAACTGTGATTTAATCTAATGAACTGGTCTCCCCAGGGTGCTTATTTCCCTTTGTGACCTGTGAAGCGTACAGCTCTGTGCCAGATAATGGTTGTTAATAAGGGCCTTAGGGAACCCTTTAGGCAAGTGTAACCTGCCACAAACAGCTTGCACTGGGCATGCTGGAACCTGAATACACGAGCGCAGGGGAATGGGAGCACAAAGCCACAATATTAATTAAAAAAACAACTGTTCAAAGATAATGAGATGTTGACAAGTTGAATTGGAAGACACCATTGGGTAGCTTTCTGGAGCTACTTCCTCATGGAAAGTATTACTAAATCGGATGGACACAATGAAAGGGGGTGAGGCTAGAAGAAATTACTGATTTAGCGATGTGCTATTCATGTTCCTGCAGGCTGTTAACTAGGTATGTGGTAATAAAACAAAGTTAACAAAGCATACCTACAGCTTATAAAATGTAATAGTTACTTTATGGATCCAAAGAAAGAGAACAACATTGGCTTAACCATTTTATTGCAAGAGGTTAGTAGCTGAACAGTACAAAGATGCAGAAGTGTTACATTCAGTTTGCATCAATGATTAAACAAGTACAGGCTTCCCAAAGAAAGAAAACCCAACCCAAACACCCTACTTAAAGAGTAAGCAGCGGATCCGAACACGTCCCCACGTGTTGCTAAATGACGTATCTGTCATAGTTCTTTTCATTGTTAACAGCTTTTTACACTGTGAAGTCTGTTTCAAAGATCTTTTCAAAATGTCCGCTCTAGTGCACTAGTGTAAGGTAACAGCAATAACGATAAACGATGTGGTAGGAAAAGAAAAGCCATAGCACTTATGGTTTTTTTTTTTTTTAATCGCTCTTTCTGCAGTGATTTAGAGGACAGATCTCAAACCCCAGTGTACTAGAGCGGCCATTTTGAAAAGAGATTTGAAACACATTTTAAAATTGTGTAAAAAGTTGTCTGGATATTAATAATGAAAAGAAAAATTACTGGTACGGTATTTAAACAGTTATAGGAACATGTGGGGATGTATAACCCTATATTTTTCAGAATCCCACTACTTACTCTTTAAGTATCTCCATCATGGCCACATTTGGCCAGCTGCTGATAAGAAGCAAAGAATACATTGTAAATTATTGCATTAGTTATCAAAATGTCTGCTACCCATTGCACAATTAACAGATTTCATGATGTTACTCTTAAAGGTGAGTGATGTATTACGATATTGTGGGAGCCCTTGAAAAACAAACATTGAAGATGAAGCACAGCTGTATGTAACATAACTAGGGCGTCTGATTTTCGGGTTTTACCCGATTTAACCCGATTTCTCCCCGCCCCCGAATGCTTTTTTCTGCGTTCGTGTTAAACCCAAAACCCAAAAGAGAGAGAGAGAGAGAGAGAGAGAGAGAGAGAGAGAGAGAGGTGTCGTCAAAAGTTTGCATACCCCACCCAATGTGTGGAAATATACATACGTTTGATTTAAACTGTTGACGACAACTTTGTTTCTAAATAAAACCCAATTTTCAACCCGAATATTTATTCTTTATATATAAAAAAATGCACCCTGATTTTTTCATTAAATAATTCTACCTGATTTTTAAAAAAGCTTTCACCCGAATTTGGAAAAAATATTTCACCGGTAAATCAGACGCACTAAATATAACCCAAACAACGTTTTTTTTTTTGTTTGTTTTTTTCTGTGGTCCACATTTAATGTATTTATTTTTAAACTTACGTATTCTTATTTTTTTATTGAGCTGAATTATAGGCTACATTAACATAAAATAGTACAAAAGAGATGAATGGTGAGTCGCCCACATTTTGTTCAAACCTTTTTAGCAGTGAAGCCTGCACCAAATTACAAAACGAGAAATTAACAACTCCAGATTTGAAGAACTGAGATACTATTTTACTAATGTAGTGCCAGGTTACTTAGCTGTGGGCCTGTTTTTTGTTGCAATAGACAGTAACAATTAATTAAAACATTTCTTTATGTTTCTAGAGTTTATGCCTTGTCTGTAGCAGCAGCTTTGTAATAGAAAGCAGCAGAATAGGTTTCTTTACAAGAAAATATATAATCTCTCCAATACATAGTTTTAACAGGCTCTCTGAGTTAACTCAAACAACGTGCGGTGCAGGTATGTGCAATTCTAACACAAATGCTAAAATGTTACTAATACACATTCAGGCAATCGATAATGGGAACTATTGAAAATTAGATACAGGATCTTGAACTCTATGCACTTAATATATTGTAGACCCTGATATTGATGTGATACAGCCATCTGTAATTTCATTGTATCAGACTGTTTGCCTCAGATGGCTTGAATAAGATAGTTTGTATTGGATGGAAGTTCAAAAGGATTATCTGAAAGTAACTATACTATATAAAATATATAGTAATATATATATTTATATATTGTCGGGTGATGTGCAAGAAACATGCTGATGTATCCTACAGAACCCTATATTACATTCTATTGGTATTTTTGTGGTCAAAAACTATAAAGTACTACATTGTTTGTAGTTATTTTTCAATTATGGCGTATCCCCCCCCGTGAGATTTTCTAATTCACTTCCTCGCCCCCCTCAATCAACTCTTCTCCCGTCTGCGATCCAAACCCCGTATCCGTGTCTTCAGAGGACTTGCTGTCAGTGGGGGAGGTTGCCTGCTTCTCACACCCTTCCTCTTCCACACACTGGCCTTCACCCTCACCCTCACCCTCACCCACCCCCGCTCTCTCTCTCTGGTGCACAGTGACTTTTACAGACCCTTCGGATCCCAGGGAGTCCTGGTCGAAGGTCCGGAAGTTGGTCTTGGCCCCAAGGATGTACTTGCCCAGTATGCTAGCGCCCTCTTCCTCTCCGGAAATGGAAGTGCCCTGGGTGAGTTTCTTGCGAATTTGCTTCATTTCAGAGTGGAGTCGCCCCACCACTTTGTTCAGCTCTGTAATCCGATTGCCAACATCTGAGGAGAGAGTCAGCAGTGAAGATACAAAATGTGGATTTTTTTGTTTTTCTTTTTTAAAACACAGCACTTTGCTGCAAATGCTAGATTGTGTATTGTGATTATCATCAGATTACAATAAAAGTTTTGCCTAAGGTTTCACAGGCCCTGATTAGCACTGATCGTGGAATACCTAATGCCACTTTAAGAAAGGGACCATCTCAGTCCAGCATGGATACATTCATGGGTACAGACTTACATGGAGTACAGGACAGCTCTATAGTTTTGTTCCTTCAGAGACATTTCAAATGTGAAGAAACTGGTAGTCGACCCCCTTCTGCCCCTTCCTTTACCTTTCCTCTTGCTCTCCTCGAACTCCCTGCAGGCTGTCTTAATGTATCGCTGCACTAGCGCCTTGATGACCTGCAGCCTGTATGACACACGACTCTCCATGGGGAAATCCTTATCCTGCAGTACTGCGTTTGACTGTGGGAGAGGGGGAGGAGAAACGGAGAGGTTGTTGATGGGAAGTATGACAACGTCTCCTTTGCCCTTAATGTGCAAAGGAGCCGTCTTTAGTCATGAAGTAGCCTATTCCTTACAATTGATATAATCCACTGCATGGAAGAAGGTTGACCAAATGCGTCATGGAAGACGAGGAACTTTGGGGGAACTCACAATTGAGGGAATAGGTGGGTAGTCCGGCAATCGCTTGGTTTTACAACAGCAGCAGATCTTCTGGAAAATGCCCCTGTGGAAGAAAAAATAGATCCTTATGAGCATGACCTTTCAATTCCAGTAACCATTAAGAGCACACCACACCTGTCCTCAGCTATACCCAGTCTAACCACTAGGCCACACTGTCTTTCTAATACCTCACGTCTAACCACTAAGACCACACTGACTTTCTAATACCTCGGACCTAACCACTAAGACTCACTGTCTTTCTGGCTTCTGGCTTTCGTTCCACCCGAGCTCTCACTTACTTAATTAGCCTAATTATTTGATTAACTGGACACATTTAACACTTCTCTTCAGGCCTCAAAATGTTTCATAGGTAGTGTACCTTGAATCAAGTGCATTTTTAAAACCATCAACTGTAAAAGACCTTGAAAAATATTAAATATGTCAAATTCAACAAATAATTAGATCAATTATGTTAATTGAGAGTTTAAGTTGGAATGAAAACCAGAAGACCCTGCGGCCCTCGAGGACTGGAGTTTGACAGCCCTGCACTACACTGTCTTTGAGTACTTCAGCTCTATAAGTTTGTGGAACATTATGTAGTCCAGCCAGGGCAGTGCTATTTTTTTTCAGGTGTCTCACCTTAGCAAGTAGAACAAGGACTTTGGGGTGGGGATGACGTTGAAGGGGACCGGCAGGGTGAGACCCTCCCTGAAATAGCAGAGATAAAGCTTCGAGCGTGCAAACTTCCACTCCACATCCGCGTCGTCCTTCGGGAAACAATCAGTGACTCACACAGGGAAGGCAAGTTTAAGCTAATATTGCGAAGTAATGCTAACATAATTCACTATTACAGTTCTATTCATGGCATTGCAGTTGCCACAATATTGTTAAGTAATTACTGTGGAACAGGTGACCTGCAAGCTACCACACTTGGAACAGGCAAGGCACTGTCTTGTGGGTCTCCTGTTGGTGAGAGGAGCCAGGTGCCCTTCACTGTATAAACCTGGTATCCTGTAGTTACTCTCCTAGACACAGGAGAGGGCCCTTTTCAAACTCAAAATGAGATTTAAAAACCTTTGAAACCAACCTCTTATGTCAGCGTGATGCGCTTCCCTTCTTAAAGGTTCTCCACCGTTTCATGACTACACAGTGTTTCACATGGATAACCGTGGTCATCCTTGTTAGGTCTGTGAGCTGTGTTCAAGCTTTATTCATGGTTCATAGACACGACAGTGAAACACAAATGATACAGGCTTGATTTGAAATGTTCAAGATTTAACTGTCTGTGGATGACCAAAGCAATATATCGTGGTTGTCCTGTAAAACCAGGATATCCCTATGATCATAACAATTGGGTTGTACTCCGACAGAGGAGTATGGACCAAACGAGGAACACGTATGCTTCAAACTGAACGTTTCCACCTAATTGAGTGGTACAGTTGGCGCTGCCTAATCGGGATACTGATAACCGGGATTTCTGCCTAAAATGGATACAACTCTGGGAGACGGTCCTTCCCAATGCTATTTATGTCGTTTAATTGGGACATCGCTTTGTTTAATTGATATACAGTATTTTCAAAGGATGAATGGAGATCGCTTTTCAGAGCAAGACAGGTCACGTAGCACAGAGCAGTGAGTACGTGATTACGCTGAGACTTGAGTAAATTGCGTAAACCACGTTGAATTCTTGAAGAAGGAGGAGTCTCCTGTGGTTTCTCAGGCTGCTATTGCAAAGAAAGTTGGTGTGTCAACATCACAGGTGCCTCGCCTAATTGATAAGATGCGATTTCATTTTTTATTTCATGTAGAAATAAAAAACAATTCATTTTGTTTAGGAATAAAAAACAATTGACTGGTATTTTAAATTATGTATTTAACATTTAATCATAATGTGGTGTGATTTCATTCTTTTTCTCTTCATTTAGAAACAAAAAAGTGTGACTAAGGCCATCTCAAATGTCTCTCGTTTAACTGGGACAGCTGCTTATTCGGGATGTTTTTACTCCTCCGGAGGCGTCCCAATAAAGCAGCGCCAACTAATACAGTAAGCCCTAGCCCCCAACCCTCACCTCTATCTTCTGGAAGGAGTTGGTGATCATGGCGATGAGCATGTTGAGCAGTACTATGACGATCACCAGGGTGAATATCCCGTACATCACCCGCCCCACAAACTCAGCCACCACATACTCAGGCATGTCCACCGCGCTTTGGTCCGCTGACCCAAACATGGTCCAGAACAGGAACGGGAATGTCTCATTGAACCTGGGAAAGGGGGAGGCAATTAGGGAGGCACTTTGTAGTGTCATTTTCATCACACTAGCATTGCCCTATTCTCTATGTAGCTTGTAATATACTGCAAAAAAAATAAAAATAAATAATTGACAAACGTTTCAGGCAAGGCAGTAAATACAAACAGGTGCTGATCAGTGGTCATGTGCATAACACATTTCCCCTAAGTTGTCCTTTTAAACGTGTTTCAGAAAGCAGCTTAATACATTCAGTCAATGCCCTAGTTAAGGGATAATGTATCTTAAGGTCTGTGAGATGGAGCAAGAGAGGTGTGCCATACTGTCCTAGGCGTGGGGATACAACGTAGTTCACATATATATTGTTGATTCCACAGAGGAAGGCTGTTCCAATGATCATCAGGATAAACATGAACCTAGAAAGAGATATAAAGAGACAAACAGCGTCAGCCTCTGTACAGCAGACATTCCCTTAACCCTCTACTGCATGACTAAAAGTTTGAATGCAATTGTTTCTGTACAGCAAAGATTGTTACCCTTGGGCAGGAAATTAGCTTGAGCCATCCCTCTACTTGTTATTTTAATTGGTGTGGAACTCCAGAGAGCAATTGCTTGCAGGTGTGAAACAGAGATACCGATTCAGCTTTGAGTGCCTCGGCAACCTGATTTTGTTGCCTTCATGCAACAGCATGTGGTACAGGCCAGGGTTAATAATCTTGGAAATGTCCCATTCAGTGTCTGAAATAGCAGATCATTGCATCGCATGAAAGAGACAAAAAAGACATTGTACAGGGCCGTAGCCAGCCTTGAAAAATGACAGAGGCACTTGCCCGTGCCACACACCCCCTCCCCCACTCACGAAGAAAAAATACGTGAAGACGTGATTATACGTTTTTTATTTAAATACAAAATTTTAGTTAACAGTTGTTTTTTTTTTCTAAATAAGATACTGTTATAGAATTTTGAGTACCTGAGGTTCTAAATTTGCAGGACCTGTGTGGTTTTGTACAGTGCAAATAGGTAGCTTTATCTTTGCAACATTCAAATTCTGTCTAAAAGAAAATAAGAAATGTAGCAATGGCAGAATATTTGTTGTAGATAGTATACTTAGTTTTAAATCCTAGTCTATCAAATTTGAATTTTAACAGCGCTGTCATTATCCAAATACCGAGAAGACAAGAGTGCTTGTGTACATGAAGTTGTGTGTGACATTAATTATAAAATCACATTCAGCAATAAAATTAGCTTAAACGGGTTGACAAGACGGAGAGAGTTTAGCTGCGTAAGTGCATCATAACCAACGAGGGCTGCAGCTCGAGCTTTTCGCCTGACCAGTCGATTTGATAGGCTGTTTGGCTGTGTTCTGATTTATACTCATGAATATGCATTTGACTTCTGTATACTATATATATATATATATATAATGTAAACACAAGCAACAGAATAAATGTCTGCAAAGTTTGCGATACAGCCACTATGTAGTTGGACAGGCATCCTTAACCATTAGTGAATATTTTAACCAAGTACTTTTATGGTTGTTAAGTAACTAATCATACCAAAAGAGCAAGACAGATCTAATCTGCATGCTTTTATCACAGAGGGCTGTCACATCCCTAATGCAAATATACCTTACCTTCACAAATTTTAATTCTGACTAGTAGGACACAAATGTCTGAAAGGAAAACCAGCAGTCAATTTACTAAAAAAACAAAAAAAAACAAAAGAAGGGGTTTCCGAGATTACTGCGACCCATATCGCCACCATACTCCCTCAACCCAGAGGTTACCTCATCATGCTGTCAATCATCTTACACTCCCTCAACCCAGAGGTTACCTCATCATGCTGTCAATCATCTTACATTCCCTCAACCCAGAGGTTACCTCATCATGCCATCAATCATCTTACACTCCCTCAACCCAGAGGTTACCTCATCATGCTGTCAATCATCTTACATTCCCTCAACCCAGAGGTTACCTCATCATGCTGTCAATCATCTTACATTCCCTCAACCCAGAGGTTACCTCATCATGCCATCAATCATCTTACACTCCCTCAACCCAGAGGTTACCTCATCATGTCGTCAATCATCTTACACTCCCTCAACCCACAGGTTACCTCATCATGTCGTCAATCATCTTACACTCCCTCAACCCACAGGTTACCTCATCATGTCGTCAATCATCTTACACTCCCTCCCCCACAGGTTACCTCATCATGTCGTCAATCATCTTCCCGATGCAGATCTGCATTGTTCCCAGAGACTCGTGGGCAGGTAGGATGTACGCCATCCGTGTGAAACTGAGCATGCTCGTCACAGCAAAGAGTACCTCAGCAATGATCTGGGGGTCCTCCTGACGCCACCCCTCTCGTCCTGAGTGGGGGAGGGGAGCCGATGTTCAGTTATTACTCAGGCTGGGATAACCGACTTCCAACTGCATATCCACCCCAAATTTCACCATAGTTAAGGAGTAAGTAACGGCCAAGGTATATAAGCGGCCATTTTGAAAAAAGCTTTAAAACAGACTTTAAAGTTATAAGTGTAAAACGTTGTCAGGATGTTAACAATGAAAATAAAAATTACAGGTACGTTATTGAGTTGTAGCAACATGTGGGGACGTGTAACGCTGTAGAGTTTTTAAGAACCCCACAACTTACTCTTTTAGGTCGCAGACAAAAGTAACAGATTAATGATAAGCATTTAGTAAACTTTAACCTTTTTAATAAAACACAAAGCAAAATACACAATTTCTAGTAATTTAACAAATACTTTTTAGCAAAAAAACAAACAAACTTATTTCATTTAAAGTATTAGTTCATGACAAAAGTATTGGCACCCCTGCTTTAGTATTTCATGTGTCCTATTTTGCTTTTATTACGGCTTGCAGACGTTTAGGATAATTATTTACCAGTATGTTCCATCTTGTTGGTGAAATCTGGGCCCATTTTGTCATGCATATTTCCTTCAGCTCAGACAGATTGAATACACAATGCTTGGCAACAGCTTTTTTCAGATCAGTCTAAAGCATTTCTATTGAATTGAGGTCTGGTGATCGTGAAGGCCATTCCAGAACGTTTATGTTACTTTTCTTCAAGAATTGCAGAGTTGACTTAGCAGTTGACATGTTGGAAGTAAAACTGTCTGCCAATTAGTCTACGAGCAAAGGGTATCATTGTATGTTGTAGAACGTTTTGATACATGGCTGCATTCATTTGATCTTCAATCACATGAACGTATCCAGTCACTGAACTGCTAAACACCCCATATCATGATCCAATATGCGGTCCATTTTTGGGGAAAAGGTCTATTTAGTCTCATTGAACCAGATAACTTTGTTGAAGAATGCTTCAGAGTCCTGTTTATATTTCTTTGCAAATATGAGTCAGTCTGTAGTGAGGACTACATTCATACAGCTCTTCTGTGTTCTGGTGCCTTTCTACAGTTCTTTCGTGCACTATTATGCCTGATGCTTCTAAATCATTCTTCGTCCTTAGCTGTTAATCTTGAATTTTTTGTTTTTAGCTGTTTAGACGATTCTTCTACCGGCTGTACCCATAATTTTCTTTGGACGTCCACTTCTTTCAAGTGTTTCAGTTGAATTTGTTCTGTTTTACTTCTTGATTATTGCTCTGATTGTGGATTTTCCATGTATTCCATGTTTCTTTGATACTGTTCTGTAGCCATTTCCTTTGTTGTAGTTTGCTAAGAATGCTTTTCTCAAACGTGAATCCAACTCCTTTGTCTTGACCATCATCTGCTGTGTTGCTAAAGACTTCATCTTTAACAGATGTTGGAAATAATGACCTCTTTTTCTGGCTATTGGCTTTATAATGCTGCTTAGTTACTTTGTTATGGTTTTCAATCAATGCATATATATTTTTAATTAGTTCTATAAAGTTTTTACAGACTTAATGTAAAGGTGCCAATACTTTTGTCATGAATAAATATTTTAAATTGCTTCAGTGCTTTTTTTTAATATATATATAAAGATTGTTTGTTAAACTATCAGAAATTGTGTATTCTGGTCTTTGTCATATTAATTTGTGCCTAATGTTCACTAAATGCTTGTTTTAACATGTTTTCTTGAATGATCTTATATTAAGCGTAGGGTGCCAATACTTTTGTCTCCGAATGTGAACCTTTCTGTCTTTCTGAATTCACAATTTTACAGATCATTTGTTCCCAATTCTGTGACCATGCAGCTTGTATAATAAGTACCCAAGGGGCCTCCTTACCGGTTTGTGTGAAGTAGACGCACTCCAGTGTGGTTTCGGACTCCAGGCAGTAGAAGTAGCCCTTGAGGGCGACGAGCACGCGCAGGCTGAAGGCGGCCAAGTACATGCTGAGGGTCATGATGTCCAGGAAGTTCCACCAGTCCAGCAGGTAGTTGCGCATACCCTCAATCCACACCTCCTTACACTCATGCCAGAAGAAGCCTGGGGCACAAAAAACTGGCTTACTGCATATAAAAGATAAGGGAGGGGGAGGCTGATGCAGGTTCTACCCTGTTGAATGGGTCTTTGTTTAAAAAAAATATTATTATTCAATTGAACCCATGTTGAAGACTTTAACCAGGATATCTTGGCTAAAAAAAGTTATACAAACAGATATTTCTATTTAAAAAAAAAAAAAAAGATTTCACACATCCCTGAGCATGTCACTATGGTGGACCATGTGGCGCAAGAAGATCTTACTGTCCTGCACACACATTCTTCTCTGCTGCCTATCTCCATCATCTTCCAGCTCTGCCCATACCAATTATATATCGGTCCAAAAGTCCTGTCACTTTCGTTGGCATCAGAGTTGCAAGCACACTCAGCAACCAATCCTAACCAACCCATGTGTGTTTTCCTAGCAGTATCTGTATATTAAAGGGACATTTCTGCAGTCCTAACCCAACCATTTTCCCCCTGTTCTTCCATCGGATCGGACAAGCAACCCCCATACAAAACCTAGCATAGGGTCTTACTTTAGTATTGGGCCCTCCCAGAACTGATTCATCACAAACCAATGCACACCCAAGCAGTCCATGCAAATCCAAGTATGGGACTAGCACAACCAAATCGCCCTAGCTGTTTAGCTGTAAGCTTCATAATGGGTTTACCCCCCTAGCCAGCTCTAAATAGTTGACAGGCCACATAACACCCAAGACATGCGCACACACTCGGAGCCTCAGCATGACCTCGCACTAGCTTGTGACCCTAGAGAGGTAGTGCTGCAGATCATACGTACCCACCACCCACACCATGTGGAAGGAGTTCTGAAGAATGCTCTGGTTGCGCGTGGAGAAGTGTTCCCGGTCACTCTCCATGATGATGGACTCCGCAAGCAAGAAGATCAGGAACCACAGATAGGAGGCAGAGTGTAGCAGGAACTTTATCACCGGGATCTTCAGGATCTTTCCGATCTTATGGAAAAAACAGAGGTGAAATGGTTGGGTTAGGACAGCATAATATGAAGATTATCTGTAATATGGTTTCTATCATTTGTTCAAATTTCAAAGAAGACAGTAAAGAAAAAAGTGGATGGAATATAGGTGTGTGGAGTTCATCATCCTACGAAGAAACCATTTTACAGGTAATTTTCGTACTCTTACCTTGTTTGATGAACTCCACACACAAAGTGAGCTATACCAAAGGATGTAGACAAGAGGGTGGTAGGTTAGACATTAGTAGAGAAAGTCACAGATACAACACAGTGTGCAAAAGTAGGCTGAGAGCAAGACACATTCAAGTTATAATGCTTAATAAAGGTCTCGAAGGAGGCCCATGTTGCAGATGTCCTGTATTGGGACAGATTTTAGTTTTGGTCCTGTAGTAGCCATTCCCCTTACCGAGTTGGCTTTGATGGATCCTGGAGGTGGTTTCTTTTCCAGGCTGTAACAGAACTCAAAGCAGGATGTGCAATTTGAAATTGTCTGTTTGGAGACAGGTTTACCTCGGGTTTGTAAGCCCTCTTGCTGAGGTCATTGCCTCTAAAATACTGTTTTCCAAGTGAAATATTTCTCTTCACGTGTAGCCATGGGTTAGGACAGTGGTCCCATAGATTGTTGAATACCAGGCTAAGGTTTCATTGAGGGACGATGTGCTTCATTAGGGGCCTTAGTGCTAACGGATCACGCTGGCACCAAAGCGTGCGAGCATAGGTGGGCCGAATGGCCTTTCGTCGTTCTTGAATCTTTTTTGTTCTTATGTTAGATGGTTAAACCCACTAGTGAAACTATTCACCATAGGGTGGAAACCTACAGGGTGACCTTCCCAGCCAGGTAGCAAGTTAGCAATTGCAGGTGACATGAACCTTGATGGAAGATAGGGAAAGACCCTTGTGAAGCAGGTGGCTGAGGTACGATAATAAATTAGAAACAGGAGGACAGTTTCTCTCCATATGTCTGTAGGCATGATGTGGTGTGGAGGACCTGAATGATGCACCCACAGCGGGTGTAGCCAGGATTGTATTCAGTTTAGGGCATTTAAAAAAGTAATCTTTGCGGCCTACTGACACCCTGTAAAATGTATCTATTGTAGGTAGATATGGCACAGAGGAGGCAGATTTCTTCCATTTTGTCTCAACGGGCCTAGGTACCAGGGACCGCCGCAGGGGCTACAGGCTGTGGAGGCCAAGCCTGTTTTAGGTCTTCAGATTCCCCTCGGCACTGGATTGTGATCTGGGAAAGAGGCAGCTAAGCAGCGCAGGCTGGAATCTACGCTGTGGCTTCAGTTGGTTTCGTAGGTGCATCTCTCTGCTGCCGTGGGAATGCGTAGACTTGTAAGACCGCTTCCTTGGGGGAGACATGGTGGAGCTAAGTTTCTTAAGGATGGGCGGGAAGGTATAAGGAACAGCTGTTCTCCTGTTAGAAGCAGCACAGCCTACCTTGGATTTGGGAGCCAGCCAGTAGATGAGACAGAGCACAGGCATGGTGATGAAGATCCCAAGCGAGACGAAGATCTTCCACGCGGTCTTGCTGCCGCGCCAGCCAGACAGACTGCCGCACCAAATCGACGAGAGCACCTGCTGACAGATGGGATGGGCCACAAACTGAAGAACAAGACAGAAAGAGAGGGGTGAGACTGTGGACCCAAGCTTTCATACTCCATTTCAAGACATGACAGCACTACCCATTATGAAATGGTAAGAATAGAGGGAGCAATCTCATTTCAACCTGTGCAAATATGTCATCATATCAACACAGATTGGAACTTTTAGATCCTTTCTGCCTGATTCACTTGTCATCCAATTCACTTTGGTGGGGTGGGTAGTGCTATTTTAGAAGCACAATTACACATGACAGGCTGTTTTATGGCCCTAGGCATGCAGACATTGGACCATATTTGAACACCCTGTAGTGTCATTGCTTTCATAATATATTACAGTTCATTAAATATACACAATTACATTACCAGTATTAATGTAAAAGGGTACTCCTGATAAGAGATTGATGTTTCTGGAGTAAAACCTGTGATCCTGGCATCTATGAGATACAGCAGGAGCAGGGATCTCAAGGGAGAGGGTTCCCTGTTTCTGGGGCATATAGTGTGGCATGTGTTGGAACGTAGAAATCTCTAAGGGAATACCCGTTTCTGGTTGTGATTGACAGCGAGTCTCAGCCGAGCCAAGTTGGGGATGCCCTCTTCGAAGGTCTGCTGGTCCAGTTCCTCCTCGCTGTCGTCTCCGCAGTCGTTCAGAATCGTCGTCACTTCACTCTGGTTCCTGCACATTCCCAGCAGCTCCACTGCAAACTCCTGGCACAGGTCCTCCAAGCTCAAGTACTGAGGCTGAGGTGCACATCCACACCAGGGAGGCAGGGAGACCGACAGACACAGATAGTTAGACAGCCTTTGGCTTGAGGCGCCTAACTACCACCACTGTAAGTAATCTATAATAAATGGCCATTGCGCCAGCCATTAATGCTTAATTGTTTATTTTTATGATTTGTTGATATTTATTTTACTCATTCTACACTAGTTGATCACTTTACATTGAGAAAATGCATGAATGTTTAGGTTATGATGTTATATAAAGGATGACCCACACACACACACAAACACCAATACATGCAGGCCGAACATGAAAGGTCAGTAACACAGACAAGGCTGGTGCCACAAGGGTGCTCTAACCTTGAACTCGGGCTCCTTCTTGGAGAGCCTCTTGAGCTCGCGGCTGAGGCGGAAGGCGCTGAGCATGGCGTCCTCGCTGCCGATGGAAAGGTAGGCACGACTGGCGATGCCCCGGAAGGTGTTGATGCGGGAGAGTGAGAACTTCAGCAGGTCATACTGGCGCCCGTTGCGGCACTCCAGGCAGGTGCAGGAGACCTTGTGGGGCCGGGGGATGACGTGACCCTTCTTGGTCAGCATTTCCACAATCTCATACAGGTCTTTCTGGCAGGCCAGTGTGAGCGGGGTGACCCCGGGGGCAAAATGTGAATTGTCGATGGAGTGGTCAAAGATAGCCAGCGAGAAGGAACGGATGTCCACCTTGTTGTTGCCAACCCCTTTCTCATGGTCCAGCCTGTCCAGGAGGCGCTTGACCACAGTGGGCTGGTTGGTGTCCACGGCCACCAGCAAGGCCTCATGGATTTGACGGAAGTCGAACTTGACACACTCCAGGAGGACATTTATTATGTCCTCGTTGCCCAGCCGGATGGCCAGATTCAGGGCCTCCCTCCACAAGCGGTCCTCTGATTCATCCAGCTGCCGCAGGATCCCGTCACTGACTGCCAGCAGCCTGGACACCTGCAGCACGTTCGCTGCCTGGATTGCCGCAATCAGAGTCGGCGGGAAACGCATCTTCTTGTTCATAATTTCCCGCCATTGCGCTTGCTGGAAAGAGGGTGAGGTGGAGGGTTAAGAAAGTTTAGAAGTTAGAGATCCTAACAATATAAAGATATTGACTTGTCATTTTAGTTATTAATAAACTTGAATGAAGAGATGTCACTAGCAAGAAATCTAATAAACAATCAGAGAGGTGATTTATTAAATATGAATTGGATAAGTTAGCCCCATGTTTTTATAGTATATTTTACATCTTTATACAGCTGATTATTTAAACTTGGATGGTTTTGTAAATGTGATATTTTTTGTCAGATAAAGCTTTTCTGAAACTCTCACTCTTTGGTCTTTGAAGGTTATAAGGTTACTAACCGTTCCAGACAAATTATCAGTCACAGTTTTACTACTACTAAAAAATAAAAATAATAATAATAATAATAATAATAATAATAATAATACTACAAACTTACAAAAGTGACCCCAGAGATTGGTTGTGCCTCCATGATACATTTAACAAAAAAAATCCCAAACAGCAGAGGGGTTTCGAGACATTTCTTTCAATACAGTGCTTTGCTGTCGAGATTACAGAGACTAGGGTGTGTGAACCATGCATCAGCTGCAGAGTCGCTTACAACAACGTCTCACCCAAAAGACAGAGCACAAGGACGTTAAGTGACTTGCCCAAGGTCACACACAGTAAGTCAGAGGCTGAGCCAGGATTTGAAGCAGGGACCTCCTGGTATGAAGACCTTTTCTTTAACCACTGGCCCGCCAAACCTCATCAAATGATCGCTGCAGCACCATTGTGTCATTTTTCTTCATCACAATTCAAGGCCTACCTCTGCACTAGTTCTGTGAAATATTAATAACTCAGTGGATTAACACCTTCTAGAACCTTGTGGCAAACCTGAACTAACTCAATAAAAACCTATTTATGAAACTTATAAAGAAAAAACGCCTGGCAGAGGGAACTGAATAATCCAGATTTTTACCATGGTACGGTAGTTATTTTGTATTGATCCAGTTGATACATCTTAAAGGTTGAACTAAAAATAGAAACAGAGGTAATGTACTGTATTGAATCAGCAGTCACACCATCTTTCCATGAATCTAAGACAATGTCCATGGTGCTGGTTGCATAGTCTTCATATGGTTCATATGAATATTTTGATTTATAATTGTGCTTTGAAACCGTTCCTCACACTGAGTGTTAAAAAAGCTACAGGCATTCCAATTGAATCAGCCTTTGCCTTAACCTAAGATGGAGACCCTATAATGTAAATAGAAATATCAATCCTGTCATTGAAAGTGTTAGTTCCCAGTCATCAGGGCAGTCTTTCTTTAATGATTAGATCACATCACAAACTACAACTAGGCAACACCCTTTTCTTTACTGTCAACGACCTACCCACGGATATCAGGACTGCTCAGTCCCTGACCACCTTCCAGCGCCTCCTCAAGACACGCCTGTTCAGACAGCATCTGTAAACCTCAAGTCTCAACCATACTGGACTATGTGGCAACCAACTGTACCAGTTCTTGCATCAGCTTGTACCTGCACTGAACTGCTCCATACCGTGCTGCATTCAACTACTGCTCCTAACTATAACTGTATCTTGTATCTGATTTTACTCTTATAAGTAACTGTACTCATGTTTTTTGTATTTGCTCTTATTTGAAATCATTCTCATCCATTTATCATACTTATTACGTGTTCTTACTGGACTTTACTCATATAAGCAAATATTTACTAGAAGTTTGAACTGCTCTTAATCAAACTCGCTCTTACTTATAATTTACTGTATTCTTTATTTTGCTCTTACTTACATTTGATCTTATTGTACTTTCATAACTGCATTATTATATTCTGTAATGTGATATTTTATAATGTGACAACTTGTAATGTGATATTTTATAATGCGACACTTTGTACTGTGATATTTTGTAACAACTGTAAGTCGCCCTGGATAAGGGTGTCTGCTAAGAAATAAATAATAATACTGAGAGATAAATGGAGCGCAAGTGTAAGTCTATCGAGAAAATAGGCCGTTGCTTGATTCCCTTCAATGCATTTTGAATACCACTGCACGATTTTAAAATAAGAATCGAGAACCTTTTAGCCCAGCTCACTGTTTCAGACAGACAGAGAGCACTGCGTAATAACCTAAGCTATAAACTAGTAGTAAAAAATGGATGGGCATCATGAATACTACCTTCGCAGGCACTGTATCATACAAGTGCAATGGAAACCATCGGTAAAAGCAGTAGAATGCAGTCTTTTCACAGAGATACATTACAGAACACCTCAGAGAGGACATCCTTTAAATCCATTTTTCTCCCCAGAGCAGCATGTATAAAATTCACCTATTTGCACACGGGTACTGACTACCTGTTACCAGTCACGCAGAACAAAAGCTGTTTGTAAATCAGGATTGCGGATATACAGTAGTTTTGGGCTGTAGTTTACAAACCATGTACCCTTTGTTGGTTACTGTAAAAGAAGTACAGAATATTAATTCTTCATTTTAACTTTAAAGGCACGGACGTAGCTCCCTACAGTTAAAAGTCAGACAGGTCAAATATAACACACTTCTCACCGTGAGGTTCTCCATGCTCTTTGGTTGCCTGCAGTAGAGGCAAATAAATCAGATGATTTGAAAAAGTGTTTAGACCAACACAGGGATCCTCAGGAACTCCAAAAAACCACCATCTCTGGTCACATCTCAATAAAATGTCTATCTACCAGATAGCACCAAAACTGTAATAATAATAATACAAATTTAAATAAAATACTAAATTGTTTAGAAAGGTTTCCCCAAGCGTAGATCGGTATGTTCCCTGGTCCGATAACAGGGAAGTCTTGTGCTCCTCTCTCTGCTCTGGAGTAACTGAACAGAGGAGCACACCTGCTGCCAGCTCATCTCTCCAGAGCCTGGAATTAATAACAAAGGAACACTAACGAGAGAACGGCCCAGAGGGAGCCGGCTGCTTAAGAAGTAACCATTCCAATTAAGGTGCAAAATGTGTTAGTGAAGATTTAGGTGCTTGTTATTGCATCTTATTGCTGGTCCATTTTCAATGCACGATAGCTCTACCTGTAAGAACTGTGTTTAAAGATGTCTGCATACTTCATATAGTAGCACCCTGAGATGTTATGAAAGAGGTTTGCTGTGCTTCTTGTAACCTGGAACTTTTGTACTGTATTTTTTTTATTTATTTTGTATTTATTTAATAGACTAATACTTTAAACATACCCCCCTGGCAAAGTGTGATAATGTGTTTTGTAAGCCAGTGGAGCATAGTTTTCAAACCCTGACGTACAAACACGTTTATTTATTTTTCTGATAATTTTTAATTCCAGTCAGCACTCACATATCCGACTGTGGCAGGGCAGAAGAAAAGCCCTTCACATAATGAGAGGGAGCAGGCTTAAGCCCTGCATGTAAATTAAATGTGTTGCGTTTATTGTATTGTGATTTAAAATGTATTGTTTGTTTATTTTAGAACAGGCGAATTTGTGTGTGTATTTAAAAGAATGGCTTGTGTGTTGTTTTAGGCTGTGTGGTCCAGTGGTTAAAGAAAAGGGCTTGTAACCACAAGGTCCCCGGTTCAAATCCAACCTCAGCCACTGACTCATTGTGTGACCCTGAGCAAGTCACTTAACCTCCTTGTGCTCTGTCTTTCGGGTGAGACGTAATTGTAAGTGACTCTGCAGCTGATACATAGTTCACACACCCTAGTCTCTGTAAGTCGCCTTGGATAAAGGTGTCTGCTAAATAAACAAATAATAATAATAAGTATGATTTGAATGCATTGTTTATTATAAAAAAAAAGTGTTTATTATTGGTTTGAATGTGGTCTGGCAGAGGCGGTGTTAGCAGCTTGTCTCTGCCAGAGCTCGTGGGGATGCATGGCCGGCGAAACGAAAGTAAAAAGTAGTGATGGGAAAAGTGAAGCCTCCTGAACCACTGAACCCTCTGAATCACTTGGTTGGCAAAAAATTTCACTGATCAGAAGCACATGAAGCGCTTCACACCCTTCCGTGCCATCTCTCGGTAGATCTGCACAACTACATTGAGAGTAAAGACGGCCCCCTATCTCCAGAGAAGGCATTTAGTAAAGTGGACAATTATGCTCAGAGAAGGCAATGTGTTATATAGTGACATTTCATAATTTGACATACAAATATCAAGCAATTTCATTTTCTCGGTTAATTGGGCATCTATAATTTAAACAGTCATTGCAGTGTAAAGGGACACCTCAGAGCTCGGCTGCTGCTTTTTTCGAAATTGCCTGGAATATTTATTTTACATATCAACCACACACGCGATTAACCAATAAATCCTTCTTAAATAATCACACTAGAAATAACACAATAAAAAACAAGCTCTTGTTGCTTGAAATGAGACAGCGTAATTTCATGAGACTTCAGCACCCGTAGTGTGTAAGATGGAGTGATAAGTAGGATATTTTGATTTGCTTACAAGCAGATTCTTCGGTGGCGCATGTAGTATATCTCCAGTTATAAATTAGAAAGGTGGAAAATAGTAGGTTCGAATCAGTGTCGTTTCCATTTTTAAAGAAATTCTGTATCCTTTATACACAATAATTACCAATAATGTTCATAAAGAGCGCTATTTGTACATAATGCTTTTTTTGTTTGTTAAATTAAAAAAATATATGTAAATGTTTATGAAATATAAAACAAAAAACTGCATCTTCATTAAAAAAAAAAAATCCTTTCAACTTGACTGCACTGTTGACAAAAAGTGGTTCAAATGAACCACATGAAGCTTTGCTTCGTAACACTGTTTGTTTCAATTGGTTCATGTGGGGTTGAATCAGCTGAGGCTTCCGCCCCATCCCTAAAAGAAAAGTAAGCAATAGCTACTCGTGCTGGGCAGACCAGAACGGTATCTGTTTGGGTGTCAGTTTCGTGTTTGAGCAGTTTTTTGTGAATGCAATTTAACGAAAGATTAAAAAAACACCACCACCAGTTTCCAGAATTCAAACAGGATCTAGTCTGTATTCAAAATTGCAGAATATAGTGCTCGATAAGGCCCGTCACAGTTCACTTGCACAAAAGCAACTCAAGATCAGATTTTAAAAAAAATGCATCACAATATCTAAAACGGTTTAATGATTCACTTTTACATTACCGTAGCTTGTTTCATTTGCTTTGTTTTCTTCATGTGAAATTGGAGGAAGCGCTGTGTAACTGCACAATAAAAGACTTGGAATGCGAGAAAAAAACCACAGGCTGTGACAGATAAACAGTGCATTGCAACATTGAAGAGATGGGCTTTGTATAAAAAATGGAGATTGAATTTATTCTTAATACAAGGGCGGTAAAACGCAACTGACGTGTATCTGGGTAACGGATAGCTGAGTGTTGACTGTAGGTCAGCACTACAATGCGAGAAGCATTTTCTGACTTCATTTTCACTTCGGTGATCTCGAAATCAAGTGTATATATGTTTTAATACATATTTAAGCTGTTCCTATTTAAATCGCAAAAAAAAACTTATTTATCCATCTTGAACTGTATGTGGACCACACTTTGCCAAATTCTGGTATACAAACTCTTTCAATTAAACCCAGCCCAACCCCCAACCCCCAACCCCCAACCCCCAACATCCAGGATTTAAGATCACTGAGAGGGTAAGTTTTTACACGATCCAAGTTTAATTCTAACAGCAGAACATGCTACTCTTTCTTCAAGCCAACTATTGCAGTAACTGCCACATTTAATCTTCTGGAAACACAAGAACAATTTGCAGAACATTCAGCAGGATCACCCTTCATATATGAGTTTACTGCACTGAACTCAATGTGAAGTGTTGCAAATTAACAAGAACATAAATCCCCTTCCAAGTTACTGGAGACAAGTGCTGTTCAAGAAATCAGCAGTATCAAATTATTATTATTTTTTTTTTTTGACCGATATGAAGATATGACCTAGATACTGAGATACTCAAAATAGTTAAATTGGCCTCCCCTATATTCTTCAGGGCATAACATGATTTATAAATAAAATCGCTGGATTATCTTTTTTAAAAGCATGAATGATCAATTACAGTGTATGCTTTTCCTATTGAAATCATATGAATAATAATAATAAACACAGCTAATGTGTTTTTTTTATTATTCTGGAACATATTCCACGAGTCTCTCTCAATTTCTTGTATTGCTGCTGTAGCCAGTGTTTACACCATTGCAGTCCCAGAAAAGACGCGTCCGAGTTGTGTTTGACTGCGGAAGGACTTCTTGCGTTTTTGCGCACAGTTCTCTCAGGCCTGGTTTCAGTCTATCCAGATCCCACTGGGGTAGGTTAGTTCTCCGCAGTTGCTGGCGTGGAGCTCAATCTCAGAAAGGGGGTATTGGAAGCCACACAGTGGGCAGGGCAACTTCTCAGGGGAGCTACGCAGTGGACTTTGCGTGGGCCCGTAGCTGCTTTCTACATCAAGGGGGACTGGAAACTCATCACCCTGACAGGATGAGGCATGGACAGGTAGGTAATCCAGGCTGAAGCGATCTGCAGAGGGAGAGAGGTACAAAGCAATTTAGTACACATAAGCCTGTCTGTAATAGTCACAGTAAATCTCACCGTATGTAACTGTAAACATTTGTAATCCGTATATATTTTCCAGTCATGCTAGAACCAGATTCTTGATTCTGTGCTGCATTTCCTTGTAGTAATTGTGTACAAAAACATTACATGTAGATTAATCAACATAATAGGATGACTGGAGGGTTAATTAAATCCCACCCCAGTTTTAAAACAGAATCTGCAGAGTTGAATATTAGTTGGGCTTGTCAACTGAGAGAATTATTAAAAGAAGCAACACCATATTATCTCACCTCCACAAATGGGACAACAGCTTTCAGGAACTCCGGTCTCCACATCACTCTCAATTGGGAGTTCTGGGGTCCCACTGATAATAGGGGGTGAAGCTGTTCCCTTGTCAGACACAGTCCTCTGCCTCTTGGCGACACCAGAGGTCCTGGACTGAGTAGACCTGCTAATGACGGAAATATTGTACTGTATAGTATTTAAACTCATAGTAAAGAGTCAAAAACAAGCCTGTTGTCATTGTGAGTTGAAACTTGGGTCACCTTCTGAAGCTATATCATTGTGGACAGAAATACATTTTCACAGTATGGCTGAAGTTCTATAGTATGACATCACAAGCCACTCAAGGGTCCTGGATCTGCTTTACTATAAGCTGTACAGTGTCAAAAGCACCTATACACAAAAAAGACCCTCTTGTGAAAGAAATACAATGCTCCGAATGGTTAATGATGTCGGCATGATTTACAAAGGTTTCAGAACCTTCAATTAGAAATTGCATTTCAATTGCCATCGAGCATTTCATCACAACTCTGCCCTTTCAAACATAATCCATCAAAATAACAGCGTGATCTGGTTTAAAAAGGGTATACATACAATGGGTCTCTGTGATCGAGCAGACCTCAAACGGTGTGTCTTGTATTACAACTGTAAGCTTTGGTGGAAATTTTAAAATATTACTGAGCCCATTATATACTGTGCCTTGTTCTAGAACCCTGCAAGAACAAAAAGCACAAACAATCAGACATGCAAGAAGGCCGGATTTCAAAAGTCCTTCAAGGAACCTAATAAGCGAGTACCTTCCTGCAGAGCCCCGGGGACACCTCCGCTTGATTGGTCTCTTTCTGGTTGCCACAGCAGGAGTGACATCAGCAACCTTACTTTCTGGATCTGGAAGTCATTGAGCTTAATGAAACTGTTGCCTGGATACCACTGAAAACCCTCAAGCAGGAGCCCTAAGTGATAGCGTTGCTGACTTGAATATTTCACACAGCCTGGCAGCAGTAATATCAGGCTTAGCATTGTAAGCATTCATGCATCATCCCATTCAGATATTTTAGTTTAACAGTACATCAGTCTAACTCAAATGTCTGCCCTGGGTCATTCTCTTATTTATTTACTTTTTTTTTTTTTAATAAAGGCAAGGTGCATTTAATCTTAAAAAAAGCATTCTGGTAACCTTAAACAGATGCAGTATTTATCAAAAAACTTTTTCTTTTTTTTTTCTTTGTAGTGCTACTACATACGATCAAACTTGCAAAACAAACCTGTGTGGCTTTGTTTTGTTGCTTGCTTGGTCCCTTCAAGATGTCCTCCCTCACTGCAGGAGGCAGTGTCTGTTGAGGGACATGCAGGTGGGCGTCTCTTGGACTGCGACGCTGAAATCACCATGCGGGCCGATCGGCTGAGACAGACTCTGTCTCTAAACCGCACGCATGAACTGGGGTCCACTCGCTGCAGTCTAGCCTGCACCGTCTCTGCGGAACATCCACTGCAACAGGGGAGGGAGGAGTGGGGCTTCAATTCTCATTTCACAGTCTTATCTTTGGGAGTGTTCTTTCCACCCCGGGGGAAGTAATTTGGGGTATCATACATTACTTATATTTTAACATTAAATTCTTACTTAGTGAACATGTTCAAACTTCATTATAAAGCCACACAGATAAATAAAATAAGGAAATGCATTAATATTTCATAAAACAGTTTGTTTAATATTATAGGCACCTTTTTCTTTAGCGGTTGCCTCTGACGATGGTTCCAGTTGGATTTGTAGCTAGACTGGGGTGGTTACGCTTCAATCTGTGTAGCTTCGAATTTTTCTTATTCTTACTGTGATTGGCTGCAAAGACAACAGGGCTAGCCACAGATTGGATAATGTTTGTTGGGTTGTTTTTTCTTGTGTACAGTTTCCTAGTAACTGAACACATTGTGTTCTGGGAGATGTAGTTGTTATTGGAAGTTTTAGGGGAGGAGGGAGGGGAGGCAGACTAGCTGTGCAGCATGATTGTATTTTTACGCATTAAATTTCAATTTAGTGCGTATTTCAGATTTTTTAATGTGTAAAAAGGACAGACAGCTGGCTCCCATACCATAAAGGTGCAAGTCAGTTATGGATTATCATTTAACAGCACACAGCACCCTGCAAGAGAAACGTACCCCTGTGTTTGTCCAAAGAAGGTACTCTGGATAGTTGGGCTGGAAAGCCACTCTCTTGCCTGGCTTGCTCCCAGTTGGCCTGGAGACACCTGCATTAACAAAAAATAACAGAAACAAAAACAATATATTATGTGTGTATATATATATATATATATATATATATATATATAATGAGCATTATATATATATATATATATATATATATATATATATATATATATATATATATATATATATATATATAACAATATGAAGTGGCAATTTTCCTCTACTTTTAGATTTTAATAACTACTAATATTTATATATACATAAACACAACTTTGAATGTTAAATCATGCAGTCCTACACACAGTTGCTATTTTCAAATTCATTTTTGTGCTTATTTCACTTGAAAGCTTCCTAAATTTGGCCAACATGCTTGTGATCAGTCAGAACTCTGGCCTGTCATGCTGTTATATATAAGGCTAGAGCTCTCGTAAGTGGGAACCAGCTGGAAATGAGACTAGGGTCTATTTTAAGATCTTAACACTGCTGTGTAACAGGGGCAAGGTTCTGTCACTGGCCTTTTAGAGGCAGATGTACCTGCAGGAGCAGCGAGGCGGTCTGTAGGAGGCGAGCCTGCCAGCTTCGTGAGTATTTGTCTCTAACAGGCTGGTGGGAGTGACTCTGCGGTGAGCCTTGCTTGAAAACGGAGCGGCTGACGTACACAGGTGTTATATAATGAGGGTGTACGTCAGCATAGATAGTCAAAAAGCTACCACCAGATACGGCTAACTTTTTCTAGTTGTGTTTTTTCAGGGCTTGTATTTCATTTTTTTGCTCTGTATTGTTTGTAATTATACTTTGTTGTATAATTGCTTGGGTGATTACCAGTGTTGATATTCACCCAGCTTCTCTGAAGTAATACCACCACCCTGAGTAATGCCACTGCTGGTAGCTCAGTGGTGACGAATCTGCACTCCGGAGGGGTGTTTGCAACCGCATGTCTCTCTTTCATTAGTGGATCACCCACCCCTTTTACTGCTAATTTGATCTTGTATTGATAAGCTGCACCACACCTGGGTCTCTGTGCCGTCAGACAGCACCTCGTTCTCGTTCTGGTCCAGCGGGGTTCGGATTTGGAGGAAGGACAGGCCGAACTGAACACGCTTGTTGAAAGGCTGGCTGCAGGTCACTCGAACCCGGTCCCAGAGCTCGCCATCCCCTTGAGAGAGGAAATCACCTGGGAGGGGTAAGCAGTACGATAAGGGGAGGGAGTCAGAATTGGAGGTGGGGGTCATAGAACACGGATACTCGTGGTAAAACATGCAGCATCTCAAACTGCTCAGTACTGGTGGAATATGCACAGGATATCTGTTTACATTTTGAAGTTACATTCGAACACAAAAAACCCATGTTCGGCCCAATACTATTTGTAGCTTGCTAGAAGTGATTGTTAATTTGATACACCCAGGTTTCAGCAGTATATTTCAGAAACCCCAGTTATATACTGTATACAGTATACCTTTATGGCCCCAGAGAAAGGTTCACATTAATAAAAGTAGTTCAACTTTTTTGGTCTAGTCGACAAAAACGTTACTAACAACTACAATAGCTTTACTAAAGTGGCCTTGTGTTTCATGGGCTTCAGTTTCTTTACATTTCTCTCAGATTTTATGAACAAGCTCTTAAATGGCCTGATTAAAGGCTCACCTTCCTTGAACATGCGCACACCGGTGCGGTTGGTGCCCTGTCTGGACTCTGAAGGGCTCATCAGCGTGGCAGTGGGCAGCAGAGTCATGTACGGCTGGTCCTGTGGCCACGAGGAGCGCCCCACATCAATCTGGATGAACGCAGACCCACAGTTTCCTGTGCATGGAAAGGGTAAGATAGTGAGACATTTCTAACATACTTCTTAGTGGCACAAAATATTCTTCCATACCGTATGCATATGTTTTGATATCCAAAGTTCTATTGCAGTTTGGTGTAGGTGGCATACCTAAACACACGTGAAAGGCCACGCAGTTATTAACCAATTAGTGTAAATGTAAAATGGCCAATAATAATAACATAGTACACTGCAACAAGAAGACAATAAGTAATAAACCTTGTTGCAGACGGCCACAAGCAAACTTTTTATATTTACATAACTATATTGTATAAAGCTATGGACATTAATAATAATAATTTTATGGCCAACTTTAAGAAGCTGATGAATGGCTCTTAGGCTCAAATTGCTTTAGAATGGAAGTCTTGTTTCCATCCCACAGACAGTGTGACTGGAACTGCTGCAGACATCCAGTTATGCAAAGTGCGCTGAGCAATACATATATACATACACACACACACACACATATATATATATAAGCCCTTCTCACCTATGTCAATGTATCCAATAGCACTGGCCCTTTCCAGCTGTAGCTCAACCTTCATTAAACCGCTGTGATCTTTGGGGGCACAAAGCCAGGGCCGCACAGCCTCCTTGGCCAGCAGAGTGTCCACACTATGCTTGGGGTCCTGACACACATAGAAAACAGTGACCCAAGAGAGCAACTGTTCTTCAGGGTGTTTTACCTCACACATCTGAACGTTTTTATGTATTTAAGGTGGCAGTTACAACATTGTCTTGTACATTTATTTAACAAAAAAACCCTGTTAGTCCTCTGAGCTTTAGTATGTCAGAGGGTGATCAGAAAGTAAGTTTGCCACATCAATACTATGGTGCGTTGATGTGGTAAACTTACTTTCTAATCATCTTGTATATAACCTTCACAAGCTCCAGGTGTGTTTACATGCCTTCAGGGATTTCTCTGTTATCAGATCCCATGCAATCAGAATTGTTATCAAGTAGGCCGAACACATGATTCAAAACAGGTTTATGCCGGCTCACAGGTGTAAACACTAGTCGTGCAATATTATCTCTGATAATCTTTAATTTGGCACAAACTGGATTCCGTTGGCATGAGCCAGTTGCTTACCAATAGGATACATTAGGAACACCTTGTCTGTTCAATGCATTGCTGTAACTAAATAATGTTCAGGTAAGGAATATTAATGAATAGCAATTATATTCATCACTCGGGATTTCCGCTACAGCTGCAACGAGTTCAGTGAGAAAACCTGGAGTGGATCGGTCTTCTCACAACGGGAGTGTTTTTTTTTTCTTTTCTTCTTCATAACACTTCAATGTGGAAAAATACTAATAACTGTTAAATAATAATAACTGTAAGATTTTATCATGTATATTATTATTATTATTTTCATTATTATTATTATTTTTATCATTATTATTAATAACAACAACAACAACAACAACAACAACAACAACAACAACAATAATAATGTACCGTTCTTACATACCTGGGAACTGAATGATACCACGTGTTTAATCTTCACTGGAGCCATCATTTCTTATGAACTACAAGTTACCTAAAAACACCATCGCTCTTCCTCATAATGTCTGTGATTTTTTTTTTTTTTTAAATCAACAATATTTGTATACATCACTAGTAATTACAACAATATTCCTATTTAAAAATCCACGTTTACAAATTAAATAAATACATTTTGTATTTACATTTCCACATTTGTACAGTTACTGCAAGAAAATAAAACTACATTCACTCTTACAATTCAAAATGTTTTTACACAACGTACTGTATTTTGATTAATTTTTTAGCTCCCAAATTGCGAGTTTAATCAGTTAACCAATAATAACTTCCCTGTTACAATAACAGAACCCCAGCTGTTCCTCTCTCCCGCCAACCTCTAACCTTTCACCCCAGAACAGCGATGGGATTTTAAAATCCACTATTACTGACATGTATCATTACACTGATTACGATACAACGGAATAGAAAGTGATTTTTTTTTTTTTTTTTTTTTTTTAAAGTGTTTTGCGGGAGGAAGGATTTAACATTTTTTATTGGCATTTTGGAGACATGGAATTATGGGAAATGTAGTTCTTGTTTTTTCAAAGGGTTGTGTGGCTTTTGTTAAATCGACGATTATTCAATGCTACAGCGATTCACATTTGCTTTCTAGCCCTAGCATAGACTTTGCAGTTTGAATAATGTAAATTCCATATTATATATATATATATATATATATATATATATATATATATATATATATATATATATATATATATATATATATCTGAACTTACTTTCTAATCCTAAGAAATAAATAATATATATATATATATATATATATATATATATATATATATATATATATATATATATATATATATATAATTTCTAGTAAGTAGCAGTTTTAGTTTGTCGTATTTCCACAAAACAGTACAATACCTCTTATTTGATTAAAATTAAGCATTGTAAGCCGGTAGCCTGGCTGCCCTTGGCAGATGCAGTAATTGACCTGGTGCCACCCAGCCCAGCCCCGCTCCCAGGTGACCCGTCCTCGCCATTCCATCCACCAGCTTCACCCCCTGCATCATTTTTACTCTGTTGATCTTATTGGTTTTTGAGAATTGTTCTTCCCTATCGTCGTGTTTTGAATGGACAATCGGAAATATTTTTTCTGTTATTTTAACTGAGCTGCGCTTTCTATTCCACAGATCTCATTGGCTATCAGAGAGTCGACTGACATGCAATATGCGTGGTCTGATTGGTCACCCCTCCCCCAACCCGGAAGTTGCGAGTGAGCTGCTGCTGCTGCCTGCTAGTGCTCTGAAGATGGCGGGTGTGTTTGAGGTGGAGGTTGATGGGGTTCATCACGATCACGGGGGCCATGAAGACGACAAGCAGGTTTGAGCGTCATCATTTATAATTACAGAGAGACAGTGTTGGATGCAGTTTATTAGTACACTTTAAATTCCATGTCTTTTTGGTGATAAGCGTGACGAGAGTGGGCATTTGGTAGCTCTCAGTTCATGAGCATTATGCTTATAATAATGAGAGGAGCACGTATGAAGACAGTGCCACGTTTGCAATAAGTTACAAATTACTAGTGCACAACACCGACAAGTCACTGAAAAATAAATGTGGGGTGCGTATAATGTTTGCATAAATTATATTTATTTTGCTTCCGATTCTAAGGCCATGGCTTTATATCACTACACCACCCCCAGTACCTAAAGAGGGACGAAAAATAATCACAAATAAGCTCGCTAACAATGGGATTCACATACAATACATGCAATGTGTTTTTTCACTAGGTGAATATCTGTAACGAGACAAACTAGTTCTAAATTGTGGTTATGGCGATTTTCTGTGTGTATCTTCTCCATACCTGATCTTAGAAGCCATTCATGTAATGCTCCAGCTGTAGTAGACTTCTGATCATGACAGAAGTTGTGATGTGGCACACATAGCACAAGGGTCACAAGTCTACTGCAACATGCTTCAATTCTAACGACTCTCCATCACTGACTAGCTTTGAGGTTATTCTAGGGAAACCCATGAAAGGTCTGTGTAAAGCAGAGCTGTGTAATCAGATAGGATTTGAATAGGGGGTGGGGGGTGGAGTGGTTTTGTGCCCTTTGGGGGCAGTAGTGTGTACATTGAGGGACTGATTGTCAAATGAGGTTGAGTTTGTTTTCAAGTGTATTCATCTCATTAGTAGTATATCAATGGCTAATACTAAGCCTTATCCATGCCCTATACAGTGTCTGATATGAAATGTAATGAGTGCTGATTGTTTGTTTGTGTCAAGGCACATCAGACTGTGTAAAACTGTACCTTCTTTATTTTTCAAACTGTGATGTTATTCACTGAGACCAAGGCCTAGTTTACAGCAAGGTCGTGGGGTGAAAGACAGCACGTTTCAGGCAAATACAATACTAAATAATCTAAACATACAACAAACACAAAAACTATTTGACCTAAACACAAAAACCTGGGTCATATCAGTGGACCAGCAGTCAGTTGAGAGTTGTGTAAAATATCCCCACGCTTTAACTTTAAAAGAGTGAGAGTTCGAGAAGTCAAGTGTGAATCATAAGCTAATTTGTATGATCATTATAAGAAAAGGTGTTTAAAAAACAGTCCAAATTCAGGCATGTTTGGTCTTCTGTAAGCGTGTGATGCAGATTCCTTGTTTAAATGTGTAAAATCAGAATTGAGGTTGACCTGGCTGCTTTTTTTCATGAATTCTGACATGTAACGTGTTCTGTCATTTCTGTATCATACTCTATACTGAATGTCTAGATTACAGCTCCTTCAGCTGGATGAAGTGTGTATGGAGGGTCATTACCACGGCTTCAGCTAGCTCCTGGTGACCTGCGTTGCTTTTAATGAAGGATATGTCTTGGAAACTGTTTGTCGAATATTATCTATTCCGGGATATGAATGTTACAAACACTTGTACACGCTTTCCACTTATCGTCAGATTCTGCAGATTTTGCTTTTAATTGCTTTACAGATTGACATGTCCCAGCTGTCACCAGAAGAGAGGTGGAGGTGAGTTAGGAAAGATATATCAACTTGCTTGTGAACATGTGGAGAAATAATGGGGTCTGCATGTCAAAAAAAATAAAGGTTCAGAAAATTGCTCTAAATTATTTGTAAGTCCTATCGGTCTGATGTTCTAATCCAAAGGATAAAAGAAAGGTGACTGCTTTTCTAAATACAATTGTCTTCCAGGCATCATTGAAGGATTTGGCAGCTGAATATTCTTGTGAAACACATTTAGCAGTTAAAAAGGGTGTATTATAGCATGTGTTAAAGTTGAGAAATATCTTGTAACCCACAAAACTAGCTGACAAAAGAGAAGTCCTGCAGTAGAATAGGATTTTATGTATTTCAGATTTTAAAATCTGGTAGCATGGAAACTCTATATAGTTTATCATGTGGCTGTTTAAGCTACTGTACTGTATACAGAACCACTCACTGCAGACTGTCCTTCTCTTGAAATACTGGCTGAACTACATGTTCTCAGTTGAATATAGAGAGCCTTTCCCATAGCTTGATCAAGTCTATGATTTTGAATTGGAATGGTTCAGCCGATCTGCAGCATTACTCAGTGATATGTACACTGCGTTTTCAGTGGCTCACCCCAAAGGCTAGGAGTCAACATGCTTGCTGAACATGCCTGAGCTGTGTGTTTGTGTTGCAGACTGGAACATGCACGGATGCACGCCAAACACCGCGGCCACGAGGCGATGCACGCCGAGATGGTCCTCATTCTGATCGCCACCCTGGTGATTGCTCAGCTCCTGCTGGTGCAGTGGAAACAGAGGCACCCCAAGTCCTACAATGTGAGAGCGCCGCTGTAAATAGCAGAGCATGTGTATTGTCTCGGAGTTGTAGTTTACCATGTGACCACTAGATGGGGCTGCAGGTAGGTTTATAGTTGAAGAGCTAGTGCTTATGGGCCCAGTGGTTTGCATATTTTTTAATGTAGGCCCATCTGCAAGCCAGTGTTGCTATGACTACTCTTCTTTATCATGCAGGTGCCATGCTGTTCCTAAACATTTTGCCATGCGTGTCTGTTAACTAGTCATGTGACCTTTGAACCGTCCTCTACACGGTGTGTCTGTACAATGGAGCCCAGGCATAGTGGCTTTTACCTTTGTAAACCACTTTAAAAATGCATTTAAATCCCAGTACAACATCAGAATACTTTATACAGAAGAAGTGGTGCACCAAAGGAATAACAGCTCTTCCATGGATATGCTCCCATTATTTTAGTGTTACAGATTGATCAAAATTGAAAAGCAACATGAAATTGGGTGGCCCGCTACTATTATCGGGGAAGACTTCTGCAGAGGTTTGTTGAATTTGAGAGGCTTTCATCAATAAGCACAATAACCTATGTTCTGAATCCAGGTAGTGAGCATGCTGTATGAAATAGATTTGAATAATGTGCAGTTATTACACCCTGAAAGCTTTAGTGCTTCAGGACATTGAAGAGAGATTTGAAGCTGCACATACTGATAGCAGTCCAGCAGGTTGAGGTTTCCGCTGTATGGATGAACCAGTGTGTGATGAGCTCTGTGCACGCCTCATACTCAAGGCTTTCGTTGTGCTCCCGTTCCAGCTGGTGACCCTCTTCCAGATGTGGGTGGTGCCGCTGTATTTCACAACCAAGCTGCACTGGTGGAGGTTCCTGATCACCTGGCTGCTGTTCTCCACAATCACAGCCTTCGTGACCTTCCGAGCGACCCGCAAGCCGCTGGAGCGCACCACTCCGAGGTAAAGCCCGGCCGCTCTCCTCCGATCTGCCTGGCCCGCTTTATGTTTTTATAATCTGCCTCACTCTTGTTTCAAATGCAAAGCACTATTTGCACCTGCTAGAAATTGATGTGAATTGCAATTTGTTCATACTGTAGCATTGCTTTTCACATTTTTTTTAAATGTTAAATTAGTCTTGTGACTACTAGAAACACAATGAATATCTACAGCTGAATGAATACCACTGCTGAGCGCAAAGCTTAGGGCTGCAAACACTCAGGGGTAGGGTCGTTCAGATACCACTAAGGCATCAATAAATTGTAGTTATTTATTTTTAATGACTTTGAAATGAACACAGATCATGAGTTATAAATCAACTGGGCAATACGTTTCTCAACATTTACTCAGGAGCGTTCCCCGGGGGAAACATAATTCCTCCTGTAAGGGTCGCAGTTTATCCAGATCGTGAAATGTTTGGGTATATAACTTAACACAAGACATGTACAGTACGATGCAATAGACCTACAGGAACTAACCATAAAACCCCTCCCCCAAAAGGAGAATGGCTCTGGGAATCCACAGGACCTGTCTGGATGCACACAGTAAGGGTTATGATCTGTACAGCAGACAACCAGACCATTTTCCATTTTCATCTGTATAATGTGAAATAATGTATAATGTGATATCTTGTAACAATTGTAAGTCGCCCTGGATAAGGGCGTCTGCTAAGAAATAAATAATAATAATAATAATAATAATTTTCCACTGTATTTGATATATAAACCCATTAATCCCACATACCAGTGGGATTAATGGGTTTAACGGGCATTGGTTTTAATTGACTCTGTTAAGACCATTAAAATAGACCTGATTTGTTTTAAAAGACCCACCTCTGACCATACCTGAATTAATCTTTTTTTGTTTTTTGTTTTACAGACTGGTATACAAATGGTTTTTATTGCTCTACAAGATGAGCTATGCCACTGGGATTGTGGGCTATTCTGCTATCATGTTTACCTTGTTTGGCGTTAATTTAATATTCAGGTTAGTATCATGCTCTGTTTCGCTGTGTGTTTTTTGCATGTACTGGGATTGATTGAGTTTTTTTTTTTTGGTAACATGAAAGGGGTTATCACTCCTCTGTCTTGTTTAACTGAAACAACCAACAGGTTTTTTTGTTTTTTTTTAATATAGCATGTATGGAGTGGACTAAAAACGCTAATACAGTAGAACCTGTCATATCCGATTTAATTGGCTGCAGGGGTCCATTGGATATGTGAAAGTATTGTATCTCGGAGGGAGTTGTTCTACTACATTGTAGTTGCTTTATTACCGTCGGGGCATTGTTAGTTTGTAATGTCGGGTACATCAGTGGTAAGATACCAAAGTGCGGTGCTGCACGTACTCTGTACGTGTATTTGGCAATATTATTATTTGTTTATTTAGCAGACGCCTTCATCCAAGGCGACTTACAGAGACTAGGGTGTGTGAACTATGCATCAGCTGCAGAGTCACTTACAATTACGTCTCACCCGAAAGACGGAGCACAAGGAGGTTAAGTGACTTGCTCAGGGTCACACAATGAGTCAGTGGCTGAGGTGGGATTTGAATCAGGGACCTCCTGGTTACAAGCCCCTTTCTTTAACCACTGGACCACACAGCCTCCAATATACAAACTAGCATTCCAAAAACAGATCTTCTCGTACTTTATCAGTCTATGCCAAAGTAGTCCGACAGGTTTTTATTGTGGTGTGCATGTTAACCCAAGACAGAAACAACAAGAAGAAAGCAGCGTGAACCCAAACCCAAACCAGCTTTTCAAATTTAATGGTACAGTATATGAACCCTTGCTTTTTTGTTTTGTTTTATTTAACCTGGTTCAGCTGGGCGGTTCCATGAAGTGACAGCATATAAAAAGTGAAGCAGAATTCCCAAACGCAACATCTTTTTTGATATTGTTTTATCCGCAACTGAATCCATTCTATCCTGCTAAGAGCTGAATTCACTGTTTTAGACTCATAATAAACGTGCATTGATCAGTTTCCATCAGTACCGCTCCGTTGGTAGCAGCCTGTGTAAATGCCAGGGGTCCATCGGTTAATAGAAGGTATTATAACTTACCAGGTTGGATATGACAGGTTCTGCTGCACACAATTACATTAGCTTACACTGCTTAGAGGTTCAACCTGGAACTCCATTACTTTCTAAACAGCCCAGCATCCTGACCCAGCCTCTGAATTAAGTGTTTCTAAAGTGTGGTCAAATGTGCAAGCTGTTCTGCTCTGTTTTGTGTTTCAGAATAAAGCCAGAAGATGCGATGGACTTTGGCGTTTCACTCCTCTTTTATGGTCTCTATTATGGAGTATTGGGGCGGGACTTTGCTGAAATGTGTGCAGACTTCATGGCTTCCACTATAGGGGTAAATAATTGAAAGGGACAGACACTGTATGGCAGGAGGCATTGGGTGTATGCTACAAGCCCTATTTGTAAGAACATTGTAACAGTTTTACCTGTATTGAGTGACACATTTCTAGCAGTTAAAACATGTTTCTTGATGAAGTTGCTGAATTAATAAGGTTGAGTATCTATAATGGAATACTTTGACTGCCGAAGTGTCTCTCCTTAAACGTGAGAGCTGAATCTAAAACACTGGCTCTTTAAATGTATTTGAATTCCAACTAACTTAACTGTTATGGCCACAATGGGTCTCTGTTTTGCAAAGACCACAGTGGAGATATGCCTTGCCTCCTCTGTGTAAGCAGCCTCAATCTGCTTTCTGGTGTGTATTGAAAGGGTAACAGAAGCACAGTAGCCTTATAAATCAATACGTTCTCACCACTGGACATATTTGAAAAAGTCTTGATCATGCATGTAGAAAGGGGTTAATTTGCTCAATGATAATTACACTTTGGCATGCACATTGTACATTCTGTTTTTGAGGATTTGTGTTATAACAATTCCTTTCATTCAAATGAATTTACAGTCTAAAAAGTAGACCTTTTAAATCAATTTTTGTACACACAGGCATGCATTGAAAAGCTGCCCCCATGTTCGTCTTTCAGACACCAGGATCGCATGAAAAGCGATTCAGATTCCGTGCAGTTTAGTAACTCCAAATTCTCTCTCCACTTCAAAACATTGTACGACTTTAAAGGGTGGGTAAATCGCCTTCTCATGCTAAAAAGCCTTACAATTGACCAAAAACTCATGGAAACATGTCTGAAAGCCATCCATACCTTATGCTTACCAGACTTCAGCCATGAAGATCACATATATGATGTAACCTCTCGCAACTTCCTACTGTAACTAAAGGCCATCCCAAGAATTTCTTTATTAACAACTAAGATCTGCTGGAAGCAGCCTTGGCACGAGGGGGTTAGAGACCTCTTCATTCAGTTTTGTTTTTTTTAATGTGACACCATTTATTCAACGTTTCAATATATTGCCATTTAACTCAAAATGATAGTGCTTTCGTTTACTGTTTGATAAGCAAGGTTATAAAAAAAATACTGAAACTACTAAACATTTAACAAAAATACAGCCATTTGCAATAAATAAATAATGAAGCCATTTGCAAAGCACAGATGTTTCTTTTGTCCCTTTGTTATCTTCGTGTTTGGTAATCGAATAGCCAATTGCTTCAAACTTAGACTTTTCTGTCCCTTAGCAGTAAGGTCTAATACACTGTACACTAGTCTTAAGTAGTCATTGGTGCCTACCAAGAATAAAAAATTCACGTTTGTACCCCAAAATGTATTAAATTAGCATAGCTGGGAATTGGTGCGACCACCTATAGAGTTAAGAGTAAAATGAGAGTAAAATCTCTTAATTCATTGAGCAAGATTTGTTTTAGAACAACAAAAACATGAAAGAAACTTGTTCAAAAACACAACTGCAGGGCTTAACATCAGCTTGCTGTAAGACATAACGAAGTTCCAGAAAGTCCCAGGTTGATTAGCATCTACTGAGAAATGTGTTGAACTCGTTTGGACTACCGGTATACTGGATGCCCAATAACAACAGCCAAAAAATATATATAAAATGACATTCTACTGGCGAGAGTCTTGTATTGTCCCTGTAGAATTCAGGTATTTAGCATTATTATTATGTAGTGGGAAATGTGGGCGAGTAGGGTAGCCTATAATAGATTTATTACCAGTATTTAAAAAATGTATTGTAGGCTTCTAAACATTTTGACTGGATCATTTTTATATCGTTAACCTGAAGTGCTGGCTTTTAGCTCTGTTCGTAGAGCATCAGAATTGCTGAAGCTACAGTTCTGTAGGAAAACTTGTACATGTGATATATGTAAGTGTGTGAGATTTATAATAAATATATATGTTTAGCAAATAATACACAGGTTAGTACACAGAGCTTTCTAGTGGAATGTTTAACGTTTTTTTGTTTCATGTGCTTTTTTATTATATTTGTTTGGTGGCCAAATGAAGCAGGCTGCACTTGCGGTCCTTCAACACAAACTAAAATCTCAGTGGAAACACAGTTTTAGAAAGCTGCACGATATTAGTCATCACGCAAGGCCAAATTGGAACTCGGACAGAAACATTTAAATATACCCTCCCATATTTTAATATTAATTAGGTTATTTGCATTTGGAAGGGACATTTCTCTCCCTAAAAGAAAACTACATGGGAACCCAAAATACTAAACAAGGTACTATCAAAACTAGCTTACGAAAAAGGTGACTTCTTTATATTATTCCATGGAAACCCCGCCAGTGTATCTAAATATATTTTAGGGAAGCTTTATTAACAATGCTACAGCTGTGTGTACCTGTTTTATCTGTGTTGTTCATACAATTTCGGGTATTGTTCTGTGTTTAGGCGGTGTGCTACCTGCAGGAGAAGGTTCCTGTGAACAGGAATGTACATAATGCTCCAGTATCTGTAGCAATACCAGTGCAGTGCCCTAATCTCTGCTGCTGTCTGTTTCAGTACTACAGTGCGTCCGGCATGCCCACCAAACACCTGTCTGATGACATCTGTGCCGTATGTGGGCAGCAGATCCTGGTGGACGTGAGTGAGGAGGGCATCATTGAGAACACATTCAGACTGTCCTGTAACCATGTGTATCCTTCACTGGGCTTTTATATCTATTAGTATTGTAGAAAAAAGGCTTAATAAAAGCCCAATTTGTGCAGTGAAAATGAATGTTTAAACTGAAACGTGCAGCAATTTAGAAACATCAATCTGTACTTTGTGCTTGATGTGAGTGAAATGGATGAAGCTCCCCTTTAACCCTGTCCTGCATAAATGGAATGACCATATACGGGCATGAATATGACCACGTTGTGTTTTAGGCCTTAAGTAGCTGCTATTTACAATGATATAATGTGTTTTGTTGTAGAATGTATTTCATTTATATATATATATATATATATATATATATATATATATATATATAAGACTACAATGTGGCACCTGTAAGCACAATGCTTGACGTTAGCCTGGGCCATTTAAAAAGACAATATTACAGGGATTAAAGACAATTTGATAGTTTCATGATCATAAATGACCACCATGAAATCATATAGAAGAGAAATAGAAAATACAATGGTCTGTGTGTTTGAGATAAGGTTGCAAAACAGCTGCAAGTCAACAACCTTATCTCTACCCCACATGTGTGAGGTTTTACTTATGTAAAAAAAAAAAAAAAAAAAATGTATTTTGCGTAAGTGCATTACGCTTTGCTTGTTACTGGCATTGGGGGGTGTTTAGAAGGTGAGTTTGGTATTTATTCTAGCTAGCCATACCTGAGCACTGTGCTAGTGTCCCTCTTGACTCTCCAGGTGCTGGTTGTATCCTTAACCCTTCCCTCTCCAGATTCCACGAGTTCTGTATACGAGGCTGGTGCATTGTGGGAAAGAAGCAGACCTGCCCCTATTGCAAGGAGAAGGTGGACCTCCAGAGGATGTTCAGCAACCCGTATCCTTGTATTTCATTGGAATTTACTAAACCCTAGATGTGTGCTGGGGAAACTGAGGCAGTTGGTTTCAAAACGCGTTCACATCTGTCGCAATAGCAACACTTGCAGTGGGCTGAATGTCATTTTGTTTGAATAAGCTAGCACGTTTCCACTGTTTTATAAGTCCTAAAAAGCAATAACGGGAAGTGATACCTAATGTGAAAGTTCATGAAAGGGCATACAGCAACAAAGAACAATTGAGACAGCGTGTTTTGGAGGTTCTCCTTTATACAAGAAATATATGTGATTAGAAGCTAATGAACCTGGTTTGCAGAGACGGATGGTGTTTTGAATTTGGTCAGCGTATGACTCAAAGTCATTTATTGTTCCAGGAGGGCTGGGTACGTGGTTTGTTGCATAGCATCCCTCCAGCTGTGGGCAGTCTTACTCAACCGACTCAAATAGCACACGATAGAGTTGTACTGTATTATCTATTACTCTAGAATATTGAGCTCATGGTGCATATTTATCAAAATTCCCCTGGCTTTACTGAGCTTATTAAGTAGTTTTTTAAAATTTATTTTATATAAAACAAAAACATTTTTTTCAAGCGGAAAGCCACTTTAAAGGAAATATTTTAACGGAACACCATTTTAGAGCAAACTACTAGACTTTGATTTTTGTATTCCTGGTTAATTGGCTTTACCATCTTTTTCACTGGCCACGTGTTTAGTTCAAGTGAATAGTGACACTGCTGTTTTGTTGACCTTTTCCCATAACAATAGCAGTTGTAGAAGCTCCGCACTTCCCTTACTTGCCATTTCCTCTCTATATGAAAGGAACCGAGAGGCAGAGTGTGTCCAGTTTCGGTCATTGACACGCTTGTTTCACCTCGCACACACACCCAACCCTGTACGTTCTGATTTTTTTTTTTTCTTCTTTTTTGGTCTAAATTATTTTTTGAAAATATGAAGTACTAAAGTTGCACTATCTAAAGTGTACATTTTAATTCAGATGTTAAGAACCTGTGTTCCCCAGATGCTCCACAGCACCAGCACATGGTGGTCAACTTTGTGTGTAACGCATGCATATTGAAACCGCTTCAGCAATTGTGACAAAGCTTGCTATTCTTTACCCCGAAGTTATTGAGGGTATTACAATATATGAATGTATGGAGGAAACTGTCCTTCTGTCTTTCCATCTGTATATTTCTGTATGTAGAGTAATCTACTTTTTCATCATCCCAAAAGTTTAATTTTGTGTTTACAGCTGTGGCAAGGGAGGCAAGTCATTGTTGTTTCCTTGATGCTCTTTACCTAGCTGGGAGAAACCTCATGTGATGTATGGGCAGCTACTGGACTGGCTGCGCTACCTGGTCGCCTGGCAACCAGTGATCATCGGCCTTGTTCAGGGAATTAACTACGTCCTGGGACTGGAGTAGTAGGCGATCCCAGGAGGACACACAGCTGGTGGTTACTGTGTCTTCAGGGTATAGGCTGCGAAAAAGAAATCAGGAGGCTCATCTACCAGGAAACTGCAACAGACATTGGTGGAAAATAGGAAACGTAATAATGAACTAGAATATAAATATATATGTACATAAATATATATTTAAAAGAAGAATGCTTGGATAGTGATTTTACCAGCAACTTGGTTTCATATTTGTTTTTTTTGGTGTGTTTTCTTTTTTTTTTTTTTACAGATAATGCTACTGGACTCATTCGTATAGGAAACTTTTATTAAAAGTTTGCCACAGAGTCTTTGAAATAACTGCACATTTGTCACAATTTGTTTTTAAACGTGGATATCCATCCTACATTTCTGGGGGGAAAAAAACCCACACGGCCCTCCTCTATCCACCTCATTGTATTTAATGAACCCGCTGGGTTGACAGACTTCAGTTACCTAAGGTAAGATCAGGTAGTCAAATCTTTTGCTTATCTGGGTCTGCGAAACCAGCTGGAAGTGCAAACGTATTAATTTAGTAAAACTAACCTGCAATGATGTTTGAGTTCCTGAGTGTTCCTAAACTGTTTAACATAGCTTTCTGTCAAGAACCAATCAGCACCAATAAAATGTCATCCATTGTCAAATGCTCCTACATCTACTGTACAAAGTGTTGTGCAGTACAACAGGTGTACAAAAGAGAACCGAGGGGACATGCTGGCAATGTCCTTTCCAAAATATTCTTTAGGTGGAAAGAGCCGTGGTGGAGTTCTACTCGTTGTTTTGAGTTCCTGAGTGCTATTTCTTTATTTGTGCCTTTTTGTTCTATTAACTTTCCCCCTCATGTATTATACCACTGGAAGCCCATGATTTATCCAAAGACAGTTTAAAAAGGAGGGGGAACAGTTTAAAAAGGAAATATTTGCATCTGCCATATAGAAAGGGCCTGTTTTTGACCTATGGAAGTTCTGCAAAAAGTCTATACATTTTATATTGGCTTTATTTTCTCCATTGTATATAATTATTTAACTATGCCTTTTCTTGATCTTTGTCAAACTTGGACAATGCTATTAATAATGAATACACTGTGGAAAAAAACATTTTTGTTATTTTCAAATCTCAGTTGAGAAATACCTTAATCTAAAATCTTTATAAATGGGGGGGATTCTGTCCAAATTAGCTTTTTTTTTTGGCTTTCCAAACAGTCTATGTGGTCACAGGTACTAACTCAAACTGTTTCTAAGATGTGCCACTGTACATCAATATTTCAGGGAGAATTAAGATGCCACTGCCCTGATAAGTAAATATGTCATTTTGTGCTGTCAGAAATAGGTCAAGGCTCACCATTTATAGTTCCTATTTTAGTTTTTATTGTGCTTCCCTGAAACTCTGACTGTTCTGAGTTCCTCTTTCCTGCAGTAAGGTATCAGGGATGTCCAACCGATGGCTTTCGAGCCATATATGGCTCTTTTTAGTTAGATGTTAGGTATCCAATTTCATGTAGTTTTAGTTAAAATAAAATAAAAAAGTCCATTGCAAATGACTGGAGCCTGCCGTTGTTCGTATGTTTCTGTTTTGTTAACTGTGTGTGAGATTACCAAAAGCTGGTATCTCCATCTTAATACAGTAGAAACCATATCCGTGTTTTTAAAAGTCAGAGGATAGGTAGCCATATACAAGTTATTATTATTCTTGTTTATGGTTTAGGAAGGGAATACAAAAGTTACTTCTGTAAAGTTACTGATATATAAAAGGTACACATTTCCCTCTTATTAGTAAGTGAACACATTGCAAATCCTTACGATTGTTTAATGTCAAATGGGAGGAACTTTTTATTTTTATCACAGAAAGCAAAACTGCTTCATGTGCGTTTTGTTTGATTTGTGAGCAGGGATTTAGAAAGTTAGCTTTGCCACAACATTTTGAGACAAAACATTCAATGTATGCTTCTCGGTTTCCCCTTCTGTTCCAAGTTACAAAAAATAACAGTTCATGAGCTAAAAAAACCAAAAAAAAAAAAACTATGTAATCAACTTAGTTTGTTGCTTCTGTCCTTTCAGGGCAATGCACTATTAACCAAAGTTCTATAAGAGCGAGTGAACCAATTACTGATGGTTTGCTAATTAAGGAAGCTGCAACTGTTAGTCAAGACTGTGTGCAGAGGTGAGAGATACAGTGCCTTGCGAAAGTATTCGGCCCCCTTGAACTTTGCGACCTTTTGCCACATTTCAGGCTTCAAACATAAAGATATGAAACTGTAATTTTTTGTGAAGAATCAACAAGTGGGACACAATCATGAAGTGGAACGAAATTTATTGGATATTTCAAACTTTTTTAACAAATAAAAAACTGAAAAATTGGGCGTGCAAAATTATTCAGCCCCTTTACTTTCAGTGCAGCAAACTCTCTCCAGAAGTTCAGTGAGGATCTCTGAATGATCCAATGTTGACCTAAATGACTAATGATGATAAATAGAATCCACCTGTGTGTAATCAAGTCTCCGTATAAATGCACCTGCACTGTGATAGTCTCAGAGGTCCGTTTAAAGCGCAGAGAGCATCATGAAGAACAAGGAACACACCAGGCAGGTCCGAGATACTGTTGTGGAGAAGTTTAAAGCCGGATTTGGATACAAAAAGATTTCCCAAGCTTTAAACATCCCAAGGAGCACTGTGCAAGCGATAATATTGAAATGGAAGGAGTATCAGACCACTGCAAATCTACCAAGACCTGGCCGTCCCTCTAAACTTTCAGCTCATACAAGGAGAAGACTGATCAGAGATGCAGCCAAGAGGCCCATGATCACTCTGGATGAACTGCAGAGATCTACAGCTGAGGTGGGAGACTCTGTCCATAGGACAACAATCAGTCATATACTGCACAAATCTGGCCTTTATGGAAGAGTGGCAAGAAGAAAGCCATTTCTTAAAGATATCCATAAAAAGTGTCGTTTACAGTTTGCCACAAGCCACCTGGGAGACACACCAAACATGTGGAAGAAGGTGCTCTGGTCAGATGAAACCAAAATCGAACTTTTTGGCAACAATGCAAAACGTTATGTTTGGCGTAAAAGCAACACAGCTCATCACCCTGAACACACCATCCCCACTGTCAAACATGGTGGTGGCAGCATCATGGTTTGGGCCTGCTTTTCTTCAGCAGGGACAGGGAAGATGGATGGAGCCAAATACAGGACCTGAGACTGGGACGGAGATTTGTCTTCCAACAAGACAATGATCCAAAACATAAAGCAAAATCTACAATGGAATGGTTCACAAATAAACATATCCAGGTGTTAGAATGGCCAAGTCAAAGTCCAGACCTGAATCCAATCGAGAATCTGTGGAAAGAACTGAAAACTGCTGTTCACAAATGCTCTCCATCCAACCTCACTGAGCTCGAGCTGTTTTGCAAGGAGGAATGGGCAACAATTTCAGTCTCTCGATGTGCAAAACTGATAGAGACATACCCCAAGCGACTTACAGCTGTAATCGCAGCAAAAGGTGGCGCTACAAAGTATTAACTTAAGGGGGCTGAATAATTTTGCACGCCCAATTTTTCAGTTTTTTATTTGTTAAAAAAGTTTGAAATATCCAATAAATTTTGTTCCACTTCATGATTGTGTCCCACTTGTTGTTAATTCTTCACAAAAAATTACAGTTTCATATCTTTATGTTTGAAGCCTGAAATGTGGCAAAAGGTTGCAAAGTTCAAGGGGGCCGAATACTTTCGCAAGGCACTGTATGCAGTTGTGCAAAAGGTCACTGATGTGACACTAGGCAGGGATACAGTAACTTGACACATAGGACATTGACAAAAACATTTTTGAGCAAATGTTGCATAATAATAAACTGGTGGGTTTTTACAGATGTTGATGAATCATGTTCTGTTTCAGACACAGTCCAGTTATATGTCTGTGTTTGGTATGGAAATTACTTTTGCTCCAAGGAAGAATTATTGGGCCTGCTGCCATTGCATATGAAACAACTACTGCTGTGGATAGAAAAGCATACTGGGACCAGACAGAACAGGAAAACTAGTGGCATTGACAACTGATGAGGCCCGCGCAATGCTTGGAAGCAGGGCTTATTTATTTGATGCTGAAAGGATGCAGCTTACCCTGATTTCAAGAGTTCATTCCACTGGTCATTATTTTTTCCTACTGTTTAAGTGCTAAGATATTTTCATTTTACAGTCTGTAAGTGTAAATAGTTCTGTTTGATTTTATGCAATTTAAAAGTTTTAAATGTTTGTGGCTTCCTGGCACTTTAATGGTCAATATGGCTCTTCTTGCCAAACAGGTTGGACACCCCTGAGGTAAATCATTATTTAAGAGCAAACATTTTATATACAACATTGAAATATCCTGCTTAAAAAGTCTGCTAATAATTATGATGTGATTTTACAACACCGTAAGTGACGAGATAAAAAACAAAATTCTCAAAAAGTTCCTCATGTATGCTGTGGTAAAAGCATGGTAAACCACGGGTAAGCATAGTATTGTAGCAATGGTATTGTAAAAAAAATAATTCCCTACTATCAGTTCCTGGGATTTCCAGCAAGAAATCAATGCCAATGCTCACCACCCATTCTTCAGAAACTACTTCAGAGCTGATGGCTATTCTGAGGAAGTTAGAGGTTCAATTCTACTGACATCATGTGCATTACAATTCATCATTTCTGTGCAGCCCTATGATTAAGTGAAACTTATTGTGTGCTTCCTGTAAAGGGATGGGGTCTTAAGAAAAAAACGAAGTCATTCTGACAGTAAACAATCAAGTAACTGGATATACATGGTGTAGACAGCCCAGTTACTTGATATAGAGTATATACAAAATGAGTAACTGCAACAAGAACTCAGAATGACTGGAATGACATCATAAAGAGGTAAGAGAGTAAAACATCTACAGTCGCAGACAAAAGTATTGGCACCCTTTATTATAATTCTAGGTAAAAGATTAAGGACAAACATTTAGTAAACTAACCAAGTTGTAATATAACAGAAAGCAAAATACGCAATTTTTCGTATCTTTCTCAAAAAACAAACAAACTTACTTCATTTAAAGTATTGATTCATGACAAAAGTATTGGCACCCCTGCTTTAGTGTTTCGTGTGTCCTCCTTTTGCATTTATTATGGCTATCAGATGTTTATGATGATTCTTCACCAGTATGTTATATCTTGTTGGTGAAATTGGGGCCCATTCTGTGTTGCATATTTCCTTCAGCTCAGCCAGATTCGATACACAAAGCTTGACTACAACTTTTTTCAGATCAGCCCAAATCATTCCATTGGATTGAGATCCGGTGATTGCAAAGGCCATTCCAGAACATTATCTTTGTTTTCTTTAAGAATTCCAGTTGACTTAGCCGTATGCTTTGGGTCGTTGCCGTGTTGGAAGATAAACTGTCTGCTAATCAGCCTACGAGCAGATGGTATCATTGTACATTGATACATGGCTGCATTCATTCAATCATCAATCACATAAATGTCTCCAGTCCCTGAACTGCTGAAACACTCCCATATCATGATTGAACCTCCTCCACGTTTAACTGTAAGTACAAGGTTCTCTTCAATGAAGACTTTTTTTCTCCAAACATACTGTGGTCAATTTTGGGGGGAAAGTTATATTTTAGTCTCATTGGACCAGAGAATTTTGTTGAAGAATGCTTCAGATTCATATTCCTTGGCTTATCTGAGATGTTTTTTCTTTAAACTTTTCTTTAAAAGTTGTTTGCAGTGAAGTCTACAGTCATACAGCTCATCTGTGTTCAGGTGCCCTTGCACAGTTCTTTTGTGCTCTGTTATAGCTAATTCTTCTACATTTTTCCTTGGCTGTTAATCTTGGAATTTTGTGGTTATTGCTCTGATTGTGGGTGTTGGTATTCCATAGTTCTGTGATACTGTTCCGTAGCCATTTTTTTTATAGATTGCTATGAGTGCCTTTCTCAAATGTGAATCCAACTCCAATGCATATATTTTTTTAATTTGTTTTATTCCATTTTTTCAGCCTTTTAATCTAAATACATTTGCCATGAACAAATATTTGAAATTACTTAAGTACTGTTGTTTATAGATTGTTTCTAAAACTATCCGAAATGGTGTATGTTGGTTTTTTTCATATTAATCAGTGGCTAATGCTCAGTAAACACTTGTATTTAACATTCTTGAAGTGTCTTATATTAAGTGTAGGGCGTCAGTACTTTAGTCTGCGACTGTATATTAAAATGTAGTTTGTCCTTTTGAAAAAAGTGTCAGCCATTGATTACATTTCCAACAGGTTTAATAGAATTATGAACATTTTTTTTAAATGATTTTTTTAGTACATAACATTAGACGTGTATGGTGCTTTGACCTGAGTTTTAAAAAAAAAACTTGATATCTGCGTAATTGCAGTAGGATGTGAATTAGAAAAAGATGAGGGGCATTTTGACAAATTAAACTTTGAGGCTTGTCTGGTCCTGCTTATGTATTCTAATGATTTTTTGTTTTTATTGGAGGGAGTGTTTTGTATGTGTGAGATACTTCTAGATTTATTTATTTATTTATTTATTTATTTAGCAGATGCCGTTAATCCAAGGCGATTTACAGAGACTAGGGTGTTTGAACTATGCATCAGCTGCAGATTCACTTACAACAACGTCTCACCCAAAAGACGGAGCAGAATGAGGTTAAGTGAGTGACCTCCTGGTTGCTTTAACCACCGGACCACACAGCCTCCTATAAGCGTCACCACATGTGGTGATTTTGACCTTCAGCGGGGATTGCTGGAAAATGTTAAAATGCGGTCATATGAACCATTTACAGAAAAAAAACTATGACCAGGGCAGACCACAAATAGAATTCCAATAGAAATAACATAACCGAATTTGACTGTAGAACAAAAGGCTTACTATAAACAGTGACTTTTCTGGGAAGTCATTCTTAGAAGTGAAACATCATATACAGCGTGCACCTTTAACTTCCTCTTTAAATTCAAAAGAAGTATAAAAGGGCCTCACTTATTCAGTGACCAGCAGACATTTGCTGTGCCCACATCAAGGAGCAGTATGCACTCTGGAAAAATCAGTGCCTCCCGATCAGGTAACAGAAAACTTACTGGCATACTGTACAGTGTGCTGTCTTGTCATCTCAGATTGCTGCTTAAATTAACAAGTGTAAAATATTTGCAATTCATTCGTTTATTTTTTTATAATAACTTTATTTTACTGCATTTCTGTATAGTTAGTATGGATGAAAGAACTAATTAAGAAATAAACAAGCATGTTATAGCTGCTTATCATTATATATTCAAAATGTTGGTTTAATTTACAGATTGTTTGCGTTTGAGTAAATAAATAAAATCTATTTAACTGAATGTACTTTTGGGCAAAACATTTTAGCCCCATAAACAGAAATAACAATATGAGAGCTGTGATGCAAAAAGAAAAAAGAAAAAAAAAGATTAATAAGCAGTACTTCAGAAATGAAGGAGATTGATTGAATAATTACACCTTGTGCGTGTATCAAATATATTTTCATAATCAAAAAATCTGAAAAGATACCTCCCCATCTCTGTAGACACAACAGGTCCAGTATTGTCAATACATTTGGAACGGTTTGAAACTTTGTTTTTAGTTTCTTTTGAAGATTTTAAAACCCTAATATTTCACAATGCATTTCTATTTAACAACAAGAAAAATCTCTTTGCAATATCTTATGTTATTGACTTTGTTTTCCGTTTCTAAAGGCCTTACTAATGAAACATACCACACTAATCATTATTATTAAAAAATATCAATAATAAACCTTACCAGAGTGGTTGCATGTGTTCATTATTGGAATAATTAATTAAATATATTGACTGTTTAACAAATGTGGTAATTGGTTCTTGCAATGTAATAAAGTGGTAACTCGCAGACAACACTTTTCAGTGCATCCAGTTACTTGCATAGCAAGTATGTGTTTTGTTTAAAATAATGTCTGTTTTTCTTATGGCATCAACAATGTTCAGCTTGTAGTCAAATGGCTATTTGTTTGGGTTTCAGGGAGTTTTGTTGTATGTTAAGAATTCATAGTTTTTGCGTACCTTAAAGCCAGATTGGATTGACAGTGACATCTACATTGTTTTCTTAAACAAAAAAATCAGTGAAATGTGTTTTGAAGGAACCTTTCAGCGGCCTTTTATTATTGTATTGTTTGCTTGCTATAGTTTATCATGGAATAACATACAGGTGATCTTGTTTGCAATCGGTTTACAATCCTTACATGTGGGCTAATGTTAATGTCAAGCTCAAGCCAATTCCCTGGTAAACTGCTTGAGACCTCAGCACAACCTCTCTCTGCCTGAAATTTAAAATGCTAAAGAACAAATAGCAGTAATTATAGGAATATCAAACCTGAATGCATTTATTAACATATTTTAATGTCACCCTTCCTGTGCATCTGATGATGTAACAAATAGCCAACCCTCACTCCCCTCTCTACTCTCCTCAGGAGCCTGTCGATGGGTCGCCATGGCAACGCTCTGCAGTTTACTTTGTGTCCAGGTTGTGAAAGCAGGTATGTAGTTGGTGTTGGGCGGAGTAAGATAAAGTCAAGGAAGACAGCGAGTCAGTGCGAAGTAACAAGAGTTTGTTGTCACAAATTGTTATTCATAATATTTGTTTATAAAAACCCTGTATTCACAAACTTAATGCGTTTGTCTAATTTATTAATCTATACAATTTATAGTTAAAACGTACTTACCACTGACGGCTAAGACTCAGGCCGGGTATGATTTCCATCCATCTTTTGGTTCCTTTTTTTTTTTTTTTTTTAGTCCAGTTCTCTCAGGATCAGAGAGGAGATTTTTGTCCTGTACAAATCTCTCTTCACTGATACTAATTTCCTTTGATTTGACCCAGAATATGAGAACATACCGGTGGTGTTTATTTTCTATTGCAGACATTTTAACTGTTTTAACCGTTTGAACTACAAAGAACATATCCTATTCAAATTGGGTCTCGAGGTCTGATCAGGCTAGAGCGAAAATACGTGGTGTTCTGTAAACTCATTGTAATAATACTAGGCTTATTTTAATTTATACTTGTATTCTTAGTTTTATTCTTTATTGTATCCATTATTATAATTTTTTAACTTAACATGTTTTTATTTGATCAAACAAGTTTAATTTGCTGTAAGAGCTTATCACATATTATCAGATGTAAAATGGTATAATCACATGTGATCAGGAAATATTCACGTGTTTAAATGTGAATTTCATATTCACATGTTTCAGCTGAGAATTTTATAATCACATGTGATCATCAATTATATTTTAATGTGGTCACATATGAACACATGTGAATAATTATTTTCACATGTGATAACATGTGTTTCCCATGTGAATCACATGTGTTTTTTCTGTAAGTGGGGTCATCTGTTACTAATTTATTTTTCACTTCACTACAAAAAAAAAAAGTTGTGTCACAGTCTAATGTTCTTCTGTTACAGTTGTGTGAGCATTCTAACAAACATCACTTTGTAAGTTAACTCCTTTTTTTTCCCCCAGTAGGCTCCCCCAGGATCAGCAACCCAATTAAACAAAGACAGGCAACACTGGGTAAAATTTTACTGTATTCTTTTTTTTTAAATCTTTTAAACTTTTTCTACCTGTTACAGTACTGCAGTTTATAATAATCTGTTTTTCTTTAGACTGGGAAATAACTGTGAGCAAGACTTTGGAGCTAACAAAAATACAACCGTTGTATTGCATGTATTGGTCCATCCTCAATATCTTGCACAGATCAATGATTTTACACCTGTCCCTCCTTGTTGGTTTCTCAGGACAAAGGCTGGTTATCCCTTGCCAGGCATTTCCAGGTTTCCCAGACGACTTCACCATCATCTACTGGCTGGTGAACAGCACCTTCATTGAGACAACCTACCCATCAAAAAGGATCCAGGAAAAACAAGAGAAGTAAGACTCTAGTGCTGTCCGATAATAACTGGGTGAAAACATGTATTCTGTTACTCTTTGTTTTATAGATCCACTATTCTATGTAACCTCGATGGATACTTTATTAAGATACTCTTTCGCATTTGGACCTGTCATTCCTTAGGTAGGCAAGAATAAGTCCTGTGTGTACCAAATGTTGTTGCTGGTCAAAATGCTGAACGTCTACACTGTCTGATTTACCAGCAAATTGTAATCCGTATAATAAATAACACTGCTTTACCATAGCATTATTCATCTAATGTTAGCAATTAATTACTTATTACATGACTTTCTAGAGAAACATTAAATTACAGAAAAGAATGACTCTAATAGGCCCATGTACAGGTATGGCAAAAGTTTTGCATCACCCAGAATTAACCAATTTTGCTTTATAAAGTCGAATGAAGCCTGCTGAATAATGTTATGTTAACATATTGAATTACATACCGCTTTGTAGTTTCCTCATATTTAACAAAAATTGAAAAATGTGACATTTCGAAATCTAACATGAAATACTGTACTACTATTATGGATTCCGGTAGACTTTTGTGATATAATTTTGTAGTTTCTTTGATTACATTATGTTAAATAAAAGATCTAAATTATGTTAAATATTTTTATTTTTATTTTATTTTTTTAATTATGTCTCAATCCTAAACTAATAGGGGATGCAAAACTTTTGGCCACAGCTGTACAATTAAATTTGAATAATGCATCAAAAATGTGGTTACACTTCCGGTAGTTTTTCTGTAAGGAATTCTGTCAAGTGATGTAAACACAAGTTTTGAGAAAAATACATCCTAGGCAAGAGTCATTTACTTCAGTTTGGGGTGGATATATTTTCTTGCTATAAAATCGATTAAATCATTTTGAAATAGTTTACCGGAATGAGATTTATAAAAATGTTTTGATTTACTGTTGTTTGAAACAAGTGCTGACCTATTCTGAATAGGAAAAGGGTCTCACAGGATGGGAACTTTGGCTACAAGTGATGGCCAAAAATGAAAAATGTACTATGGAAGTTGTTTCACCTTTTAATGGAGCTACCATAGCAGGGTGAATTTGTAAAACTGAATTTGTCTGTTGCCACATTCTTATTTTCTCCATGGGTATTGAATCCCTTGTAGGTTCACTTTTTTTTTGTGCCTACGTAGGATTTGACATAAAAAATAAGAAAGTGGTAATAAACAGCATAATGCCTACAAATACACCCTAACGTAGTTCCATGGAAATCATTTCCATAGTAAATATTTAATTCTTGGCCATCACTTGTGGGCTAAATTCCCATTTAGTAGACCTTTGTCCCTTTAAAGGTGGTCTTTACACTGCAGTAAAATACCTACTTATACTCAATTGTATTTTTAAACAACAAAAAAGCTTCTTTTATTTAATAAAATGGATTGAAATTGTGACTGTTATATGTTTTTAGGATATACACAGTGGGAGGACAAACTGTCATTCAAAGAGATCTGACATTTAACTGGACAAAAAAGAAAGATTTCAAATCCAACTTCACCTGTGTGGTAATGAACCCGGCTGGTATGGATAAGATGCAGGTTACTTTAGGTAAGTGAAGCGGTGCGGGTCCAGCGAGGGTGAAGTTACTCCTCAAGCTGCTTTTAGGTGCCCAAGTGTTCAGTTCCAGAGAATACCTTTTAAATGACTCATTCGCTCATACCAGCACCTCGTCACAAGAAATTCTAAAACACTGAGTATGTTTTAACAGGAACCCTTTTCATCCTGGATACCCCCAATATGTTAAACTGATTACTTTAGTGGAACTCCCTTGTATCCCAGATCCAACCAACCTCCATTTTTGTTAGTGAGGTACTGTAGAGGGGAAAATTGGAAATACAAAAAAAGGCATGTTTCAGAACTACAAGCAGTCACATCTGAGTCGCATTACCTGCTCCCTTTCTAGCACAGGGACATATAGATCCTCTATAGCAGGGATTCCCAAACTGGGGTCCGTGAGCTGGTTTCAGGGGTACTGTAGCACATACAAACATTTTTTCTCCCAAATGACCAAAGTAACGTTCCCCAGAGCAGGGGATCAATTCGCTTACACAAGCTTTGCTGTTAGGTGTTTGGGGCTTTCAATAGAAGTTCTTATTGTATTTTCTACTCCTTACATAAATATAAACTATACTGCTCCTGCTTACCTCTACAGCCAGGTTTATGGTGCATTTGTAGTTTGTCTACAACCGAGTACAGTAATTATATAGGGGTTTCTCAAACGTCCGAGAAATAACAATGACCACCATGAAAGCCACAGTACAAACACACAACTTCTCACTAAAGGGATCAAAATCTAAACTCCAGGTGGGGGGCCTCAGTCAGGATGCCTAATGTCATGGGGCTTTGGGCCAAGAAAGTTTGGGAACCCCTGATCTATAGCAGGGGTTCCCAAACTGAGGGCTGCAGCTCACAGGCTGGAGGGATCCATTTAAGCACATAAGGGGGTTAAGATAATAAGGAGAATCATATTTCACAATTCTATGGATTCCTTGGGTGGGGCCCTCAGTCAAAATGCTGAATGTCATTGTGCCTGGAGGCAAGAAAATGTGGTAACCCTTTTTTTAATATTTGTTGGTCAACAATTTAAAGAGTATTCATTAGTCCCCAGGGGTGCTCATTAAAAGCATTTAGGTTAAATCCAGAAACATATTTTAACCACCTTAGAAATTACAATATGAAAGGCAGGTACATCTGTCAAAGAATGACCCCCTTTCTTCAGGCTCTTATTTTGTTTCCACAGTCCCTTCTCGATCACAGAGAAGACACAAAAGCAGTTAAGAATCTGTACTCCCCACGTTCCCTTTCCCCAAGCCAGACAAGAGAGGAATTACTTCTTGCACAGCATCTGCCTTGAAGTTCAAACACGGAGACCCAACTTGTGCAGTGGACCCTTGTGTAAACAATTGAAAAAACCACATGTTTCAAAGAATTACATTTATTTTATGCTGTTACTGTACAATAAGTGTTAATGCTATAACCATGTTTAAATAAATGTGCTCATTATTTTCAAATAGTTTGGGGATACAAGCTCAAATCAACCAGCCTGTAATCCCAATTGGTTCTTGAAATTTCTTCCCCATCTTTTAGTGAGCCCAGACACAATAGTTGAAGGTACTAAAATCTATTTTATGATTAAACATGACCAAACATACTGAAGCCATCTTGTGCAGTTTATTTATTAAATGTCTTTGCTTCTATTTAGACAGCTATTTGGTTTTAGTAAACTAAACTTGTTAGTCTCTTTTCTCGCGTAAGTAATATCTATCTGTCAGTATTTATAAGAACACCTTATTGTTACAGCTTTATCAATCCAAAAGTTGGACAGCAATAGCTCCCTCTACAGGAAAGTTCAGTACACTACAATTCCAAATAAATGTCTTCACACAATCAGTTTGCCATATTTAATGAACTTACTTGGAGTATATCTAATTCTGTTCAATATCAGCAGTTTTCATGGATCCCAAATTAGCACTAATCTTGGACCACCTTACCCAAGGTAACATTAAGTAGTCCAGCAATAGTGTAAAATCAGTAAGTTAAACCAACCATTAAATACAACAACAAAAATACTGTTATATGTCTTTTATTGAAGTGGACAGAAAATATACAAGGAAACACAACAAACATAAAAATAAACACCTACTTAGATTAGTGTGCAACATATCAAACCACACACGTCAAGGAGGGGTCGACTTGCACAATACTCAGGCAAGGACTTCCAGTGCTGCCCAGAACACATGCATTACAGTGCAGCCTTCTATGTGAAGTGTACAATTACTACCTTTCGGTAACACTACCAATAACATTTTTGCAAAAACACATAATTGAGCTCCAAAACCAATTTAATTTTGTGTGTCTCATATTTCACCTTGTGATTCTTAAGGACTGCTTTTCTACAATGAAGGAAATATCAAAACGGAAGACAGCCCCTCCCTTGTCATACTGCCAGAAAGAAACAAAGTTTCCCAAACATGAATCCAAATCGAGTACATCTAGGGGCTCCCCAACTGAAGCCCAAATGCATATTGCATAATGGTCAAAATATGGACTTGCATTCTTAACTACAGGGATCGGTAAAGTTGGCATTTCAGTCTTTGGTCCACAATTGAAAATGGTTAAATTGATCATCCCTGCTTAAAAAGACAAAGATAAGAAACACAGATTATTAATAAAAAATTTTAAAAAAGTCATATGGTGGTAGTTTTTATTTTGCTGTGATCCTTAAATCAAATAGTCAAGAGTATTGAAATATCAGAAGCAATTTTAAAATTGTTAAAAAATATTGGAGATTGATATATTTATATATATATAATCTTTTTTTTAAATAAGTCAATTCCAGTCAAGTTACAGGATGTCAACATTTTTCAAAATAAAAAATGAATATGCAAAAGTGTTTATTTAAACTAAGCTAAACAGTTGGTTCACATATACACTATATATAAAAAAGGTGTGCATAGAAATGCAGAACCTGTACACACTACTATTGTATGATTAAGCAGAGGGCTCTCTAAATGAAGCTTTGTAATTGTACATTTTACAGGAACCCCTTGTTCAAGAAAGATGGAGTATATGTGCACATTCCAGTGTACACATTGAGTGCTCTTCAGTAAAATAGTGCTGCATAATTACACATTTATTTATACATTCTTATAAAATATAATAGGGTAGAGTGGAGCTGTAAAAGCGTCCCTTTCCATTCACCAGAGCATGTGCAGTTCCAGTCAGTTTCTCGTCTCCTTGATGGTGGTCATTTTTATAACTTCATGTTTTTCATTAGCTTGCGACCGGTGCTCTGTAAATAGATAGAAACAAATTACAAATCCAACCTGCAGCGATAACCAAGGCTTCTATAATAATTACAAAAAATCCACTGGAATGATCGTTGCTTCTAGAACTGTAGTCTCTTGCCTCTTTCAAGTACTTCTTAATTAAAAATAAGTCACGTAATGTAATGCCCATTGCAACACTGCTGGCCCTAAAGCCACAACAATGGGGCTTGCAGAGTTAAAAGGTCATTGTGTCATGTAATTTCTTTACAATCAATGTACCCAAAAAGGAGCTGGCAACTAGGATTCTACAGGCACAGAAAACTAGGTGGATTTTAAATATTGAAACAAATCATTCAGACCAAGAAGGACTTCAAAAACACCATAAAAAGGGAAAGGATGAAATAAATAAATGGTATTTGAAGCTGCTTACCCTTTAACCCTGTACAATATAGACTGATATGTTGCAGATCAGCTTTACTCCCATAGTCTGCCAGAGTGAGGCCCCAAAAAGCAGCAGTTTAAAACTTAATATTTCCTCAACCGTGATCCCTGTGCATGCCTATACTGAGATTTGGTCGCTTCGCCCCCCCAGGTTAAACCACCTTTATTACAAGTGGAAAGGTAAGGAGTGAAGGGGGGTGAGTTGGAATATATTGCCGGGATAGGTGTGGAGTGAGAAGGGAAATGAGCCAAAAGTAAAACCTTTTCTCCCGTTTGGGAACCGACTGACCCCTTCCACTCTCTGGACAAGGGAGAGATCAGAAGACAACGAAATCAAGAAAGTGTGTATGAAATAAAACAAGCTACTAGTATGCACTTACAAACCTACTGTTACACAGATAGACTACAGAACATGGACCAGAAATACACACAGCAAGGAGGACAAAAGAATTTCCTGCATCTTTCTTACTTTTTTTGTGCTTGCAGTAACTTTAGGGAACTTGGTGCTGGTGGCCCGGGGTGATTTAGTGCTGGTAGTGAGAGGCGATTTGGTGCCGGAGCGGAGGGGAGTTTTATTTGTAGAGGAATTGGGAGATTTCCTTGTGCTTGCTCTCATTTTGTTAAGTCCCCTCTGCAGAATGTTGCTCCCCTGCTTGCCTTTAGGTGTGTTGAGGACACTGAAGGACATGGACTGGCGCCGGTCAGCCTTGAGAGAGAGAGAGTTGTCACAATTTAAAATGTGGTCACTTAATGATTTAGCCTAAACAAATCTATGTAGCACCTGGATAAATTCAAGGTTTAGCTTCTACAGTAAATCAGAAATGAAAGCAGTGCGATGAATGGCACCCACCCAATTGGCAATGAGGCAGTGTGTTATGAGTGGAGAGCAGTGGATACTTACCTGGGAGCTGGGTGGCTTGTTCTGGGAGTTCTGCATGGTGTAGCGGCGGTCATTCTTATCCTTCGGGGTCATGGGTCGCGGGAAGCAGCTGGCCATTTTCTTAGACTAAGGAAAGAGGATGGGAAAAAATTAAAAATAAAATCTGAAACCACCCTGGTGGTTAGATCTGTGTGTAGATAGGTGGCCAGTGTGTTTTGCACACAGTCCAGTCACCTTGAGGCCTGTGTTCCCTCCAGCTTTGCTTCTAGTGAAACTATAGGTACCACAAAACAAGCAGAAGCTGAAAGACATGCTTTGTAAATACATCTAGGTTCTTCTAGATAGAAATATATAATGTGTGCCATCTTTTACCTTGGGGACCAACTGCCTATGCCTATGGAGTTTGTGTATATCTGTACCCCCTCCCCAGTACCTCAGGTGTGTCTCCGCCCTGGTGTGGTTCACCAGAGGAACGTTTGGTCTGCTGGCGGGTGGCGACTCCACTGTTGCTCTGCCAGCTGGGGTCGAAGGCAGGCACTGGCAGCAGGGACTGACGATGAGAGGACACCCCTTCACGGATCTGCCCAGGCAGCATCGAGAACCGGTGAGAAGAGACGCTATCGCGGATTTGACCAGGCAGCATCGAGGCACGCCGGATCGTCTCAGTGGGGTCTCCCAGTTTCACATCCTCATCAGAGATGCTGAATGGTATGTGGGCGGTAGGCTGTGGGTAAAAAGAATTCATTTTACAGTTTAACAATCATCCTTAAGAGGGGCAGCTGTTGGTTGCCTGCAGTGAAGTTCCTGATTGAAGCTGAATCACAATCAAACAGATGACAGTATGGACAGAAAATACCCTCAGAAACAGAAACAAACTAAACACCATACCAAAACACATAATGCTAGGGTTGGACAATCATACAAACTGGCTAATTATATGAAAATGTAAAGAATATATTCAAATAGACTGTGTGTAAAATAAATTAGCACTGTAAAGAAACGGAATCTAGTTACATAAATAAAGTAGCTTTTCTCATTTAAAACATGCTTGGGCTTACAGGCTTAAATAAAATGAGCAGTTTGAATGAAATCCATTTTGCATTCGAATCTTACTCTGGACTCCAGTGGGTAGCTGGTTTTTAGATGTGGCAGACACGCCTTGTTCCGGGCCTGTAATTCTGCAATCCGCATCCAGTCATCAGTATGTTCTGGTTCATTCTGAGACCCAATGATGAACGAGTTGGTACCTGCAAGATTTTAGACCAGAACTTTGAGCCAAAATGTATCTTTACCAGTAAATGAAGTGGTAAAGCCTCTGTAAATTACACATTTAACATGTTTCACAATGTGTCAATGGAGAATTCAAACGTTGCCTCAAAAACAAATACATTTTTTGGATCTTGCAATTCCAACCTTTGGACCATTAGTTGTAGCAAGATCCAAAAAGTGAACCACAAAGCTGCAGTATAACAATCAGTTTACACATTAATAAGAGTCCAAAATACTGTATTAAATACAGCAGAGCCCATCATATCCAATCCTGTAAGATATGGTACCCTCAAATAACCAATGGACCTCTGGCATGTGTCATTTGCACATGCTGCCAACAACTGAAAGGTACAGATGGAAACTGACCAATGCACATGTTATTACGGGTCTAAAAAAAAAAGTCAGCCCAACAGAAGACAGAAGAAAACAAGAGATTAATATAATTATGATTATAGGTTTTTGCCAACCTCCAAAAATCCAGTTTGTGTGCATGTTTTTTTGTTGTGGTTTATCTCAGGTTAACAGGGCAAAAAAAATCAAATACCCCTGTCCGGTTACCTTGGTATAGACTGAGAAAAAACACAGCAAGAACTGTTTTTGGAATGCGCGTTTGTTAATTGCCAAATACTGCATTACAGTGCTTTGTTTTGCAATAATTGTAGCAGACTTTTAGTACAGTACACATCCAGTACCAGTCTAAAAAGGGTGTCCTGGCTGCAATACTCACTCCTTCGGTCTGGCGCAGCAGTGATGACAGTGGCAGGTGGTTGACGATACCCAGGAAGGCTGCGCAGTGTCTCGGTAACAGAGCCCTCTTCAAGCGATTCCTGTGAGAAGCTGTAGTGGCAGGAGGAGAAGGAGCTGGTGGAGACAGGCCGGCCCCTCTGGGAGAAGAGGTTCGGGTGGGACTGGGCTGACTGGAGGCTGTGGAAGGAGGTGTTGGCACTACCTGGCTCAGGTCCTGGAGTCTTCTGCAAGTAATTAAAAACCAAATGGGCCATCCAGAAAATTCAATGTACACTACATTGATGACAAACTATAGCACCCAGCTGAAAAACCTACCCAAGTGTGGTGTGGTTTACCTTTGTGAGAGTGATGTTGATGACCTGGGTGGTCCGCCGGCGGGCGGAGCGCGTCTTCTTGGAAGAGTTGAGAGTCAGCTCCCCCAGGGAGTCAATGCTGCTCTCCAGATTGGCATCACGTTTGGCTGGCAGGGGGGTGAAGTACAAGGACTCCATAGACTCTCCCTTTTTGGTCCGACGCTGTGCAGCCAGGCGTTCCGAGCTCCTCGCTGCCGTAGGGGTCACTGCCACCACCGGAGGGACTGGCTTCCTGGGAGCGAGAATAAAAACATTGTGTAAAAACCAAATTCAAGAACAGTACACTTACAGATTTGAACAAGCTAGGTGTAGCAGGGAGATTGTACCTGGTGGAGTTGAAGATATCTGTATCATCATGGCTCAGGTCCAGGCTATCCTTACTTACATCCTCGTCCTTCTCTGGGATATTCGGACAAAGTGATTCTCGGCTCTTAAAGACATCTGTGGCCACTTGGAACTTCCCAAGACTACGCAGCTGTCTGTCAGCATAGTCAACCTGCCAGAGAAAGAAGTCTAGTACATTGTATTCTACACTGGACTGGACTGGATTGTACTGTACATGGGCCCTACACAATTCTCATGTCAGTGAAAAGATCACCAATTCCCATTTACTTCACAGCAACACAACAGAAAAACAACACTACATACAGATAAAAGAAGACTAAAATGAACCAACCGGAAAGGGCTGGTTTAGAGGAAAAATACATTTTCCTGCTCAAAGCTGCGTCCACTGACCTGTGCATGCAGGCTGCTGACCTTGGCGGCCAGGTTCTTGGCATTCAGTTGAGACTGCTGTAGCTCCATGTCTAGCTGCTTGGACTCAGTTTTCAAATGGCTGTTCTCTCGCTGGCTGCTTTCGAGTGCCGTCTCCAGGGACTGTACCTGCTCGAGCGCCTCCTGCAGCAGTTGCTTCTTGGAATTGTAATGAGCCTTGGCCTTCTCAACCTGGGGCCAGAGAAAACAAACAAACAAACAAACAAAAAGCTTCTATTTCCATTCTTCTAGCTTAGATGGACAGGGTTTTAACACACATTAATATTATAATGCAAGACAAGAAAAAAAAACCTTAGTAAATACAAATTAACAAAGGTTTCAACGAGAAGTCTAAATGTTTTTCTGAACAATGGGACTTCTAAGTACAACAAAGTTTGTTTTACAACATATTTTAACATGTGGCTGGTTTCACAGACCCCAATTATCAAACTGTGGATGACCTAGTAATCCAAGATAACTGCTAATCAGGGTGTGTGAAACCACCTGGAAATGTGTTTTTTTTTAAGTTAATAAATATCCTTCATTATTGAACACATTAGCACCATTTAAAAGAAATCAGTTAACTAAATCGAGTATTATAGCAAACTTAAACATGCATGGCCAATTAATACCTGTGCCTTGTAGTGATCGAGGGTCTGCTCCTTCTGGGTCAATTGAATTTGGAGGTCAGAGATCTGCTTCCTTTGTATTTTTACATCCTCCTGGAATTCAGTCTCTATCACCTGTGGGCAAACAAATGAGAGTCCACAGTGGACAAAATCAAAACAAATATTGGATACCGTCTACAAGGCAAGCAGACCAAAGTGGGGGAGGGGGAGAGATACAGTGTGTCTTGCTTTTTGTTTGAAATGAAAGTATAGGTCTCGATAGAGTTAACTCTTGAAACTGTAAAAGCACATGATTTCAGCAAACATACCTTGACTTTCTGATGTTGTGAAATGGCTGTGGCTTCATGTTCAGCAAGTTTTTTAGTCATCTCATCTAACTGTAGAAAACAAAAACATTTTAGTTTGAAGCACATTTCTTAGGTCAGTACCATTTGCACGACACCATGGGAAAAGCAAGACTGAAGAGGCTGCATAGCAGTGTCTCACTGGTAAATTTCAATTTGCAAAGCAACAGGTTAATTTGCCTCTTCCCTCATGCATGTCAATTAACATTTTGTTTAATCGTTCGCCAAGCCCCAACGGAAAGCTGCGCGTCCGCGGGATACATATGTAGCAATTCAAAAGAAAATTAGCAAGCAAAAAAAAAAAAAACAGTTAGAAAACCACGATCAGAGAAGTATTTAAAGCCGGTTAATGTGCTTGCTGTTTGGTTTAAAGTTTTACCTTCTGTGTTTCTATATCCAGAAGCTTCTGCATTTCCTCCACCTGCACAATGGAGGGGTCAGTTTAAATAAAAGTTTGCACCAAGACTCTAACCAAAGTCAGTAACACTCCAGTGTTAATGTCTCTGTTCAGGATATTTACAATTTCAAATCACACCAAAAAAAATTAGATCATTTTAAAAGTCCAGTTACCTGCGTCGCCAGCTTCTGCCTTTCCTCCTGGAACTTCTGCCGATCATCTAGTATCTTCAGCTTGGCTTTCTCGTACTTCCTAGACATAGTGTCCAGTCCACTCTTGAAGTCCTGGGCATCTACTTTATGGATGGCTAACTGCCTCTGATGCTCTGCCCTCAGTTTTTCCAGCTCCAGGGAGTGGCCCTCTCTTGCCTTTGCCATTTCAGCATCGAACCTGCGGACCCCTTGGGTGGAGTCAGAGCAGATCTCCAGGCTCTCGCTGGTTAGCAGGCTGTTTGCGTGCTGGAGCTTGCACACCTGCTCCTTGTAAGTGCTGTTCTCTGCTTGCAACTTCAGGAGGCTGCTCTGTTGTTCATTGATCTTCTCCCTCAGTGGTCTGAGAATATGGAGTTCATCCTTGGCCTGCTGGAGCTCATCTTCCAGGGTGGTCATTATCCTCTCCCTCTGCTCCAGTTCCTCTTGGTGTCTGGTTTGAAGTAGACACAGCTCAGACTGCTGCTGCTGGCATTGCCGCTTGGACTGCATCAACTCCCCGATAAGGGCTTGGGCATTTGTCAGCTCCTGGCGCAGGGTTGTCAGCTCTCCTTCTTTCTGGCTTGCAAGATCAGATTCCAGCTTTACATTCAGGCGTTTCAATGTGTCTTCCTTCTTCAGGGCCTCCCCTTCAATTGCCCACTTCTCCAATTCCTTCTGCAGGGAGGGGAGTTCCTTCTGTAACATCTCCACTGTCCGTTCTCTTTCAGAGGAACGGGAGGACACAACAAGGGCTTCTGTTCGGAGCTTCTCTATACTTTCCTCCAGCTCTCTGTGTTGGGTTTCCTTTGTGGCAGCTGCCTGGTTTCTCAAAATATCCTCGTCTTTTAGCTTCTTCATTTCTTCTTGAAGAGAAGACAGTTCCCTCTGCAAAGTCTCTGCCAACTGTTCTCTTTCAGCTGCGAGGTCATTTGCTGCACGGACTTCGGCCTGCAGAACTGTTATGGTTGCCTCAAGTTGTTTTCGCTGGGCTTCTTCTATAGTGGCTACAGATCTCAAATGATCTTTTTGCTTATTTATTTCTTCGTGCAAGGAGGAGAGTTCCTGCCTAAGCATCTCAACTGCCAGTTCTCTTTCTGAAGCAAGGGCAGATGCCGAAGAGACTTCTGCACGTAGCTTCTCAGTGGTTTCTTCTAGGTCTTTACGCAGAGATTCCTCTGTAGCAGATGCATGGGTTCTCAGGATGTACCTTTCTTTTTCCTTCTCCATTTCCTGTTGTAGCAAAGCAAGTTTCTTCTGGAATGTCTCAGAGGCCTTTTCTCTTTCAGAGGCAATGGAGGATGTAGAGCGCACCTCTGCCTGGAGCTTTTCAATGGTTTCCTCCAACTCCCTGCACTGCAATTCCTTTGCGGCACATACCTGGATTATCTGGGCATCCATCTCCTTTTGTCTCTCTATTAGATCCTTCTGTAAATGTTCAGCCATCAGTTGTTTTTGAGAAGCTAGAGTGGACGCTGCACTGACTTCAGCCTGGAGCTTCTCTACGTTTTTCTCCAGCTCTTTGCGATGCATTTCCTCTGCAGCAACTGCCTGGCTCCTCAGAATGTCCCTTTCCTTTTGCTCTTCCTGCCTAGTGGACTCTTGTTCTTTTAGTTTAGCCAAAACTGCACTCTGCCTTTCAATTTCTTGCTCAAAACTGGATGCTTGTTCTTTCAATGTCTTCTCAAGGAGATCTTTGGAAGAACGTGCCTCATCTACTTCCTTGCGGAGATTTAGCACTAGCGATTCTTGCTCACTTTTGGCAGATTCCGATGCCTCCAGTCGACATTCCAATGAAAAAGTCTTCTCTTGCTGCTGAGAAAGCTCTAGCTGGAGATCCTGCAGTTTGTTCACAAGAGTATCAAAGGCTGTGGTTTTATTCTGCAACAGCATCCGGGCATCTGCTACTTCTTTTTCCAGCACAGAGATGGCTTGCTTTTGCTCCAAACAATCCTGCTCCAGCTCCAAAATTCTTGATTTCAGGGTCTGGATTTCTACTTCCCTTTGTTGATGGAGAGCCTGCACTACAGAAGCTTTTTCTTCTCCATCATCAATTCTCTGCAGGAAACTCTTTATTTCATTCTCTTTTGTGGCTAGCAGAGTGTTTAGCCTTTGGACCTCATTATCTCGAACTTCAGCCTCCTGTTTATACTGCTGGGTTTCCTTCTCTTGTACAGCTACCTGATTTCTTAGCGTTTCCATCAGAGAGACCTCCTTCTGTAGCTGGAGGACACTCTCTTGTTGGTTTCTAAGCTCTTCTTGTTTCAAGGATAGTTCAGCATGCAGGCTTTCCAGTTCAGATTCTCTTTGCTTCAGGGTTAATAAAGCATTGGCTTGCTCCAGACGAAGTGCAGACAGCTGATCCTGATGCTCCCCAATGCTCATTTGGAGACAAGCCTCCATGTCCGCTTTTCCCTTCTTTGTTTCCTCTAGTTCTACCAGAGTTTGCTTTGTCTCTCCGATCAACTTTGCAATCTCCCCCTCCTTTTCAGCCAGCTCTCGAATCTTGAATTCCTGAGCAACTGCCATCTGATCACGGAGCTTTCCCAGCTCGAAGTCTAACTTCCCGATTTCTGCTTCTTTTTCCTTGATCGCGGAAAGGGCTTCTTCAAGCTCCAACCTCAGGGTATTTGTTCTCTCTTTGCCCTCCTCCTTCAGGCACTCCAAAGAGGACTCAATTGCTACCTTTCCTTCCCGCTCTTCCAGAAGCTCCCTGCGGACAAGCTCCAGCTCAGCTGAGATTTCCATGGTCTTGGACTCAAGCGCTTGAACCTCCTGCCCCATCCGGGAGACCTTCCCAAGCTCAGCGGAACGAGCCTCTTCAAACTTCTGCCTCTCAGCTTCCAGCTCTATACGCAAGCCTGCTACAGTCTCCTCTATGGTAGCCAGTTGATCACGGAGGTTCTGGTTCTCCTCAAGGACCCCAGAGTGATGGGCTAACTTCCCTTCATACTCCTTTAGTGCCTCCTCAGCCTCCCGCAGGCATGCAGTTAATGACTCAACGGCTTCCAAATGGCTACAGCTCTGAGCTTCATTCTCAGACTGCAGGCTCTGGCATTTGGCTCTCAGCTCAACTACAGTAGCCTCCAACTCTGCAACCCTCTGCTCCAGCACTTTCTTTTCCCTTCGTAGCTCAGCGATAAGACTCTGATTCACCATCCGGTCTTCTTCCAGGGTCTGGATCTGTTGGCTAAACCCACCAATCTCTTCCTCTTTCGCCTTTTGAAATTCCTGGTATTCCATCAAAACTGCATCCCGCTCACTGGCAGTGCTTGCGGACACCTCTTGCAAAGCAGCAACTGCCCGTGCTCCTTCCTCCCTCTCGACCTCCCACAGTCGAGTGCTGGAGATCACTTCTTCCTCTTTGACCTTTAAGGCACTGCCAAGTTCATCAACCTGCAGGCTAAGATTATGAATGGTTTCCTGGGCAGATTGCTCTTGCTTTTCCATTTCTTCCACCAGCTGACCTTTCTGCCTCCTCTCCTCTTCAATCTGCTTGTGAAGGCCAGTCAGCTCCAGTTCCCTCTGCTGTACCAGCTCACTGAGTTTGGAGATCTCCACATTCAGAGTCTCTATTTGGACAGAAAATGTCTCCTGTTGCTCCAAAGAAGCACACTCCAGGGCCTCTTTCTCGCAACCGAGGTCAGACAGGGTTTGCTGCAGTCCGGAGATTAACTCCGAGAGCTGGGACTTCTCACTCTCAAATTGGGCTCTTTCCGTACTCAGCTGTGCTAAGACTTGTGATTTTTCATCCTCTAGTCCAGCTATGACAGCTTGCAGTTGGGATAACTTTGTGTTCAGTTCAGCTACTTCTTGCCTCAAACCTTCCAGCTGTTTAAAAAAAGAAAAGAAATAGTCATGTATCCATACTAGCGAGACATTTATGTTTTAAGCTAACCAAATGTTGTCATCTTGAGTGATGTTCCATCTCACACAAGCCAAGAGCAGAACTGCATAGTCCCATTACCTACCCAACACTATATAATCAAAGAAACTCGCTCCCAGAATGCTTCAGCTGGAGTCTCAGTAAAAAATAGAGCTAATTTGTCCCATAGCTTTTCTACTGGATAGCCATTTGTGTAAAAGCCATGAAAAGACTAATGCTCAGTACCTGCAGTATGTCTCCCATGACCTCGCCTGTCTCTTGTACTTGAACCTCCATCGCCTTCCTCAACTGCTCCTCAAGTAACGAGATCTTGCCTTGAAGAATCAGAATTCTCTCTTCCAAACATTCCTGGTTCCATAAAAATACATAAAAATAATATGAATTGAAGTCCTTACCCACTTCCCAGCTATACATTATCCCAAACTAATATTTCAGAGGGTTAACAAGAAACCCATTGAAGATGGTGGTTCTGTTGTGAAAGTGCCCCCCAACCCACCCCAGTTACATTACCGTCAGCCCTAACCTTGTCTGCAATGGCCTGGGAGAGCTCACTCCCCAGCTGGGTCCTTTTGGACTCCCAATCCCTCTTTGATGCCTCCTGCTCATCAGACAGCAGGTCAACAGCATGTTGGGCTTGAGTAAGACGAACCACAACGTCACGCATCTGAAAAGATAGGATACGTCAATAAAAACAAAAGTTTGATACAGCAATGTACTTATGTTGAATAGATTACAATACTGCTTCTCTTCCTTAAGAGGCTGTGTGATTGTGTTCTGTGAATGGTACTATATTAGAGGTAAATGGGATTCACAGCCATAATGCCTTATAAATGGTTTATTGCTATAAAAAGGACAAACGCTAGTAAGATATCAGTTTTCTGAAAGAGCATGTAATGTTGCACAATGGCCCTAGTATGTGTCGGTACTTCAGGATTGTTGGAAACAGTACCTGGTACGAGAGCTCTCCATTTTCCTCAGTTAGTTGGTCGACCTTTCTCTCCATTTGGCTTTTGTTCGTTTTTAAATCTTGACATTGTTTTAGCGTGTCTTGTAAACGTTTTAACAAACTGGTGGGAACAAAATAAATAAAACAGTGTTTATGGCAGAGAGCCCAGAGATCCAAGTAATTTGTCAAGCTTTAAAAACAGTATTTCTTCTTCCACATTTAGTTACCTTTCATTTTTATCCCTCAGTTCCTCCAGCTCCTTGGGCTCCTGCTCAACATTTTGCCTCACCAGCCGCTGGAGTCTCTGCTGCAACAGACACAGCTGGGTCTCTGCATTAAGAAAAGTGGAGCAAGCTGTCAAGTCAAGCTAAACTGCTTACTTATAATTCAAATACATTAACAATAACACTATTTCTCTATATTAGGTTAGAGGCCATGTTAAGCCATCTCTGCACTTAAAATGTTTCAACCCTTCACATCACTGTATATTCTACATGGGCCAACAGTATAGAAACATGTTTCTCAAATCACAAGTTAAAGAATGGCTATTTTTCCCCCCTAGTTAGTGATCTGCAATACGCACCAGAGTTCCAGAGACTTACCCTTCTCTGTGATTATTTTGCAGCTGGCAGCCAACTCTAGCTCCAGGTCATCCCTCATGTTTCTCTCAAGGGCCATCTGTTTCCGCATCTTGCGTAGCTGGAACTGTGGGGTCTTCAGGACATCCTGTATTGGAGAGCTGGAGGGCCAACGCATTTTAAAAGCTAGTTAGGACTACAATGAAGCAGACAGATAATTTTCAATGCATAGATATACAGAAATACCCAGCAAGTTACATTTTTTATTTTTTTATAAAAATACATTTTGTATTCCGACCCAAAGTCTCCTACAGTATGTGCAGCAAAGGGAGCCACATTAACGGGACTATATTGAGTCCAAGTGAAAATAAAGTCCAATACTAATGAGTAAGATTTTTTTCAGCCTTGGTTATTACCCCTTTAAGATGGTATCCCCTCAACAGTATTTTCAAAATCAGACAGTGGGAAAGACTTGATGACATCATTGAATATTAAATATTATTACCTGACTGAGGAAGTCGCTACTGTGTGCAAGTCAACAAATTGCACTTCGGTTTTCCTCTTCCTTTTGAATATAGGGGATTCGTCATCACTGACACTGGACATGCTAGAAACACTGGATAAGGGGAAAACCACTGCGGAGAAAGAGACATAGAAAGAGAATCAGTGTGCTCTTGTGCACCAATCAAACTACTCTCAAGTAAAGCCAAGTCAATATGTTTGTACTATTCTTTACACAAACCCTAGCTCGCTACAACAAATGTGTGAATCAACATTATTCATAATGAAAGGCATCCCTAGGACTGGGTGTTCCCAACTGAATTGTCATTGCATGTATCTGATACTGCTGTGCCGCTTATTCTCTTTTATAAGTTAATACGTTGTGTGTAGGGTGTCGCTTATTGTATGTCATCTAGTGCATATGGGCGAGATTACCACAAACCGAAGCTGAGCGGTTCTGGCTCTCAAAATTCCGTCTTTCATACAATAAGAGACACCCGACACAGGACGTATTAACTTTTTATAAAATCACACAGATGAAGATTGTACTTACTCAGGAATAGTTTTAAAACGGAAAATATTTTTATTTTTGTAAAACAATACTTTTATCCCCCTCCTCTCCCGGTCATGAAATGCTTCAGTCCATAATAAACTGTAGGCCTACAGGTGCCGTGTCGTGCTGAGAATATTGATTAAAAACAGTCAGAGAAACTTGTGCCAGTAGCATTACAAGTCTTTTACCTTGTTCAGATTGAAGCGATTTCATTTCTTGCTTTTCTATATCTGCAATTTCTGTAATATTTTTTTAAGAAGGTAACAGGCATACGTGTTTGTTTGCTCTGTTTTGATTTTTGAATATTTAGGTGTTATGCTCTATGTACAGGATGACATCTGTACCTACGATACAATACTAGAATTTTGGAAGATAATTCACTGTGATTGGTGGATTTCTGATATGTGATTTAGAATTAACATATTTCCATGTTGTTTGAACCATGGCTTTATACAGATTCTAATTTGAGGTTGTCTAAATTGAACCCCAAAAGGAGTTTTGTTAAAACACTTATTGGGCCAGTGTTTTGCATTTTGGATCATTTAAACCTACATGACATATTTAAACCTATAAAACCATTGATCTTAGGAAGTACAAAATAACATGCAGAGACCCTTCCAAACAAAATGGAACACCTGAGCAAACATCCAGACATGAATTGTACAAAACTATGCCTGCACACCTTGTCTCTTCAGGAAGCGCTCCAGATTGTTATTCAGGTAAAGGTGATCCTCATTATCAAGAACAAACCGAAGGACAGATGCCAACTCAGCCTGGGTAGAAAACAGAAGTCAAGTTGGCATTTAAATACAAGCTCATACTTCAAACTGTCTGAAATAAAAACAAATCCTAGAATGGAGATTGTTTTAAAAAGGCTGCAGTCTCAGACGTTTGTACATTTTACTGACACGCGACTGTCCAGTGTGTGGTCACGTTCGTGCAGTACCTGGATCTTATAATTTAACTTCTCGAACTCTTGCACATGTCTCCCACACATATTGGAGTAATACAGGAGAAGGACAGTGACCTGGAAACAAACAAAAGGGAATTTTATAAGATATCACACTTTAAAAATGACACTGGGCTTGATTACTTAGAGAGTTCATAAATGTTTTGAGTACAAGTTTAGAAGCGACTCTTCAGTTATAAACATATAAATAATTGAGTGATCTACAGGTATGTGATATTTTCAACACAGCTTGAGCAGATGAAAGAACTGCCAACTGTAGAACACAAGGACCATCAATATATATACAGGAAGCACATTTAAACATATGTGACTATATTTACATGTATTAGTTATAATTTGGGACACAGGAGAATCCAGTCTTGGTGGTTTGGTACTTTACCTTTGACAGCTCCACATCCAGGCTCTTTCCATTTAGTATATTCTGCCACGAGACAATGGTTCCTAAATCAGGGTTATACTTGCACTGACCTGTTACAAAAAGGACAAGAGAATAAGAAATTAACCTCTTTATTATCATCATCAAGTCAAGCATTTGATCCCCAAACACAATAGTTCCATTTTGACCACTCGAAGTTCTAGTTCAACTTTGAGAATCCTTTGACAGAACTCGTGTAGTCTGGATGTTAATACAGTGCTCTCACTTTATACTGTAACCAGGAGCCACAGTTAATGCTATTGGCGTCCTGCCTTCAAGGAGAATGCAGATGCAAGTGGAATGGCATTACAAGGCAAATGAGTGAGCACTGTAATGTACCGCTAATTTGGACAAGTGTATATGACAATATGTGTCACCCTTTAACTATATATCTTCATGGGTACTGTGCAAAATAAGAACTACCAAAAAATATAATATCTTACTTTGTAAGAAGTTAGCGATATAGTTCCATCTTCCCTCGAGGGGTTGGTCTAATATTTTCTGGACTTGGTCTTCTTTCCCATTTCTGTTCAAATGGGAAGATTCATAGTTAATAAAGGAAGAGTGCAGTTTGCTTTATTCACCAAGTCACCAAGCTCATCTTGTTCAGCACAGTTTGGGGACAACCTTTGTCCAATCCCCCGTCCCGTCCCGTCCCATCCCCCATCAAGGTCAGATGATAGCGGTTTAAAGAAAATTATTAGTGCAAGTACTATCTGTGCTACATATAATGTTCAGTCAAACTTGTCATCTCCTCCTCCATGTTACCACCCAATAGAGCCGCTAATGTTTTTCAGGAAAAGAAAGCACTGAAGTCAATATATGCTATGCCATGCCCAAACTGTGGGACATGTGAAGGACAGGAGTTCAATACTTACACTGAAGGGGCTCTGTCCAGTACAGAGGGCATTGCAGCTACACATCAGTCGCATCGACTCAGGAGGAAACTACACACTCCTATTTCTGTGTTAGGCTTAAATTCATTTGAAGTAGGAAACAGTACTCACAATCTGAAGATCAGCTTGACTAATAGACTGCCTTCTTGCAGTTTGGAGATCTTGTCAATTGGTTCTTCTATGTTGAGGCTGTTAATCTGTTTTAGCACAACAAAAAAAACAAAGACATTATTCACATGGATGGTGTAATGACTATTTTATTTTGAATCTTGACATGTTGATCTTAAAATAATTGAGATTTTGAAACTTGAAATTTCATTTTTCCTCCTCCAAGGTTAACATTTTAAAAGCACCGAAGCTTTAAACCAGGACACTTACCCACATTAACAGTGCCAACTCTTTTGTTTCGTGGAGAGCCATTTATACCAACTTGCTCTCAATTTTCCTGTAAATAAAATAAAGATAAAGTATTATTGCTAAGTGTTTACCTGTTCATTCCAGTCAGTGATAGAGGTGTGTATCATTCATGATACACACCTCTATCATGCACAGCTACTGGTCCACTCTACATGCATAGCTACTAGTCCACTATATGGTTCTTGAATTATGAATATACTGTATGCAACATATAGTTAGCATGAATACATGCTACCCCATCTCACTGATTTAAGCATTGCCTCAAAATACCAGTAGTCCTTAATTTATGATTATTTGATCCTATTACTAAATCATACAAAGTAACCCATCAGGACCATAACATCAATCAATCTTTTTTATATAGAGCCTTTCATGATAGATCACTGCAAAGTGCTTTACAAGGATCAAAAACACTAATAAATATTACATAAAGTAACAATAAGCAGTAAAAATGAACAAAACAGAAAATAAAATAAGCAAGAAAGGGTAAGAACACATTTTAAAGTATATAAGCTAGATTATAAAAATTGGTTTTTAACCATGATTTTTTAAAGGCAGCAACATTGGGAGCGTTCCAAAGCAAATAATGTAGTATTAAAAGACTAACATACTGTAGGAGATTATACACACACATTACACAAAAAGCAGATTTAATGAAATTCTGTGTCACACATAGCCTAGGCAGAGGAGTGTGCATCACTATTAACACTGGCTGGTTCTACAGTTTTACAGCTAGAGCAGAAAAGAGTAAATAAAAATATTAATACACACACACACACACACACAACTGCAACAGCGTCCGCATTTGGACTTAACTGCTTTTTGTGCAACGATTGTTATCATTGTTTGAACTTCAAATTCTGCCCCACCCCTTTTTTATATAAACAGCCTTAGGGTTTGTTAAAGATTAGCTTAACTAGACGAATGGCTCAGTGTAATTAGCTTTCAAACTTCAGCCAGTACAGAGAAACATGCATCCATCTGATAGGACACACCCTGCACTCTGATTGCACGTCCATACAAGAAATAAATCACATTTCTACAGTACACGGTGCTGCAATTGATGAAACTGGACAATAACACTTGTTCCTGGCCAGGTTCTCAGAATTTCTCTCGCCATGCTGGTCCTTTGACCGACTTCAGTGTCCTTAACTTTGCGTGATCCCTACCCTCTTACCCAGTCAGGTACATGAAGAATGATTGTGACTGGATCACACACGACATGAGTGCTACATTTACATACACAGCTAGTTATTAAAAAAAAAAAAAAAACAAAAAAAAAAAACACCGCTACCGTATGTTAGCGTACATTTTTTCACAAATACAACTATATTCTACATCAGTATTTATTTACACAATAAAAGAGAGATTCATATATTATTCTTTGAAGTAGGAGACTGTTTTAGACTAAAAGTAGCCGATGCTTATATAGTTAGGTTGGTTTATTTGTCCAATCGCCGAAGATATAAAACATTATGCAACGAAAAATGTAGGTAATGTATCGTAAATAAGCGCGACTAGGAATGTTTATTACAGCCAACTGTCAGATCTGGCCGTGATCTTACAGAAAGAACTGTATAAAAACAGACACAGATATACAGTAGTTAAGTTATACGACAACAGCAAAAGAGAGACAGCAACTTCGACTGTGACTATAGGAAGTGTTTAGTTTACACCCATTTGCCATTTGTTTAAAAAAAAAAAAAAAAAAAAAAAAAAAAAACAATTACAGTATACACTCAATTGGCAGTCACATAACTAACGTATTTGTAAATAAAATGGATTCAATGAAGTCTTACCTTAGAAATCGCCTAGGTAGTTATTCTTCACCATCTACTTCACCCTTCCCTACTGGTTGTGATAATTTTCAAAATTCAGCGCTTGCCTTTAACCAGCTCGTTCATTGGCCACGCACAGCGCCCTACGAGGCATTACGTACACAGGCGTAGAGTACGCTCCCAAAGTCTGGTGTGGCGGTAGATAAAATGATACAGCTGTTGCTGTTCTGTTTTTGTAGCAAGACTCAAGTTTTGGCAGTTAGGGTTTTGTGACACACCACTAGGCTTTCTATAACTAGTGATCGTCAATCGCGGCTTTGTATTCATATGTTTGAACATTAAAAAACAAAACAAACCAAAAAAAGTAAGTTTGAAAATGAGGTGATACAGAAGCATAACAATATTACAAGATCCCAGAGTACAACAACAAATAGAAGATGTTTGCAATGTCATGGGCAGAATATATTGCAGTACTAAAAAGCAGCATCCTTTATGGTATAGTGTATACATAACCTAGATATTATTATTATTTATTTCTTAGCAGACACCCTTATCCAGGGCGACTTACAATTGTTACAAGATATCACATTATTTTTACATACAATTACCCATTTATACAGTTGGGTTTTTATTGGAGCAATCTAGGTAAAGTACCTTGCTCAAGAGTACAGCAGCAGTGTCCCCACTGGGGATTGAACCCACAACCCTCCGGTCAAGAGTCCAGAGCCCTAACCACTACTCCACACTGCTGCCGTAGATGTATAATTGTTCCCTGTAAGGAGTGTCTGCTACTGTATTACCACCGTGCAAAAGGTGAACAAGGTATGTAACATATGCTCTGCCAAGTTTCTAAACAACATGTGTCAGCAACATTACAGGCGTTAAAGCAGGCGTTGTGTTATTTTGTGGTACGTATTAAAAGGTGGTACACCGGGTAACTGCACTTATGCGGGCTGTGCAAATGATTTTAGCTCAGAAAACAAGTAAAGCCCATCTGAACGGGGTACGATGCACTGAGTTTGGCCCTTAAAGTTATTTTTAATGTCATTTTTTTTCATAATACAACAAAGCGACTTTAACTGATGAGCAACAGACTGGGTTATCTACAATTGTAAACATATACGATGTTGTAGGTCAGCTACAGTTGGTCTTGTTCGTATTGATTTGTGCAGTAGTCAATGAATCACAGCGTGCACATTCTGACGAGGTACCACTTTCTGGCGCTACACTGGAACAATGCTTTCTAAGATATAGCTTTTACTAGCTAAAACCAGGTGTCAGAATAATTACAAATATGAAGAAGTAAAGCATGGTGTCATTTATTTTCACTTACGTAATATCGCTGCTACCCATGGCGTCAGAATAGTGTGACATCATCACAGTAATCTTGCTAAATCATGTTACCTCTGCAATATAAAAAGTCCAAGTACAGACCTCCTCTCTCTTCTATTTATTATTATTATAATCATTTTGTATTGTTTATTTTATTTTATTTGTTGTATGTTTGTTAGTTTTTTGTTCAATGTTTTCTTTTAAATGAAAATCAAATAATATTCCTGCGAGTAATTTTGTATTGTAATTACACCGACAAAAGAAAACATCTCCCAAGCGGCTTTACGCGCAGAATAAAACTACATTTCCCACAACCATCTTACCACTGGTTGCCAGGAGACGAGCTTTGTTGTTAGTCTAGAACTGGGGCTCGTGAGAGAACATTGTGCAATTGGGGTAAGAAAAAAAATGATATATTTTAAGGTGATATTTTAAGAAATGATATAAGTGAAGTAATATGCAGTGAATTTGTGAATTTGGCGTTTAAACTAAAAGATAAACCTAACGGAAAAAAAGTATTTCTGTTTTCTGTGAAAACCCGTCATGTTGTTATGAGGTTTGAATTTTTTATTTTTTAAAAAAAACCTAGACAACTACAGAAAAGTGTAACATTCTGTGCATATTTTGGGGATATCACAGTATGTGTGCTTGATAAGCCCCCCAAAAATTGTTTGAACATACTTGTAAGTATGGTATTTGACATTATTATTAATTTAATTTAATTAGCTTTTTTTTCTTTTTTTTTTTTTTACAGGTAATACTACATGGCTGGAATAGTCAATAAAGACACCATGTATGCCCCCCCTTTAGATTTGTCTTTCAAGTGTATCAACTCCATGACAGGTAACACAGACTGTTCTGGGGGTGTTCTGACTGTAATTAAGACAGGGACACAGCAGGGTGCTATTCTTAGAGCTTAAAATCAAATAAAACATCAATAAATAAAGTTTTGTATGAATGACACTTTTCTACACTGTTGTTAATCTTTAAGCTCTGTTATCACTCAGAAAGCTTGTTTCACAGAATGACTAAAAGCAAAAGAAAACCTAGGATGTGTATCAGTTAGCACAGTGAGCTGCATTACACTGTGGTAACGTTAACGTCTGTCATGTGAAGTCATTCATATAAGTAGGACGGTGTGTTAGACTTGCAATCAACAGTAACATGTCCCTCTAACCTGTTTTGCCAACGGTCACCTTGCAGGTGCGATGGCAGAGGAGCCACGCACAGGCCTACGGCGCTTACAACATACCCCAGAAGGGAAAGTCTGCAGCAGGGTGTTGCGTCTCAATAACAACATTCTACCAGACCTGAGCGGGTTTAATGAGGCTATTGATCACTTTATAAAAGACACCAGCCAGCTGTCCTGGATCGACCTGTCTTTCAACGATCTCTCCACCATCGACAATGTAAGTGTAGCGTAGTCAGCTACAGTGAACAACACCAATGTGTACAATTCTTACACATCTTAGTACTTCTTACACTTCTCTGCATAATGAGTAATTAGCTGCTACTAATTAGCTCGTATAACACAGAAGACCTTCACAAAGATATCTTGTGAAACCATGTTATAGTTTCTTTTTAATTCTATTTAATATAGCGGTCATCCATTTACACATGTAAATGGTACCGCAGTGACTCACTCAGTAAAATCACCACCTGGTCATACAATCAGGTGTTTTTAGGAGTACAGAGCCCTTATAGAATATCCAGTCCCAAAAACGAACTCAGTCACACATCCTCTCTGTCTGCCCCCAGGTCTTGACTCAGTACAAGAACTTGCGGGTGTTGTATCTCCATGGTAACAGTATTATCACACTGGGGGAAGTGGACAAACTGGTGGCTCTACCCAACCTGCTTAGCCTGACGCTTCACGGCAACCCCATGGAGAATGAGAAAGGATACAGGTAGGGAAGAGTAAAGGGGGCATTTTATTTTCAGTGTGGAAGGTCATCTAGCACAGTGGGGTTTTTTTTATAGGCTTTCCAAGAAGCAAACAAACACCCATACAAGAAAACTTATCAAAACAGTACAGTTGATTATCTGGCAATAGATTAACCATATTGTAAGTTAACTAATTTTTTACATAATAATTTGGGTTGTGTAGGCTCATAATGGGGCAGTGCTGTGCACCTAAAGCAGACATTTGCTGTAGTTTTCTGTCTTACAATGTGTCCTAGTTCATTGCCAAAAAAATCACTGTACTGTAAACAGGAAATCCCTTGGTATTCTACAATTATATAGGAACAGATTTACAGAAAACACGTATTGTTAATATATGACAGTAATCAACTGCTGTTACAACAGTGATTTGTAATTTAGGTAACCTATTTTAGAAATGAAACCTTTGAAATCACTTTTATAAAACGTACACTAGTTCATTGTAAATCGACCAAGCCCTCAGAGTAAGGTTGCAGTATTAGATTGCATCTACCAGTGATAAAATGAGAAACAGACTTGGAATCTGATCAACAGTGCGTACTCAATATAAAACCTCTGAGAACTTCTGGTTAATATTATACCTCAAAATATTCAATTTCTATGTTTTTCATTTGATATAATATGAAAAAGGTAGAAGAAAATTGAGTTCAGAGTAATTCTCCACTAGGGTTTAACAAATAGACCAATGTAACATATAAACCGAGGTAGGATACATTTCAACATATTAAGAAAAAATTGTTTAAACTAAGATTTTTTTAAAACTGTTTTAGTGGCTGTTTTCTATGTATTGTGGGATGCATTCATGACTATAAGAAACATTTAAAAGTGAAAGAATCCTGATCATTGCATTTGTTCATGGGATATTTTAATCCCAAATTTGGTTGGTGTTATTTTGTAAAGATACTCTTTTGTAGCCGTGGAGAATAAACCATAAAACCATAAAATAAAATCACTAGAAAGCTGGTACTTAGTAATATTGTCTTCCTGTTCTCTAAATATTTATTGATTTTGTGTCTCTTTTGTGACCTGAGGAACTATGTGATGTCGGCACTGCCCCAGTTAAAAACATTAGACTTCAGTGCTGTGACCAAGCAGGACCGGGTCACTGCAGCGATATGGAGGAGAGGCTTCAATCAACAGAAACGACCCAAGAGGAACTTTGATGTGTAGCTCCAATCACAGACCATCTCGTCCACTTAACCAATCAGAAAGCAACACCTCAAACTACACTGAGAGGACATGGATTGAATAAGGGGGTTAAAGCATGGGGACATGCTGGCTTTATGACTTCATAGAAACTCACGTTTCTTAAACTTTAACACCTAATTAAATAGACTTGAATCAGTGTGTCAAATGGCAAAACAAATATTCTTTTTTTAATGTCAGCTGCTCCCAGGCATTTCTGCATACTCATTTCTTTGTCAAGTGGCTCTGTGTGACATTTTAGACATACAGTATAATGCCTAACCCCAGTTGTTGTTTTGCGAGGTGCTGTATTTTGTGAACTATTTTGGTTTGTTTTCTGGTACCCCTATTGTTAGATATCCCTGCAAAATCTAAGATACATGGAGTTACCTTGGAGGACAAAAAAAAGGTTTATTAAAACATGTGGACTTAAGAGATCAAAGTAAAAAGCTCAAGTTGAGTTACTATTTATTTGAATATATCTTTGAATTCCTTTGTAAGGAGGCTAAACCCCATTGAAGCACAATACAGTGTTAACACCAGCCCACAAAGGAGGTCTTTGAAATCCTGCATGTTCATAAAGGGCTACCTATGAACAGATAAGGTCACATTTATCTAGTTCTTTCACCAAAGGGAAAATTAAAAATAAAATTACTAGCAAACACCCACTGATTAATCCACTGGTTTTATTTTCATATAATGATGTGTAAAACAGTTTAGAAGACCTTAATAAACCTGGCCCAAAATGTCTACCTGGATAAACTTGCAACAGATGACAAAAACGCATACATTATACCAGTCTTGGACCGTGTAATACAGTGGAGGTGCTTATCCATATAAGATGATATAGTACTGAACATGAAATGTTGCAGTTTTTAACCTAGAGAAATGTGATTGTAGATCCTTTTGGATGTACAAATCTAACGTACAGCATTTCACATTGCAACATACATTACAATACATCATTGCTGTACAGCTCTTCCTTTATTAATTAAAGAAATAAATGTATTTTGTACAGGTTGTGCTGGTGCATTTGAAAAACTGAGAAAAAAAAGCATTGATGGCGCCATCTAGTGTCAACAGTGCATTTGCACACATAAGGGGTTTGTGCAAAGTAAATGCTGCACTGTATTGAAGAAACATCTAATTAAGTTAACTGGGCTGGCCAAAGAGAGCCATTTATTTGTTCTTTCAAATAAATGTAAGAGTTCAGTTATTCAGGAAAACTGAATGCATTTCCATGTACCTATTTAGTAATAAAGACGTATAGCAACATATCTTACAAATATTTATTTAATGCATAATTACAATAAACAGAAAACAAAATGATAGTAACTGAATCCTTTATTAATGAATGCTTTTTTGTTGTTGTTGTTAGCCTAAGAGTATGGGCAACTTAATTCAGGTAGTATTTTACATTAAAGTACAAAACAAAAAAGAAACCAACAAAAAAAACTAATAGCACACAGCAAGAAGCAGAATAAAAATGTCTGCAGAAGTCCTAAGGTTCATCCCTTTAAAGCTCCAAAAAGTGCTTCATTTTGCACTAGAGATCTGCTCGCACCAGTACAGACATAATACAAGTGTCCATAAATACTTTTAAAAGAAAAAATGAAGAAATACATCTACATTTCTTCAAGTATATTCATTTAGAAACTAAACTGTTTCAAAATCCACCACTTGCTCATTTTTACCATAAGTGATTAGGAGTTGAGTTCGGATCATGTGTTTTTTGTTCCATAAACCTCGCTTCTATAGTTCTGCGTGTAGGATTTTTAAAATGAAAGAGACTGATACACTGTGTTCATATATAGGTAGTGTTCCAGGTGGTCTTTTCTGAATAAAAAGCTATAAATCATCTTACCATACATAAAACAAATGTAATAAACTAGGGCTTGAATTGTTCACTTTTTATGTTTGGTCTCTCATTTATTTGTGATTAAACAAAATAAGCGTAGGGGGGTCAATCTTACTGGCTTATTTATTCAGTTTACTGAAAAATAATGAAATGGAGAAGAGAATAACACTTGAAGACCACTTTAAACATATAGCTTAAACAAAACAGGGCTAGCTCATAAGTTACAAAACTGACAACCTAACAAAGGCCTTTTTCATATCGTTACAATTTACTTCCATGAGTCAAATGATCTGAGCTTTATTTCCTATTTTGTGTTGGGACAGGGTGGCGATACAGAATGAACGATGAGCGCAGAGAGGAATTAGTGACAGAAATCAGCAAAACCGTTAGTGCGTGTGAAAGATTAGTGCTTACACAAGGTGAAGGGAAAAATGACACTGGCTAACACTATAGGAACTCCTCCACAAAGAACTGCCCAGGTTCCTCAATAATCCTGACCTGAAAAACCATGCCTTCCATTCTGTGTTGTGACAAATTGTGTTGAGCAGTGTGGTGGTTTTGTGATGACTGCTGTCCACTGAGAGCTTTGATGAGAGCACCAAACTAATTTCACCTTGATAGATTTGAGGCTCATCCTTTATTAGATGAAAGGCATCACTAGACCCCCTAGCCGTCACTCCTAATTATTTATTTATTTTTACTTTTTAATAAACTACTCACTGGAGGCGATCTATTCTTAGGTTCTGGCACTGAAAAATCAGTTGAATAATCACATAAAATTCAAGCCTTATTTTTTAAGATTAAATTGGTTAATAATGCTATTGAACAGCAGCAGTCCCCAGTTTTTTTTCCTTTATGACACAAGTCCTGAAAAGCTCAAGAGTTTGTGGGTCATGATCGGTACGAGCTGACCTCTAGTTAGCAGAGATTATAGTTTCCAAGTCTTCAGCTGTTGATGCACTGTGGTGGTGTTGCTGGAATCTCAGAGAGAGATGGAGGGATGGGTAGATATGTGGGGGAAGAGAAAGGGACAGGGATTGAGGGAGAGTAAGAAGAGTCTCCCCAAGCTGATCAGGGAATCGCAAACTGCACAACCAAATCCTCCTTCGCGTCCACTTTTATCTGTGAAAGTGCACTGCACGCATATGCAGCGATCTTAGCAACCTGCACAAAAAAAAGAGAGAAAAAGATGAATTCCCATCTTGCACTTCCACTGGCTATAGAGGTGTCAAATGTTATTGCATTTTGATTTAAAAACATGATAATTGGTACCAAAGCATGTTACAGGCTAGAAAGCATGTTGGTCAATAGGAGAAGCAGCTGGTTTGTTAATGTCAGGAAATAAACAGTTCACTGTCCAAGAAGTTCAACACAACTTGAAAATAAGGCATGGAACTGAGAGTTTTGATGTTTCAAAATGAAAATGCATGCATTTGCTTTAACATGCGTCTTTCAAAACTGCACATTTGGAACCTCTCCAAGCACACCTATAGGAGGGACTGAACATCACTGGTAAGCAGCGCAACTGACAACTAATACAAAACTTTCTTAACTAAGGAAGCAGTTGTACCTGTTGTATGTCTGAGTATGGCACAGGTTCACTGGCGAGCACTTGATGAGGTTGGCTGGTTAAGGAGGGCATAGGAGCCGGCTTTTTCTGCGACAGGCCGTTACTGAGCACTGCCAGTCTTGTACTGTGTTAAAGAGAAATATACAGAACTGAAACCGATTTAGAAATAAAGATATATAAAGATTGTGCGACAAAACAATTGAAAAAAAAAAATAACATGCGACTTTCTCCAATATTAATTGCAGATGAGCAAAAGGTTAACAATCCAGTGAACTGAACTCCAATTTATGGTCTGTACTTTCCGTACAAAAATTGAATTTTGCTCTTTGTGGTGTTTTTTTTTTTCTAAACCTTTTTTTTTTTTTTTTAAATCAGGATTTTACTGATAGACTACTTGCTGAAATTATTTGTAATGCTAAAGAGTGGGAGTAATAAAAGTGGTTACCTGCATCACAGAACTATAGAATGTAATATAACTCTACACTGTTTTCAGAGCAAATGTTCAAATCAGCTAAAAGCTCTTCCACATGCTAACACAATGTTGGAAGCCAGGCTCACCTGTACTGTCTGGCTTTATCCATGTACTCGTGCTGCTCCATTCCCTGGGAGTCTGCTGCAGACACATCAATTATATTCCTGCAAAAGGACACACAGAAAATCAGTTTTACTAGAACCAGCCCATTCCTCTCTATCAACTTGATTCACTCACCCTGATTAGCACTAATCTTGAAATACCTAGCCATACTTTAGGTCCGTGTGTCCAAAGTTTGGGCTTTCCACTCCTGGTCTTTGCTCCATCCCTGTTTTACATTTGTATTTAAATCAACTAATTAAACTTCCACCCAGTCCCTGATTTAGATTTCTGATAAGCTGTGACAGCCTTAACATAACCTACTTTTCTACTCTTTACTACTTTTAAAGCTATATATTGCCATGTGAGCCTGACCCGATAACCAAATTCAGCTCTAGGTCACCTCAATTTGAGAAAAGTGTAGCTCTGGCTTTACTAATGGAAAAAGAAGGGATTTCTCATGCAGAACTGAAGTGCAAGCACAAGGGGAAAAGTGATTCTAATTATAAAAAAAAACAAAAAAAAAATTAAATTAGGTTGAAGCTTAGTTGACTTACAAACCATTAAGGTTGCTCACTGTTTTTGTTAAATGCTATTTAGAAATAAAATTAGGCACAAATATGCTTGCACAACTGAAGAGGACTGATTTCAGCTTTATTGATTCCTTCCTTACATAAGACAATATAAGGGCTTTGAATAACCTCAGTCCTTTTAATTAGCTACAAAAACACACACATAAACATCCAATCCAATGTCCAATGCCTACATACTTAAATCTACAACAGAATTATCAGCACACTTTGAAACTCCCAGACACACTCTCTATGCTCCTCTCAACTGGGCGGATAGTGCTCCAACTGACCAATGAAAGCACTATGTGTGGGTGTGCTTTAAGAGTTGACACTACAGCTGTTTATTATGGATGAACAGAGGGTCTCGTTTCTAGCACTATCTACTCATCATAACAGTGAAAATAAGAGCGGTATTGTATTCGTGAATTTGCCCAGATCAATACTTACAGTGCTGTCTTTGTGAGGATAGAGGAGAGGAGTGCCTGCTCATCTGTCCGGGCAGAGGGAAGGCTTGCTGAATTCCGCTCTGTCCCATTGGTGGATTTACTGGGCGGGTTAGAGGTTGGGTTCAGTAGTGGCTTTCGCTCTTCTCGATCCTAAAGAAATATAGATAAATGAAGAGACACCTTAATTGTTATTATTTACTGCACTTACATTTACATGATTCTCTTGTTTGGGTCAAACTCATTTTCAGCTGCAACACTAAAGCCAGCAGCACTCTCATGACTGCTTTGATGAGAATGAAAGTCATTGTGGTTCTCTATGAATCTTTGTTATTGATGGTGCAGGTGACTGCACTATAATTGGCCATTACACAAGGTATTATTTGACATAGATAATCCTGAGCACAAGACAGAACATGTGTGCCATTAATTTCAGCTACAGGAGCTGTGTGGTTTGTAGTTCATGCTGATATATTCTCGGTCTCAGCATTAAATGGCCAGTGGATATAATGCTAAAGTATAAGTATTTTTTTTTTTTTTAAATAAGAATTTAAAACTGGCAGAGTTAAATATTTGCAATTATGCTTGTACAGAGCTGTTGTGACAAAATATACAAAACTAAAAACAAAACGACACAAATCAGCATTTTGGAAAATATACGAGATGAACAGGAGAATAAGGGACGCACAGACAATGTTACAAAATCAATTACAGTTAGACAATATTGGCAAAAGCATTTTTAAACCTTGATCAATTTATTTCAAAATCATATATACAATGAAAATCAGCCAGTCCTAACATGTGATAGTTCAATTTCCTTTTTTTTGTATGGGCTATATCATGACACACTGTGGTGGGTGCAGTTGACTTGTAAGTTCCTGTTTTTAGACTGCTCTGTGGCTCACAGTTAAAAAATGTAGCCTAGCAACCATAACGTGGATTGTGGAAAGTGCTTAAAATGTATTTGATAACTGTCTTCTTTTATTGTACATTTCAAATCTGGATGGGACTGTGATGCACTGATCACTTCTGTGGTTTTATCTGTTGTGTGATTATGTTGGGCTCTTGTGACAGATTCATGTCCCCCCGCCACCCAATGAATGTCACAGGGTGTACCACAATACAGTAACGTGCGACGTAGGTCGTAACAGTGAATGACACATTCAACAACTGTCGTCTTGTCAACCCTTGGTGTGTCTCTTAACTGCCCAAATCTATCTCCTTCTATCTCTCTCAAGTCCATGTTGTAAAATTAGTTTGTGTGTCCTCTGTCCAATAATCGCAAAGTTGCCAGTTTCACCCCAGTAGCTGTTTACTGTGCACCCTTCACCCAGGCCGTGTTATGATATTTCCCTGTCTGTGTTCTATATCGCCGACGTTGTTTACATGCGTCTCCTTGACATTATGTTCTTATTATACCTATTTTTTCTTCAGCTCACGTCACTTGTAGCTTGCTCCTCTCTCTCCTAGTCTATATTACACAATTAATGTTTACAACTATCTATCTGTTTGTCTGTGTGTCCCATACCTGCTCCGTGGCCTCAGTCTCGCTGCTGTAACAGCAACCCATGGTGTCCGGTGGTGGATCTCGGCTATCTGCCAAGCGAAACGAATTCAATATCCAGCTTTCTTCCCGGTAAACAAATACAAAAAAAAAATATTTAATTCGGGTTCTGAAGGAGAAATAACTGCTCCTTTTCCTCGGATTCTTCCACCCTTCTTTTCTGCAAATACGAGAATCCAATCACATGACGGCTGTTCTGGGGCAACAACTTATAATATCCGGTGAACATGAAGCGCTCTCGGGGGAGTGAACCACCCTTATCACGTGATAGGGACCTTTTTTTTTACTGTTAATCAAGCAAATAGTCGTTGGTGTTATATAAAGATAATATTATACCATATGATTTTTATTATTTTTATTATTTTCAATTGTAGCTAATGTATGTAACTTTAGTTTTCTGTTTTAGGTTTTTTATTTTTGAATGTATGGATTTTTGTAGTTAAAGTCAAAGGGGTAAATGTAACATCATGATGCATCTAAGTAAAACAAAAAGTACTTTACAGCATGTTGGTCTCATTGTAGTGGTGATTTAACAGGATTGATATGTTTGATGTTTGGGACTGCTGATGGTGCCCTTAATACTGAATACAGGCCTTAATATTTAAGATGATGCCGTCACTAGTAAGAGAACATTGGGACTGTATCAAGCTGCCTTAATTACGAGTTTATTTATTTATTTATTTATTATTATTATTATTATTATTATTATTATTATTATTATTATTATTATTATTATTATTTACCATACTTACAAAATATTTAGGTTTGAAGTGTGTTAGGTACACAGGCCTTAATATTTAAGATGCCTACATCACTAGTAAGAGAACATTGGGACTGTATCAAGCTGCCTTAATTACGAGGTTTTTTTTGTTTGTTTCTTTTTTACCATACTTACAAAATATTTAGGTTTGAAGTGTATTAGGTACACAGGTTGAAAACAATGTGGAAATGTGCTGTCCCTCGTGAGTGATTCGTAGGTTGTGAAATTAAAGGTATCACTGACGTGTATTCTGTAATATCTGCATCTCCTTGTTGCAGTGAGAAAGACAGTCGGTCTAAGAGACTTTGATGACTGACAGTAGATGCTTGGTTGGCAAATGCTTCCATGTGTAAGACTGCACAAACTAGAGCTATTTCACATGGGCGATATTCCAAAGTCATCATCACTCTGTGGTTAACTGTGAGTACGAGTGTGTTGTACCCCCTACTTCCCTGAAGGAGTTAAAGGGAAGGAGTATGTCACAGGCTCGGTTTTTGGGATGGAACTCCATAACAGCCTCGCGTTTTGATTTATGAAAATATCGACGTGTAGAGTCGTGACTACATCTTCCTTACAGTGAGAGTAAAGCCATCAGTTTTGTCCAAGAAATATTGTTTCAGCTTGAATCGGCGAACTAGTCAATTAGCGCACCGCCATTTGCTGGCGTGAAAAGAAAGTCTCATTAAGCACCCGATCGGTATTCTACGTCATGCCAGATTAATGCTTTGTTGTAGCTGATACTTCTAACAACCCATAGGCAGTCCTGATAGTGATATAATGCCACAGGTTAAATGTATTAACCTGTGTCACTGTCTAGATTGATGCTTTCTTGCAGTACCTACTTCAATAGTCCACAGATGGAAATGCCTGTCATTCTAAACAGCTTGACATTATAAGTATGCTTGGTAGTTTTGACGTATATTCCCATCAAAAAAAAAAAAAAAAAAAAAAAAATCATATCAATTAATAGCGAGATTGACTTAATGTGTTCCTTCTCAAAAATGTGTATCAATATTAACCTTTGATAAATAAACACGTGCATTTTGATGTATCTATTTCAATGCAATGTAGTTTGTTCATTGTAATAAAGAAATAAGCTTTAAAAAACATTTAAATTTGATTTCTGTTTCTTCTTTTAAGAATTCTGAGGAGAGTCAAAAAATACATTAACTTTGATTCATGTACTTAGGATTACTCTTAAATTAATTCACGATCCAGTCCTGGTGTACATGTTTATGGTAAAGTGAACATGACTGAAATCTGGAAGAGAAGAACATCCCAAAAACTGCGTTGAATTCGGAACAGCAGAGCGGCCCAGAATTTGGGACGTTATCTGAAAACCAGAGCGGCCGAGAATTTGGGACTTAGCCTGGAACAGGAGCAATCTATATGATTACCGCTTACAAGAACCATTGCTTCTTCATTTTTAGTATTTCTTTCATTACATTCATCTCTATATCTAATGCAGTGCTATTTTCATCTTTTAAGTAAAGGGCACGTCTACACACGTTTCTCAGCATACACATACTGACGTTTTCTGAAAATTAAATCAGGTGATTTTCTCTCGTGCAGAATTTAGTCTAGCAGTGCTTTACTAATGATCTAAGAATGCTGATAATTCAACGGCAGCAATTGGCTTGCCAATTACAAATTCAATTAAAACACTAAGCCTCACAACTTAAATACCCGCGCCCGTAGAACCCACACATATTGACTGCTTTTTTGTGTTGTTTTTTGGTTGCATTTTATTTACAATAACGATGTTACGGAGAGGGCAGGCGATGCTGCCTTTCTTCTTATTGACCTGGGTCTTGAGGCTCACACAAGCTCTTGCTTTAGCTCATGATCGCCTGCAGGATGAAGCGGCTGCAAATTCCATGTCAGGGACAGGAAACTTGGATCGTGGAGGGAACTTGAGCTTAGCTACTGATTTAGCCATTTCTTATGCTGAGGACCTTTTTTCTAAACAGGATTACTTTTCACCAAATGGAAAAGGTGAACTTTCTGAGATTGCTGGTTATTCTGCAGCTCAACAGAGGCAGTCTCTTGATCATGTGTTTTCTGAGTCTGATGCTACAAATGATGGGCTTTTTGATTTCAGCCAGCATTATAAGTATGATGAGGATGCTCTTGAACAGCCTGGCTTTTCCAATCCAGATAGTGATGACTTCAATTCTGATTTGACCAAGAACTCTGTTCCTTTTGCTGCTGACGACTACCCTATGGCTTCAGACTCTGAAGGCGATGTGGAACATGCACTTTTTACTGATCGGAGTAATGACCCTGATGACTTCCCAGAAGTCTTTGCATATGCTGATTTAGCTACTTCAGATAAAGAAAATGTGTCTAATACCGCTACCCTTGATCTCAATGATTCGGTTAATCTTGCAGCAGAAATGGGTATCGGTGAACTTGGGAAAGAGTTTGATTCTTCTGACCACAAGTCTGGTACCTATTCTGAAACCCTAGGCTATGATTCTGCTGCCTTTGCAGATCTTGAAAAGGAAGGCACTGATACTTTGCATCCTGGTGTGCATTCCTATCATCGCAAGGACCAAGTTGCTGGTGACCTTAATGAAATGCATGTTTCTTCTTTTGACCGCTCTGTACTTACTGATATAAATCTGGAGTTGGATGAAGCGCTTTCTCCAGCTCTTAAGATTGCCAGTGCACTCAACTCTCCTGATCTCTCCGGAGGTCCCAGGGTGCCAAGCAGCATCTCTGATGCCTCTATAGGGCCCTATGGTACATTTAATCGACCTATTGCCCCGCCAAACCCCCTTCCTCATAGCACAGGAGAGCCAACCACCCTGGCTTCAGCAACTACATGCAGTGTTGCAGATATGGCCATCAAATTGTTTGGTGGAAGGCTGACAGACCTCAAAGTGCGAGGTAAGGATTCTTAACTTGGTATCTGTTTAATTCTGGAAGAGGTACGGTTATCAAATCTCATTAACTTCTCCCACAGCTGCCTTCATATTTGTTGAAGTAAGCAAGATTCCGCAGAGGTGCAGATACAAGGTGTTTGAGAGAAATGGAGTTGTCCACTTTACAACTGCCTTCAAAGGTTGCAATGTGAAGATACAGGTAAGAGTTGGATTAATAACTTCAAAAGTCTGCTACTATGCCATCAGATATGCACTTGCTTGTCTTGTACAGTATAAATGTTAAACTGACAAAGCAAATGCCACGGGACTGCTGTTCCATGTATACAATTAAAATTAAATTTAAGAAATTAAGTTTTTTTTTTTGTGAACTAGTATATCTGCTTTCAACTTTGAGACTTTACAATCACAGATGTTGGCTATAGCATTCCCATTCAACCTGACTTCTTACCTTTTCTTGCAGGGTGGGCAATATGTCCTGACCCTGATGTGGAGAAACCACTATGTGCATATGTCCTGTCCAATTTCTACACCTGATAAACCTGTTACAATCTGTGGTACAAGTAGCATGACCATCACACTCTCAGCAGGACCAGTAGAAGCACTTCGTGTAAAAAGTGAGTTGTTCCTGCCTGTCACTAAATGACATCTTGCTTTGGAATGTATGGGTGTATTTGCTTCACCATATACCTTGCTGCAACTCCTTGCATGCATTTGAAACTGTTGCATATATGCTGCAGTACATGTTTAAAGTAGTAAATGTCCTTGAACAAAAGGACTATAGCACCCTTTTCAAAAGCATTTTAGATTTCAGTTTTAAAGTACTGTGGTGGTCAGTCTTGGGTGCACTTCAGTGATGGATGATACTGGGATCTGTGAGGAGGTGATGGTGGGGTTTTTTGTAGTGGTTTCTTGTAACTAAATAAGACGTGTATTGTAGCCAGTTCCTCTCGCTGCTGTGTAGCCAATTGAGAAATGCTGCCTATTAATAGATCTCTCTAAATTTCTTCCAATTGTAGATAAATTAAACAAATGGGTATCCATTCACCAAGTTGCTGTTAAATGCAAATATCAACTGTTGCGTGATTCAGAGGGAAGGATCACTTTCACTACTTCCTACAATGGATGTCACGTGAGGAGATCGGTACGTGTATCCTGCTTTCCACCAGTATACAAAACATTATGCTCTGTATACAGCCTGCATTGTAACCTAGGAAGAATGGACCAATACAGTATTTCACCTGTGTGCCCATACAAATTGTGTGACATATATAATGGGTTTATTTTCCTATATAAATATTGGAATTGTTGCACTCAATTTGGCTGTTCACTTTCCTAATTAAAACTAGGAGAGCCTTCCTACCCATAGGAACAGAGTACTGTGAAGATTAAAACTCCAGTGATGCCATTTATTTTTTTGACCCTCCTAGATGGATCGTTACTTCTATAACATCTACTATCAAATGGCTCCAGGGAAGCTAGGACAGGCAGTCATGTCTTGTAGGACCGGAATTAATGTCACAGTCCCGCCTGAAGCGTCTTTGCCGTCTGTATTTTGTGCCAAGTCTGGCATGATAATCAAATTGCCTAAGGGACGTCTTGATGCAGTCAAAGTGATAGGTGAGCTGCATCTATGGTCCTATGAAATCTGATCGTGTCAACCCACCCCCTCCTTTCTGATGGACATAGAAATTGAAGTTGTGAGCCATTCGCATGTTTAATTGCAGATGGTTCTTGGCTTGCTGGCTACTACTGGAGTAGTACAACTGAAGCCTCAAACACTGTCTTGTATAATAAGCATTTAGAAAAACTTGCTGTGCAGGGAACTCATGGGATTTGTCTTCTGCAGATGGTTTTGGCAAGGCAATAGCTGTCGGTAGTATTGCCAAGAAATGTAATTATCAACTCTTTCAAATGAAGACTGGACACATCATCTTGATTGCTTCCTTCCAAAGCTGTCAAGTTGCGTTTGTGGTAAGAATATTGCGGCCATGATTTATTAAATGTTGCTGCATGCTTCCAGTAAACTGCTTTAGTACAAGCAATACTGAGTGTGCAATTTCTTTGTTTTTAAGGATGGTTGCTTTGCCTTGAATATCAAGTTCCAGCATGCTGATCGTGTAATGGGAGAGGTCTCTGCGCTTTGCCATGCAGGTGGGGGGCCAAAACCAACTTCCCAACCTGATACTCCTACAACTCGAGATGTAACTTCCAGTATACTGTCTACAGTAATTCCTGTGGATGTGTCTGCTACCATCTGCAACAAGGATGGCATGACAGTAGTTCTACCCAATGGTCCTTGGTGGGGGATTAGAGTGAAAGGTGAGACCTATTTTCTTCTCTTTCCTCCCCCCCCCCCCCCCCCCCCAGTGCAAAACCTCCTGTGAATTGACTAATGGAGGCACCTATACATACAGATTCACATTTATTCATTCACTCTCCTTGGTGCCTTAGGGTGGGCATTCCACAGCACTGATTATCACAATGTTGTCCACTATTCTTGGCTCTTGGAAAGCGATCTAAACAACTGGTGACTATCGGAGTACTGATGCCTGCTTTTTAGCTGGTGTATTTGATTAACCAATGCATGGTGAATGTGTCTTGTGATCCTTTTTTTTTTTTTTTTGCTTAAAGCTGTAGTGGCATTTCAAAGACTTGTACTTGCTGTAATGATGTCTCCTTTATTGCAGATCTTTCTGGCAAAGAGATCACTGTGACTAGTGATTTTGCAGAACGATGCCATTACAATCTCTCTCTGCATCTGGAGAAAATAATCTTTACAACTACCTACACTGGCTGTTTTGTTGCACAAGTGGTAAGTACATTTCACGTGACACCAGAACAGTTTTCATGATTACCTGGGGGCTAGCTTGATATGTAATCTTTTAATATTTTGGTTTGACCTTGAGCTAACATTGTCATCCATCAAGTTGAATGGGACTGGACATTGTTTGTACATCCTTGCATGGCAGTGGTACTTGTGCGAAATTGTATATGCTTTTACACGCCTTGGTCATTTATGTTCCTACTAGGGAGATCGGTATGTCCTGACTGTAATGTACAGAACAGCTACTTGGAATCAAGGGTCTGTGCGGATGGAATGCCCAACCAGTGCTGGAAGCCCTACAGAATTGCCACCTCTTCCAGCCACTGTGGGGAAACCCATTCCTGTCTGCAGGTCCTCTAACATGACTGTGGTGCTGCCTGCAGGATCTCTGGAAAAAGTCTTGGTTCTAGGTGTGTTTACAAGATAGATTTGGATACTAGAACATTTTTTGCGGTGGGGTACTTGTGCTATCAAGGACTAGTCCTATCCTGGATGTGAACTCATGGATACATTTGTGTTGCAGATCACCTCAACAGGCCAGTAAAAGTCATTGATGCGCCCAAGTCATGCAATTACAGCATGGTGGAGAGAAGAGGACAGATCCTCTTCACAGCTCCCTACAGTGCCTGTGATGTCAAGATCCTGGTAATTGTCTTCAGTGTTTGTGTACTCTCCACTATATAGGCAATTACTCTGTATTTGGTGAAAATAACTTGAAAGCACCAACGTTTTGGGGTATATTGGAACCCTGTAACGCTATGAAATGTCTTGGTAAAGTGGGGCTGGCTTATCAATGTAATTTTGAAAGCATGTTTGCCTTCAGCCAGCACTTGCATTTTTAGAGTTTGAACACTGTCCTGACAACAAGATCACCTCAATTTTTGATTATTGGATGAAGTCTTTGTTCATTTTTCAGAAGTAGCATCACAGAGACTAGACACTGGGGGATGGTGGTGGCTGTCTACCTATCACTGTTTTGCATGTCTGGAGAACCCCTTGTCTAATTGTCATGGAAGGTGGTATTAACATTTTTAGCTTGCGTATCAGTTTCTGGGGACCCATGTGTCTGTTCATCTGCATGTCCCTTGCATCTGACTCTGGAGGTCTGTCGTCCCCCCCCCGTTCTGTACATGCTGTTCTGGTAATCAACTTTCCATAACTGATGGCTAACGTTGCAGGTTTATATCCCCCTACACAACTTGTGATGAGACTGATAAATATATATTTTTTTAATCCTAAATTTACTTCTACTTCATAGAAAAATTGGTACAACATTTTATTTTGAATTTTATAGTGGTAACTGAGTTTTTGGGTGGATGGGCCAAATGGCCTCCCCTCCATGAATTATATTAATGGCATCAAATCAACTTTAGCTTATAGAGTGGCATTTTGTCCAATTAATGCTTTCATACTTTGCCACTGTCCTCCTCCTCCTTCTCCCCTTGTACATGTAGAATGGAAACTATGTCCTGGCCATTATGTATACAAGTTATTCTGGAGACTTTGCATCAGTGCAGATGGAATGCCCTACCACTGGAGAACCAACAAAACCCCCTCCCTCTACAAAACCCATTCCTCCAACTCCTGTCTGTGGAGCTTCCAGCATGATGGTGGAGCTGCCTGAGGGGCCTCTGGAACAAGTCAAGATAATGAGTAAGAATATTTTATTAATATTATATATGATCATTGTGTGTGTGTGTATATATATATATATTGGTTATGATGATCCTCATGGAAACTGGTTTACTTTTGTAGATACCTCCAATGGGCTATGGGTAGCTGTAAAGGATGTCCCAAAGAACTGCAACTACACACTGATGAAGGAAAGAGGAAGAAACCTCTTCATAACCTCCTACAAGGCCTGTCATGTCTGGATACTGGTAATGACTAACCCTCTGATCTGGGCAACATGATATAAATGAGCAGGGCCCATGGTATTGGGTTCCATGCACTGTGCATATGTAATGAAGAAAGGCATTCAGATTATGGCAGCCTCTTGCTGGGTTTTTTCCTGGCTTTTATTTAAGCATACATGTGCTGTAATGATACTTCAGGAGTAAGCGCCTGCATTCTGGACCGGTTGTATTTGATCATTAATACGCAATATGTAGGTCAAAGAACCAAAATAGAATGAACTTCTAGTATTGCATTGTGGTAAGAAAATGGATTATTGATTAGGTCTCCACTTTGATGGCTTCAACTTTGGGCGACCAAGAATAACTTGTGGAAACGGATGCACGTTCTAAATAGAAATGACCCTAATCCCAACTTTTCTATAGCCAGAACAATTGTCCTAACAATATTCTTGCATCCACTGGGATATTGGGGCGTTTGGGAAATGGAATGCCCAAACTACAGGGACAAGGAATACTTACTCCTCCAAACATGACGGCTTTGAGGTACCTCAAGCAACCTTGTACAGGGGCTCCTGAGTGGCGCATCCAGTAAAAGCACTTGAGTAGAGTGCAGGATGCGCCCCGTAGTCTGGACGTGAGACACTCCCCAGGACCAGGTGCTTTTTGGCTGTAGTTGACGCTCTTCCTATAAATTCACAAGAAACCTTTTATTTTTATTGTGTTTTACATGATCGTGGTCCTAAAAGCCCACTTCATTAGGATCGTGTTCACACTATCCAGGTCCTTTTTAAAGGCTTAACTAGAAGAATCGCAGAGCCATATGGCTGGCCTTTAAGTCTACTAGTAATTTCTTGCATGCATCTGTAAGTTAGGCTTTGAATGTGTCACGTAGAACATTTGATTTCAACTAAATGAGAGTTGAGAAGTGTTCCCCACTGTAATTGCTTGCTACCAATGACTGTTCTTGTGTCTACCCTTTTCTTTCCAGAATAAAAACTATGTCTTGACTGTAATCTACACAACTGCAACTGGGGTAAGAGGGATGGTGCAAATGACTTGTCCAGCTGTAGAGACAACATCCCTTACTACTAGGTCTACAACTATTAGGAAGCCAGTGACTACTGGGAAACCTACAAAACCAACTCTCCCTCCCACTCCTGTCTGCAAAGCCTCCAGCATGACTGTAGCACTGCCCTCTGGGTCACTACAAGTTTTGTTATTGAGTGAGTTTGACTTTGGCTCCAGCATTTTTGGAGGGAACTGAGTAGTCCTTGGTAGTTCATGTCAATCTGGTTTCTTTGTAGATCTGTCCAATGAATGGGTAGATATCAATGCTGCTCCCAGTTACTGCAACTACAGTTTGGTGCAGGGAAGAGGTGGCAGGAACTTCTTTACAGCCCCTTACAGGGCTTGTGATGTCCGGATACAGGTAGGAATGCATTGTATGGTAATCCTCCATTTGATCTGTGGGGGGGAGGGGGCATGACTGCTGTTAATCTTCACTAATTTGAAGGGAGAAAATGGAATTGAAATTCAGAGGAAGTGGCTTTGTACCCAACTACATAATCTTGATGTGCCAATTCCAAGACTTGCAGCTGTGACCGATCTCCATCCCCCCCCCCTATAGAATTAACCAGTGTTCATTCATGAAGTTGAATGAAACCTGCTCAATGTTACTTTTAAGCTATGGAATTACATGGCACTATATGTGTTTCCATATACTTCATAAATGTGACATTTCAATTTGTAACATGAAATACTGTATTATGGCTTCTGATGGACTTTGATATTTCTTTTGATTTGCATGCAGTGCCAGATTAACCTATTGCTGGGCCCTAGGCACACATACGCTTGTGGGCCCATACTCCTGAACAAATGGCCACATATATGCACACCTCTATACATTGTAGCCTTTTAAAACTAGCCCTGTACCTTTTTTATTTTATTTTTTTTAAAATGATGATTCAGTCAATTTATGACTGACAATGAATGACAAACTGTAGAGGATGTGCTAAACACATTTCAGGAATAAAACTGAAGCCTACGTTAAATTCTGTACCACAGCTCAACAACGAATGCTCTTGATTTGCTGAATTAAAAAAAAAAAAGGCAAGTTCAATCAAAGTGAATTCTGGTGTTTTCAAATGTGGTATATTTCTGTACCTAATAGAATTCTGTGTCCTTTGATTTTCATGCTGACACAGATGCATTCGTGTAAGTGGGTAATAACAATGTGTTGTAGTATTAATAAAAACAGAAATCCACTAGAGAACCCTGTGAGTATTGGAACACAACTGTGTAAGGTAGGCCTGCAGCACAAACATGGTTCTAAAATTAATTGGTATCTTTTTAACCCATTTATTAACCCACAAAACGTGTACATTGGTAGGCATGGACTCTCTGAGAAATTAACCAGCAAAGAATCTTCATTGCAAAACAACCACATGAAATACTGTGTTTAATATGAAATAAGTTCATACTGTTGGCGCAACACTCCTATGCTTCAAACTGTTTTTTCACAATAAACTCAAGTACCAGTTTCATCACAAGCAAAAGTGATTAATTTGTGTTTTTATAACGTGTACATTAATAAACCGCTGGAAAAGGGGTAATACTATGTTGCAAGACTCAAATGCACAAAATACTGTTCTACAAAATAGTACAAATACACCACGGCACCAGTGTTAATATTGGGGAAACAAGTTCTGAATTACTTTCAGCACGCTCAAAGCTTCAACTGGTTTTAAAATGAATAACGTTAGAATGTATGGCTTGCATTCTATTACTGGAACAGGTTTGTTTTCTTGCGGCAGCTTCACTTTGCTAATGGCCTTCAAGGTCCATCTTTGCTGCAATAAATGTTTGCGCTTTTATTTTCCGGCACGTTAACTTTACAGATTTAACGAACGCTAAATTAGCAAACATTTCTTGCTCGCGAAATTCTTGTCTTGCACTATTCATAACTTGCCATTTAAGACACCCGGCGTCTATCTACCTTATTTCACAGCAGCCCTGGCGCTTGGTGGAGACCGGCGGTTATGTGAAGTTTTACTATGTAGTTATTTCTTTGCAGAGGCCTTTATCCAGGGTGACTTGCAATATCACATTATTTTTTACATACAATTACCCCTTTTATACAGTTGGGTTTTTACTGGAGCAATCTAGGTCAAGTACCTTGCTCAAGGGTACAGCAGCAGTGTCCCCCATCTGAGACTGCACTCCCGACCCTGTGGTCCAGAGCCCTCGCCACTACTCCACACTGCTGCCTACTATGTGTTCTCAATCCTAAAAATGTAGGTAATTTGGGAACGCAGAAGGATTTGCTAGCCTCTTGCCAGGACTTGTTCAACGATACCAACACAGTTAAGTGTGTTCCAGCACACTTTTCTTTTATAACAAATGGGGAAACAAAACCTAGTTCCCTCTGAGCCCTAACTAAACTTTGTCCTAACTCTCTTGGGGAAGGGCTGAGCTTTTTATCCCTCATTTTGAAACTATGTAAATTGCAATCTGAAATTGTAAACCCAGTCCAAAATATGCAATTCAAAACTGTTCCTCTGTACAGTAGTCTTGTGGTGAATTGTATAGGTGTGTGGTGCACACGGCTGATACTGCTAGACATGGCTGAGATTTAGCTACCAAAAAGGAGCATCAGACGGAGGCAAATGCCAGTTAAGGAATTCTGACCGCCAAAACCTTAGATGGGTTATAGTGTGTTTTTAAACTGTTGCAGTTAAGCAAACTTAAACCGTCCCGTCATTCTTTTGTGTCAGGAGGGGCTGGAGATCCTGTATTTGAGCAGCTAAGAACTTTTTGTTTAATTGCATGTTCTTCCAATGCCATAACAGCAAGTATAGAAACACTTTTACTAAATGTTTGAAGTTAATGATTCCTGAAGTTGTAATTTGGCAGTTGTACTGAAATTTGATTTTCAAAGTTTGATAGAGAATTAGGTGTGTAATACTGTACCCTGTCATTCTTTCATTTAAACAAATGCATAGTGTACTACAGAACACTTGTGTCATTGGTTGGAATGAGTCTTTTTATACAAGGCATGAATTCGACTGCACCATCAGTTAGGTGTTGCGCTTTCTTGTGTGTGCATTTGTATAACTTGATGGATTTTGGCAACGAGATGATTTGTTGTAGGGTGTATAAGCACTGACATCCCCTTGTGGTTACTTGGTAAAGCCCAGCCATGAAGCATTTGACCGGCTGTACAAAATGTGACTGAAGCAGCTTTGTGAAGATATTCAAAGTTCTCAAAGAACCTACGGTGTATGGCAAGTGGTGGATTGAAGTCATGATAAGCGAGGTGATATGAAACGGGTTCATCTGTACTTGTGTAAACGTTACATTAGTTGCAGTAATTAATACCTGTTTGCTTATCCATACGAATAGATTATGCAAACTAGTATTTGTCCCAATTAGCTTGGACAACTGACTATTGTAAAGCAAATCTTCACAAACATAACCGTATTATCCCCTGTCTCCTTCTCTTCAAGCAATACATTCGGCTCTTTAATCCCTCCCAGAGTTAAAAGCAATTTCACCTGCACTCGGACCTGTCGACTCCCCTTTTTACTGGGCGTCTCCCTTACTTTAGGCCCTTCTCCTTGGCTTTTTTTTTTTTTTTCTCTCCCATATTTTAAACTTGTATTTTTGCAAAAGTAATTTCTCTCCAATGTTTCGGGTTCTAAAAATCTGTTACTGCAGCACAATTGCTGCCTGTCGCACTTTTTTTTAGGACCCAGGTTATGCCTGTGGCAGGCATGCATTCAGGTCCTCGTATGACAATGTGTTCACTGGGACAGTTTAGGTTTAACTAGTCTCGCAATGCATTTTGATATGTTCAATGTCTCTGGTACCTTTTTCACAGCAGGACTACACTTGAAAGCATTGGTGTGTTCAAGCCTAAGCTATCCCAGTGGTGCAAATTTGGCATGATGGCGCTAGAATGTAGTGCATGGCGATCTAATCTGGCACCACAATTTAATGTTGCTGATGCTAGACACATTTTAAGCATGAATATGGGTGGGATGTAGAGCTGGAGTACATTTTTAAATTTTACTGTAACACACTAAACTCCACTTTTGAGGCAAGATGGTTGCCAGCTATGGAAGCCTCCCAGAGTTGAAGCAGATGAGATGATGTACACTGTCGTGGAAGAGTCCTTCCAGTCTTCAACTTGTGTCCCTTCACTTTTTCAGAATGGAAACTACATGTTGACCTTGCTTTACATAACTGCTGCTGATAAACGAGGGTACTTGGACATTAGATGTCCCACCACTGGTGGGGAGCCAACAGAGACTACTAGCCCCTCTGGTGGGGAGCTGACCGGAACTACTGCTGGAGAAACGACAACTAGTTGGAAACCTACAATGCCTACTCTCCCTGACACTGCTCTCTGCAGAGCCTCCAGCATGACTGTAGAATTGCCCTCTGAGTTGCTTCAAGTTCTACTATTGAGTGAGTTTGAATTTGGCCCAAACCCTTTTTGGGAGGGAACTGATCCATCTTGGTAGGTAAAGTAACTTTGTTTTTGTATAGGTCCGTCCAATGAATGGGTAGATATCAGTAATGCTCCCAGTTACTGCAACTACAGTTTGGTGCAGGGAGGAGGCGGCAGGAACTTCTTTACAACCCCCTACAGGGCTTGTGATGTCCGGATACAGGTAGGAATTGTACATTGTATGCTAATCTGAAGATTAATCTCTAATACTACCTTGATACCCCTTCTCCCCTAGCACATCCGACCTGCGAGGGCTCGATGGGGTACGGGTACAGGTAGTTCTCAACTGGCTTTCTCAAGCCGAACCAAACTGCACAGCATTCTTTTAGCACCCAAACAAACTAGATGACTATCCTTAAATGAGATCATTGTCAAATCCTATTTAAACCCCCCATTCAACAAAACTAATTTTAACTAAGTCAATTCAGGGATTGTTTTTAGACATTCCTAAATATTTAGAAACTATAGCAATACAGCTGTACTGTTGGTTTTTTTTTAACAGTTTGTGCTTTTGACTAACTCGGTAACTGTCTTTCACTGCGTGTGACGTTGGTAGCTCTGCAGTGGAAAAACAAAGGCATAACATGGGGCAGCAGTGTGGAGTAGTGGGTAGGGCTCTGGACTCTTGACCGGAGGGTTGTGGGTTCAATCCCCAGTGGGGGACACTGCTGTTGTACCCTTGAGCAAGGTACTTTACCTAGATTGCTCCAGTAAAAACCCAACTGTATAAATGGGTAATTGTATGTAAAAATAATGTAATATCTGTATAATGTGAAATAATGTATAATGCGAGATCTTGTAACAATTGTAAGTCGCCCTGGATAAGGGCGTCTGCTAAGAAATAAATAATAATAATAATAATAACATCCTTCTGCATTCAACTAGTTCTGTCCCTTCACTTGCAGGATGGAAGCTACATCTTAACCTTGCTCTACATAACCATTGCTAAGGGAGGCTACGTGCACATGAGATGTCCAATAAAAACCACTACTAAGCCAACCAAGACTTCTAGAACCCCCACTACCAGTATCACCACTGTAGGGGTGACCGAGACCCCTGCAACTGTGGTCTGCACCGCCTCCAGTATGGTGGTGGAGCTGCCCAAGGAACCTCTAAGACTTGTGAAGGTTCTAGGTGAGTTAGGCTTTGGATATTGGAGGGGCATCATGTCTGACACTGTAGGGGGAGTCTTTATGGCAAATTTCTCTTTTCTTTTGTAGATAAATCCAACCGGTGGGTATCTGTCATTGATGCTCCCAAGTACTGCAACTACACCTTGTTGCAGGGAAGGGGAGGGAACTTCTTCATAACCCCCTACACAGCCTGTGATGTCAGGATATTGGTAATCCTTTTGTGTAATTGGAGGTGGTGAACCCTGTCCAATTGTTTCACATTAAGTCCATATGGCTTCTGCCTTTGCCTAAAGGCAATGTAATTAAGACACTTGCGCTCTCCGTGTCGAGCATTCTTTTAAATCAAGCTTCCTGAAGTGTTTAGTGGTGGTGTGATTGGCCCAACTTTCTCTGCTTCCCTCTTGTCCAGGTTTTGTAGTGACTCTCCAACACTTGTGACTTCACACTAGAACCGCTGCAGTTACTTGTACTTAAAACCACGGCAGGCAGTAGTTATGACTTTCATTTTAAACATCTCTTAAAATGGAAGACAATCTATGATGCAACAACTTTTATTCAAGCATGTCCTAGCAAACATCTGCATGCCCAAACACTATGTAAAATGAACAATTCAACATAAGGGGTACCTTTCTAGTGTGCCATAAAGCACTAATTTTAAATAAAACTAGTGTGTAAACGGGTATATGTACATACTAAAAACAAATGAGTTTACTTTTAAAACAGAAGTGACATATGTTTCCTCATGTGTAGCACTGAATCCAGGATGAACTGCAGCAGCCTTCTGCTTTTGCATTTCTCTGATCAATGTTTTTGCCAAAGCGCTGTGGCTAGCTTCAAGAATTTCTCCTACTGATCTTTTTCCCCAGTGCATTCCTTGTACAAAATGAAGGAATTGGTGGCTGTCAGGTTTAGTACAGATAACCGGCTTGTATTAAATAAAAAAAAAAAAAGCATGTATTGTAAAAGGCAGTCAAAATAACTGCCGGCGGTTCTATGTGGGAGGGATTGGATCTTCCCTTTTGTGATCCTGCCTTTCCAATACTGTCTGGATATTTAATGCATATAGTGAGTCCTAAATGGACAACCGCATAACATTCAGCCATGCCGAGTTACTTAACTTTTGAAAGCCTTGTCAAAATGGCTGCTGTGGCGGTTCTAGTGTTAATATCAGATTAGATATCCGCATCTTGTTGATCAGTTGGGTATAGTATATTAAAGATGTTTCCTCTCGTTCTAGGATAAAAACTATGTTTTGAAGATCTGGTATCTGGCAACTGGTGGCAAAAAAGGGTATATGGTGATGAAATGCCCCATCGATGCTGGAGAACCCACAAAAGCACCAACTACTTGGGAGCCAACCAAGATTACCAGAACCACGAGCAGGAAGACTACCAGAACCACCATTGGAGAGCCAACCAGGACCACCAGTAGGAAGACCACCACGGGGAGGCCTACCAGGACCACCAGTAGGAAGACCACCACGGGGAGGCCTACCAGGACCACCAGTAGGAAGACCACCACGGGGAGGACCACCAGTAGGAAGACCACCACGGGGAGGACTACCAGGACCACCAGTAGGAAGACCACCACGGGGAGGACTACCAGGACCACCAGCAGGAAGACCACAACAACCATTGGGGAGCCAACTAGGACCACCAGTAGGAAGACCACCACGGGGAGGACGACCAGGACCACCAGTAGGAAGACCACCACGGGGAGGACGACCAGGACCACCAGTAGGAAGACCACCACGGGGAGGACGACCAGGACCACCAGTAGGAAGACCACCACGGGGAGCACGACCAGGACCAGCAGTAGGAAGACCACCACGGGGAGCACGACCAGGACCAGCAGTAGGAAGACCACCACGGGGAGGACTACCAGGACCACCAGCAGGAAGACCACAACAACCATTGGGGAGCCAACTAGGACCACCAGTAGGAAGACCACCACGGGGAGGACGACCAGGACCACCAGTAGGAAGACCACCACGGGGAGGATGACCAGGACCACCAGCAGGAAGACCACCACGGGGAGGACTACCAGGACCACCAGCAGGAAGACCACAACAACCATTGGGGAGCCAACTATGACCACCAGTAGGAAGACCACCACGGGGAGGACTACCAGGACCACCAGTAGGAAGACCACCACGGGGAGGACTACCAGGACCACCAGTAGGAAGACCACCACGGGGAGGACTACCAGGACCACCAGTAGGAAGACCACCACGGGGAGGACAACCAGGACCACCAGTAGGAAGACCACAACAACCATTGGGGAGCCAACTAGGACCACCAGTAGGAAGACCACCACGGGGAGGACTACCAGGACCACCAGTAGGAAGACCACCACGGGGAGGACGACCAGGACCACCAGTAGGAAGACTACCACAACCATTGGGGAGCCAACTAGGACCACCAGTAGGAAGACCACCACGGGGAGGACTACCAGGACCACCAGTAGGAAGACCACCACGGGGAGGACGACCAGGACCACCAGTAGGAAGACCACCACGGGGAGGACTACCAGGACCACCAGTAGGAAGACTACCAATGCCCCTACAATTGTGGTCTGCACCGCCTCCAGTATGGTGGTGGAGCTGCCCAATGAACCTTTAAGACTGGTCAAGGTTCTAGGTGAGTTAAGCTTTTGTTGGGTATTTGAGGGTTTTTGAGTGACACTAATGGAGACTAATTGTTATATATATTTTTTTGTAGATAAATCCAACCAGTGGGTAGTTGTCATTGATGCCCCCAAGTACTGCAACTACACCTTGTTGCAGGGAAGGGGAGGGAACTTCTTCATAACCCCCTACACGGCCTGTGATGTCAGGATATTGGTAATCCTTGTGTCCAAGCTCACCTAGCTACTCAACACTGTACTGTGTGCCTTCTCTCCCCTCCAACCAAACTTCTGTGCTTTCATTAAAGCTTCATATACTGAGCATCAAAAGAAACGTGTCTTTTGTATTTGGATAAAATTCACTAAATGTGATCGAAAAATGTCTTCTGTTTTAGAGCAGGTGCAGTGACTTTTTATTGTGCTGATTTAACAATTGACATCACGAAGATGCTGCAAAATGATCTGATCTTGGGCAGGTGTTGTGACTCTTGGTCTCCCAGTTTTGTGGCCTGTCATTGGTGTGTGTGGTTCTGCTGTCCTTGCCAGGTTTGAATTTGCTGGCTGTAAGCACCCAAGACGGTGAGCCTAGTCCAGCCCTCAACACGCAGATTTGCATGAAGGTGCTGCGCTTGACTGTTATGGCTTTTCTGGAATTCTTCCTTTTCAAGCTTGCAGTTCAATAGCTGAAATGACTCTAGTGTCCAATCAACTCTCACCAATTGGGGGATTAAGTGCGTTTCAGTCACCAACATGTCAGTCAAGAATAAGAGTGATCAAAAACATTTTGTCAACGTCCAATTTAAACTTTTTTTAAATGTTGTAATAGTGCAGTTTCTTTTGTTGCTCGGTATATAAAGTTTAGGCAATGGTACGATTGGCCCAACTTGCTCTGCTTTCCTCTTGTCCTTCTGTTTAAATTAAGTTCATATTTCCATCTTGTATGATTAACCATGGAAATCAATATTGGTATTATATATTTGTTCTAGAATAACAACTATGTTTTGAAGATCTGGTATCTGACAACTGGTGGCATAAAAGGGTATGTGGTGATGAAATGCCCAACCAGTGCTGGCGAACCCACAAAAACACCTTCCTCTCCAACCACTACTGGAAAACCACCAATACCCACTGTCTGCAAAGCCTCTGTCATGACAATAGAGCTGCCTGAAGGACCAATTGAACAAGTAGCTCTGATAGGTAAGTTGTGCCTTGGCCCAGGTAACTTTCCATCCAAATTGCTTGGCAATGAGGATAACCCTGGAAACCCAATTTCATGGCATCCTTGCCTTTTGCAGATAAATCCAACACTCTGGTAACTGTCAAAGATGATACCAGAAAGTGTGGATACAGCTTGGTGCATGGGAGAGGAAAGAACATCTTCACAACCCCTTACACAGCCTGTGATGTGAAGATGCTGGTAAATATTCAGCTTTTTGTACTGTTTCATATGAATTTTAAAAGCATGTACATATGCTCACTTGTTCTCTCCCTTCCCTTAATTCTCTTCCAGAATGGGAATTATGTCCTGACTCTAGCATATGTAACCCTTGCTGGGGAAAGGGTACTGGTGCAGATGAAATGTCCAACCAGTGCAGCTTTACCAACAGGGTTGCCGCTTCCTCCCTTTGGGGTTTCTGTCCTCTGCAGTGATACTTGCATGACAGTGGAACTTCCTGGGGGACTGCTACAAGATATCCAGTTAGTGGGTGAGTTGGCTTGGTACACAGTCATTTGGGTGCTGTAAAACAGAAAGCATGCTCTAAATGTGGCATCTGTTGTAGATGAATCCAACAACTTGGTAGCTGTTACCAGTGCTCCCAAGATTTGTGGCTACAGTTTGGTGAGGGGGAACGGAAAGAACATCTTGACCGCTCCTTACAAGGCCTGCAATGTCAAGATACTGGTAAGCGGAGGGCAATTGCAGCTGTAATCCCCATTTGTATTGGGAGTGATCAAAATACTGTCAGGAATGAGCAACTCTCTTTCCACTTCTAGAACAACTTCTACATCCTGAGAGTCATTTACACCACTCTTACTGGGGAGCGAGGAGATATACAGGCCAAGTGTCCTGTTCCTGGTCTAGTACCACGTGAGGGTAAGTGTTTATTCACTGGACACTTCTTCATAATGCAGGAATGCTCAAGTCTGGTGCTGCTCGTCTACCAAATCTGCTGTTGCTGCATCATGTTTGTTTTACTTGAATGCCGTGTGCCTTTTGACAGTCTCTCGGATTTCCCTACCCAAGATATTAACCTAAACTACAGGGTCTTCCCTATACAATGTGAAACATTTAAGTGTACTGTTTTGCAGGGTGCAAGATACCAAGAAGTCAGCAGGTTGCTTGTGGTCCACCTAATGCTGATCCACAACTGTGTGTGGCCAATGGATGTTGTGTGGATGCAACAACTTCCCAGTGTTACTATCCTTTGAATGGTATGGCTTGGTTTTAATATAGTACTGCTCATCTAATGAGCAATCCAGATTAACTGAACAGCTTGTATAGGAAAATTTGGAGAGGGCGGGGAGATAATTGACTTCAATTGCAATCTTGCTGTACAGGAGACCTGGTCCTTCAGGTAAACACTTTCACAAGCTTCACTATTTGCATTAATGGAATTCTTTGCTTCTACTTTTTCAGCATGCACTGCAGATGGCCATTTTGTATTCTCCGTAGACCGCACCTCAACTAAGCCAGAAATCGATCCTGGCAGTCTAGTAATTGCAGGAAACCGATCATGTGCCCCAGTAATCTGCACTCCAGACTTTGCCATCTTCAAATTTCCTGTGACTGGCTGTGGGACACATGTCTTTGTAAGTTCCCTCCTCCTCTGGGGTTTGCTAGTTTTGTCACTACAACAAAGGTTAGGATTTTAGGCTACAGTCCTTGTAGCCATATGTTTTTTAAAGGGTGGTGGTAGGGTGCTAATCTAATGCAATACCACTGGTTTTGCACTGGCCCAGTTGATTTTTCCAATCCTCCTCCCATCTGCTTCAGTTCTCACCCACAAGCTTTTTTGTTTCTGTAGACGGTGGCGGAGACTACAATTTATCTTGCTGAAGTTCATGGCTTGGTTCGGGGGAACCAGCAGATGTATGGACAAATTACCAGAGATGGCCCTTATCGGTAATTTCTTTTACGAGCTGGGAAGTGTCTGTTAACCCACTTGCTGAAAGACGCCTGTTTTCCAGCATACTTTGCTGGTTGTAATGGGTGGGTTGGGACCCCATGATCGGAGTATGGGTTTTGTCACTGAATGGACCATCTCTGCCAACTGGTAACTACATTGATTCTTTCTCTTCACTGTCTCCTCTCTGCACTGCAGTTTCCAGGTGGAATGTCGCTATTCTAAAAGGCATTTGGCCAGCACTGGTTACTTGGTGGTGAACCCACCGCCTCCATCAGCAGCCTTGGCTTTTGGCTCACTTGGGGTTAGGTTAAGGATTGCCACAGGTAATTGAACATCATGCATGATGTCTAACCTTTTATTTTTTATTTTTATTCCATTTTAATAAGAACTGTAGTGTACTTGATGAGAGGGTCGTGGATGTCGGTAGAACTTCTCCTCCCATTTGGTCTTGTGGCGCTGTAGCCGTATGTTGGGCATCATGTCCCGTAATGACTGCTAGGTTTGACTGGCTGGAGTCCCTCTTTCAATGGCTGGTGTATGAAGAGATGCACATGGAGTACCTGGTGTCCAGTTATTCTAAAGCACTTGTCTCTTGCAGACACCAGCTACACTAGCTTCTACCCTCGGTCCCATCTGCCCCTGAGCTTCTTGCTTGGAAGCAAGGTGTATCTGGAAGTGCAGCTTGTCAACCCTCCTAACCCCAATGTAGTTCTGCTGGTCCACTACTGCATCGCCTATCCCCAGTCCTCTCAAGCTGCCTGGGTGATCCTCTATGAAGGGTGAGTATCCTGCATCATTGACAGTGTTCAAGTATCCTGATGTCTCCATTTGTCTGGACAAAGCAACATGCCAGATATGACTACTGACCAAATTGCTGACCTTTTTTATTCTCTCCTTCTGAAGTCAACCCTTCATACTCTTACCCACTCAACGGCTGCATCAGCACCTACTTGTATTGGAGCTGTTTTATATAGGATTTGTAATTTTGGCAACAGGTTAAGGGAGTGGCTCGGATTATCCAATACTATTGGCTGCCAACACCTGTCAAGCCTCCTAGCTGGCAGCTGTCTGACTCCCTTCTGAATTTCTACCCCACAGTTGTCCCAACATCCTGGATTACAGCAGTGCTGCTGGCCTCCATGTGAAATACAATAACATGCCTGTATCCAAGCACACTCGACGCTTTGAAATACAAAGCTTCCAGTTCCTGGACTACAAGACCAAGCAGCATTTGGATGAGGAAGTGAGTGTTTTTTGTTTTAATAGTGGTCCAATCATGTACTCCAAGCTTGTCTCAATGCCTAGTCATAAATGGTATATTTTAGACAAATGCAGATCTACAGCTGCTCTAATGCCATTTACTTTCTTTTTAGATCTATTTTATGTGTTCAACTGAAGTGTGTTCCCCAGAACACCGTGTTTGTAATGAAGGATGCTTTGATGGGAGAGGTATGTTGCTGAAAAGCACTCTAGACCCACAGTTTCTGAGGATGTTAGTCCTTTTTGAAGTTTGGCTATTTTTAGGTCCAGCCTTAAATTTTATTGCATCTTGCATTATGTATTTATATATAATGTAATTTTTGACTTCCCCTGAAGTATTTACGTTCTGCTCCCCTGACTAACATTTGGGCGATCGTTATACCACTTGATTTAAAATGTTCCAGATAACTTTCCCCTTCCACAGATATGCCTGTTCCAGTAGATCTTGGTGTGGGAGGGCGCTGTGCAGGAAAGCCCTGTCCTGGGAAATCCAACGTAGTCAAGCGAGCTGCTCATGGTCATACTGGCCTCATCGCTGTCGGTGAAGGAACCTTCCTTTTGGATGAGCCTGTGCCCCATGAACAAATGGGTAAGTGATTTTGAGATCATGTGGATTAAAGCAGTACTACCCTTTTTCATGTATTCCATCCTTTGAAGATGGAGGTTGCCCTCTTTGGGCCAAAGCCAGACCTGAAGCTTATTCCTCACTTGAACACCAGAATGCTTTGCCAGTAACTGTTTTATTTCTTCCTCTTGCAGAGAAGCACTGGACACACTTCCATGGTCTCCTGGGGCTGCTTGCTCTGCTGGTCTCGGTATCTGTTGTAATGCTCTTCCTCAAAAAATGGGTTGTCTTGCAAATGGCCAGGTCCTAGAGAAGCAGTCTCTAACTTGAATAAACCTTTTATCTTGTGTTGAAATTGTCTCCTCCTTGTGGGTTTATTTCCCCTGCCAACTAACTTTTAAAATCCTGCACTATTATTGGGGGGGTCACATTAAGTCAAGAAGTATTGGAGAAACTGACTTGTGTGTTAAATTTGCTGGCTTTTTTTTAAAGGACTGCTGCATTATTTTTAGAGCACTTCATCTGGTGCTAGTAAAGGAGTTGGTACATTGCCACCAGAAACATTGACTTGCTGATCTATACAATTGGAACATATGATCTTGTGTGGGCATATTCAGCTGGAATACATGTGGCACTAGTGTTTCATCGGTCTTTGGCTGTGATGTTACTTAAAACGTGAGTATCGGTGTTAAACTGCACAGACGCCATTTCTTAATCGGTGTTAAGTTTATTTCATACATGCAGGGAAACCAGTCCAAGTATAGAACCGATTACCAGTTGTTACATCTTTTACATGACATTAAATACCCTTCTGCATAGGTGTGTGTCTCTCTCCTCCTCTTCCTAGAACACTCAACCAATGGCAAAGGGACAATGCATCATTCTGGTCACTATGTACCATGTGCACTCCAATCAGGAAAAAACAAGTTTCTCTTGATTAGTTTATACAAATCTCTTATCGGCCCCTTTGAAGTGTCTGGCTCCTTCCGGATCCCCCTGAAGACTAGCTTTATGACCCCCTCATAAACCAGCTGTATATTCTAAGCAAAAACCTGTTTTATACCCCACAGTGGACTCCCCGAAGGGCAAACGTCTTTCAGGTCAGGGCTGGAGGTCAAAGGACTTGTTTGTACAACCTTGTGCTGCTGGCCAGTCATTTTGCTTTGACACAAAAGAATCAACTTTTCAGTTGTAACTTCTCTACCATATTGCCTTCAATTTACTTCTAATGTGCGGTTGTTTAAATATAGTTAAATATACGTTAACTTGGTGTTTCTCAGCTCTCTGCTACCATCCATTGCTCAATGAAGCTGCTATTTCTTGCTTGCTCTGAGTCAATGCAGTGCAAGTATCTATATACCCAGAGTATATAGCCAGCCTTCATCTATTACAGCAGTGCTTGCATTTTTTTAACTAAGTTTTTTTTTCTATCCAATGTTAAATCACTTTTCAGAAAAATAACATGAATACAGCCGTCATTCCTCATGCGTAGCAAACTGCTATTCAATACTTGTTTCTTGTTTTCCAACATAACCCTACTTTTAAAATATAAGATGGGTGGGGTCCTACCATGACATTTTGTCCATACACGAGGTACCCCTGAACCATCTGACGTCCTCTTCGCCGTTTCTGAGCAGTCACACCAAGTAACATGTTATGATGTATTATAGTAAAGCATCTGTCCTCCCATTCTAAAGCTCTACATTATGTGTAGGTATCTACTGTGCCTTTGCTGTTTCTCCATGTACGTATGTCATGAGCAACAAAAAAACAAACAAACAATTACTATCTCTTCACTCAATTATTATTATTTATTTCTTAGCAGACGCCCTTAGCCAGGGCGACTTACAATTGTTACAAGATATCACATTATACATTATTTCACATTATACAGATATCACATTATTTTACATACAATTACCCATTTAACAGTTGGGTTTTTACTGGAGCAATCTAGGTAAAGTACCTTGCTCAAGGGTACAACAGCAGTGTCCCCCACTGGGGATTGAACCCACAACCCTCCGGTCAAGAGTCCAGAGCCCTAACCACTACTCCACACTGCTGCCCTCAATGTAAAGAGAAAACAATACAGTTAATACAATTACCGTGTACCATATGCATTTAATTAATGTGTGTGTTTCTAGTCTAATTCGGCAACCTCTGAACTCAGTGCATTCTTCAGACCCCTGGTACCCCAAAAGGTCCATACATCTGGGTTTTTGTCATCTTCCTTGTTCCCATCTCTCCGTTTTGCCGGAGACCCTTTGTGTCCAGTGGCATTATCTCTTATTCTCCCTGTGAACCTTTGCGTCCAACGGCAGTCCCTGGGAGCCTTTTAGCTCCTTTATGCTTTGTATTCCAAAAGTCTTAGAGCCTGGCCCCTTCTGGTCCACAGCATTGTTAGCTTGCAGTCAATGTTGGACAAGAAGCTTGTAGACTCAAGGTCTCATCAATTGTTAGCAGTACATGCAATTTGAACCAATCAGTCTGCTATCTGCAATATTAATCTTTTCAGAAAAGAACACCAGTATAATTCTGCCAGTCCACATGCGTAGCAAACTGCTAATCAATTCTCAATCCATGTTTTCCAACAGGCTGTTTTTGAAAGTCATACGGAACAGTGGTGACATTTTCTTGCCACTTCATATACCGGGGGTTTGCAACATTTACAGCACTGAAGTCAGCACTTGGCCAGGCCTCCCTTAAATGTCATAATGTTCTCCTGTCTTTTTTTTTTTTTTATGTATTCCTAATCAGATGTGTAGTCTCAATACTTCACCCTCAGACTTGCATTACGTGTGTGTGTATATATATTTTTTTTTAAATCCTCTTCTACCAGTTAAAAGTACACACAACAAAATAAGGCATTACATTGACTAGATAATGCAGTGGATGCACTAAAGGTATTATACAGTATAGGACTTCAATAGAATACATTCAGAATTCTATTGTTTTGAAATGGCTGTGACTCTATATACTGCCACTGTTTAAATAATAGAAATCCTTGTCTCTACAAATATGAGACAAAATAAATACACTTGAAGGCAATAGGCCCTAATCAAAACTGTTGTAAATTTAATGCTTTGAAAAACAGTAAAAAAAATAAAGGATTAGGAACCGCATGTGTGGTTTATGTAATCAAAATGATCTTCAACACTCCTTAACAAAACATTTGTTAAAACCGGTTTTGTCAACAGACATCTTGCAGTGCACTGCAGATGGTTTTAGGGATTTTTAGTTTTACAGTGGCTGTATTTGTGTTTTATCACTTTTCAATATGATGTTCAACAATAAAAAGACCAATGTTCTAAAAATGATATGCAAGTCTCTACTTGAAATAATACACTGCTTATGTTTCATGCATTTTTTCTGTTGCTGGAGAAGGTATAGTGTGTGTATATAGGAAGATGGATTGTGTTTGTCTGCTTGGTGCAAGCAGCATGCTATGCTGTCTGGGTTTACAATGGCATATGTTCCCTTGCCCCTCATGGGAAAGCAGACGAGCAAATTAAAGAGATAGAGGGACATCATTGACTGAGTGTTAATCACCTACACCAGCTGGAATTACTTGATTCAGGACAGAGTTGCAAAGAATTCATTACATATATCCTTAATGGTCTCTTGTTGGAAACTGTATAATGATGCAATCAGAGCCAAGACACGATTACCTTAACTATGTATTCATCTGTGTCTCTTGGATCCGATTACAGAAAATGTCTTAAATTATCAAGTATGCATTGTATAAGTGACCACTCTAAGAAGGCAAACAAGTTACATGAGATATAGAATGTATTTCTTTGTAATAGTAAATAATGTAATATACTCAATCGTGTCTTAATGTAAGGAGGAGCAGTTGCTCTAGTTAACCAAGGGGTCATGATTGACGGTACAAAAGGGGGAGCAGCGAAGTGATCTGTTCCTTGTTATGGTTAAGCTGAACCAGAAGGAAAGACGTGTGTTATTATCGTGAGTGTTTTGTCGTTATTAAATATACTGTTATTTACACGGCTAACACGATCCGGAGCTGTCACAAAAGGCCAGCACTTATCCGGACTACACTGCACTTTGTTTCACGAATAACTGTATTTACACCACGAGCACTTTAGCACTCGCTGTGGACTTGTGTTTGTGTTTTGTGTTACGTGTGGGTGTATAAGATCGGGACTATTATTGCGGGACCAACCCGTGGATTAAAACAGTGCAATAAATGGTGTTGTATTGCCTACTTCTCATTGTTATTGTTTACTGCCGTTTTGTCATCATACATTGGAGTATAAAAATAAATAACATTGCACCTGGATTACCGTTGTCTGTCTGTTCATTGATCACTGCTGCATTCCTGCACCTGCACACTTTTAACCACTTTGCCACACGCTCTTAAAAATGAAAGTGGGCACATAATTAAAAAAAATAAAATCTATAGATATATTTTTGTACTTTTTTTTTTTTTTTAAATGTACCTAGCTGCCTCGGCTGCTTCAGTGTACGCTCCGCCCCTGATAGATTTATAAGGAGGCAGTGTGGTCCAGTGGTTAAAGTCCAGGGGCTTGTAACCAGAAGGTCACTGGTTCAAATCCCACCACTGACTGACTACCTCACTGTGTAACCCTGAGCTAGTCACTTAACCTTGTGCTCCATCCTGCGGATGAGATGTTAAATCAATGTAAGTGGCTCTGCATATAATGTACAGTTCACAGCCTACCGCTGTAAAGCGCTTTGTGATGGTGGTCCACTATGAAAAGTGCTATATAAAGTTATTATTAGATAACAGTTGCAAAGTTAATGGTATTTATCTACTTCACCACAAAATACTGTAAAGATGCTCAGTTAGGGGATCCACTGATTCTTTGAAATAGTTATGAAGCATTAAGTACAGTACATTCACATAGCCTAACTACACTATTAGAGCCAAGATGCAGGCAATACATGCAATGATAAAGGTATTGGCATATTCACACCTCCTTCGGTTCCTGTGGCATTAACGTTCTGAAATGATGTTTCATTATGATTCCTTTTTGAGATGCAACTGGCATGTGTTTGGTCAATAGGGTGTGCTACTGTACATCTGTCCAAGTGTGTTATAATTATATTTTTTGTTTACTGTACTACCGTACAGTGTGTGTACAGTTCACAAACCAATATACAACCCACATGTAATTATTAGAACACAATCGTAATCTAGAATACGAGAGATTCATCCTGAGAACCCGACAAAATGTGTTGTATATCCACATACTCAGAGTGCTCAATTATTTGACACTTGTTCTTTCCACACTTTGTAATGTCCAATTACAGTAAGTTCCCTCATTGCAGCAGTTCTGAAGGACAGTGATTCCTCCTATCCGTCACCCAAACCAATTCCCTTTTTACTTCCCGGAGCTTAAGAACTGGTGTCAGCGAGTTACTGGCCCCTGGTGAACAAAGGCCAGTCCACCAGGAGTCCGCTTGAGCACCTGGCCAGTAGGGTCCACTGTGGTGAGGAGAAACAAACCCTGATCATTTTGCCTCCTGGCCCACAGGAGGGCCAGAGTCAATGCAACATTTTACAAACAATTTACATTTCGCCGAGGGGAGGAGTAATAGCACTCGGTCCCCAGGTTGGAAAGTCCTGATGCGAGCATTTTTATTATTTTGTTGCTCCTGTGTATGCTGCGCCGCCTCCAGGCTTTTCTTAGCAAAACGACCAACCAACTCCAGACGGTCTCTCAATTCGAGCACGTACTTTACTATATTCTGTGCTCGGCTTTGGTTTGCTTCCCACCCTTCCTTTACTAAATCGAGAATATCCCAGGGTTGTCTCCCATACAGGAGCTCAAAGGGCAAAAAGCCCGTTGATGCCTGTGGTACTTCTCGGATAGCAAATAGAAGATAGGGAAGCATTTTGATCCAATTCTTTGCTTCCTTTTTGGCGAGTCAGCGCAGCATTTGTTTTAGTCTTATTAAACCGTTCCACAAGCCCATCACATTGTGGATGGTAAACCGATGTTCTGATGGAATGTATTTTAAGGGACCCACAAAGTTGTTGAATGCATTGAGACATAACGGCTGTCCCCTGATCAGTCAGAGTCTCCCTAGGTATACCTACGCAAGAAAACAGTTTCACCAATTAATTTGCCACTGACTCTGCTCTGAGGCTGCGCATTGAGACAGCTTCAGGGTATCGGGTTGCGTAGTCCACTATTAGTAAAATGAACCGTGTTCTGTTCTCCTTGCACGTAACTCTGTACAATTTAACAGGCAGCTAAACTCCTTCTTTCACCACTACACGAAGAGACGTGAAGAACATTTGAATGCCGATGTTTACTGTTTAGCCACTCATGCAGCAGGAAGAAATGGTGTGAAACTAAGAAAGAAAGAAGTACAGTACTTAATCACAACTGCAGATGTTCCTTACAAGGTGTACATACAGTGCAATATAACCGCATAACACCATCCTTATTGGACATATTTTTATAATATATAAAATATACCTATTTTCAGTCTACACAGTACTTACAGAACAAATAAGTACAGTATATACTAAACATGTAACAATATAGCGATTAAATCTAAGCATATACACCCATCAATCCTAGTTTGTATATCGTATAACACTAAGCCATACTTATAATGAAACAAACATAAAATACTGCTGGCTATCAATCCGCTAATGCTGTTTATTTACACAGCCTCTGGACTAACAGAACTTGGAAATAGCGAAATAAAGCACATCATCAATATAATAATCATGTCAAAATCACAATTAATATATATATATTCAACAGATACTTACAAATAATGCTTTCCAAGGCAGCAACGATTACAGATGCAAACAGATTGAGTACTGAACAGTGTACTACAATGTGCTGAGGCAATGGAGACTTTTACTTCTGGTCATGTGATGCCTCCAAACCAATCGAGAAATTAAGAGAAGAACATGACACTTAGGAAATATATAAAAGGTGACCACAAGGGGGCAACACAAAACTAAACTAACCAGTCCCAGAACAAACCGATACCCTGTGTCTGTGCCAGCCAACGGGCCCACGATATCCATCAGGATCCGATCAAATGGGGGGTTCAAGGTTGGGTACACCCTGAAGCTCACACTGCACCCCTACTCCCCCCCCCTCCCCCCCCTTTTTTCTCGGTGGGGTTTGATCTGACCCCTCCGCCTCTTCCAGTCTACATCTAGTACCCTCTACTATCTCGGCCCTATGCTCCTTTCTTGTTTTCCTAAGGCGGATGCAGGGATTAAACAGGTCAGACTGCAAGGGGGAAATCACGCCAATCAATTGTTCCCCTGTTGGTTGAAACCGAGTGGCCACACACACTGTACTCTCCTTCAACATTTCATTAATCAATGGCCACTCTTGTCCCAATATAACCGAATGTGGTAGCCTTTTTGCGACTGCAACATTTATGTCTGCTGTCCGATGACCCACTGTCATCCTAATCTTAGTGGTAGGGTACCACCTGGTATCCCTGTGAATACAGAAGATGGCTACCGGCTGTTTGGACTGCCAGGTCGTGCACCCCAGGAGCTCTAGTCAAATTAAGGTTTGACCACCTGTACCGCCACTAGATAGGAAGACCCCCGACACCCAGTTCCCCCCATACTTTCCAGCACCGGCTGTCCCGTCCACTTGAGGTCACACTCCATCAGGGAGCAGGTAGCAATCTTATGCCTTATGAACAGACGCAAGCTCGGGGAGAAAGGTTTATCATTGTCTCGCCCAGCCAGGGGTGGGCTAGGGAGGTTTTCTATACCCCACCTGGGGACCGGCCAAGGGGGTTGTGGCGTGACTTGTTGGTAGGCCCCACAAGGATTTACCTTACCTCCTGCCCGGAGAGTTGCCCTCGGGCTCCCCGTCCCCTCTCTCGCAGGCTTGGGTGAAGGGGCTGGTTTGGCCGCCTCCTTGTACTCTTCTGCTAGATCTACCGCCTCTGCGGTGGTTTTGTGCTGGAGCCGTCAGACTCACGCACTGACCCGCTGGGGCAGTACTTCCAGCAACTCTTCCGTGAAAATTCAATCCGCCACCCGAGGTCCCGTTTGGTCCTCCGGTTCCAACCAGTGATGGCAAAAGTGGCAGAGTTTTTGGGCAGCCACTCGCGGCCGCATTCCCTCCTCCATCTGGAATTTTCTGAACCGTAGTTGGTACGTTTCGGGATTGATCCCCATGCGGTAGAGTTTGGCCTTTTTATCCAGCTCATAGTCTTGAGCTTCTTCTGCCTCCAGGGCTCGGTACACCGCTTGGGCTTCCCCCATCAGGCACAGGGCTATTTTGGTCAGTTTGGGGGTCACTCCATGGACCGAGCAACAATAGCATCCATACTGGACCCAAGGTTGGTGGCTACTTTCTCAGCCAATTGATTAAAAAGCCCTGCCCACTGCAGTTGCTTTTGACTCTCCTGCGCATCCTGTCGACACTCCTGCTCCTGCAGGAACTCCAGGAATTGAGCTTGGTCCATTGCAGGTCTTTAAGTTTCAGGGCTGTAGTTGTGTTGGGGTGTGGGGAGTGTATAACAGAATGACACTACAGTCCAGAACTTTCAGTGTAGCGCTAGTGGTCTGGAAACGGAACTGGAACACGGCCATTAATCCTGGACTTTGGCAAAGTTTCACAATCAAGTACAGTTATCTACTGTATGTGCTTGTCAGTTAACGTTATCACACTCTGTCGTAATGGTTTGAGATCTGGCAGTTGGAGTGTCATGACACATGTTTTAGTTAATCACTAGTTTATAGAGCATAATTCGTACTTAATATTCCCAATGGCCTGTCCAATTATAAAACTGTAGTTTAACAAACATCTTAAATTGACTTCAGTTAATACAATGTATTCATGCCACAAAATACTGTGAATTAGGTTTGAGAATGTTGAGTCTTTTGCTCGGTTTCATTCAGCTCCAAGTCACATTTGGTCTTTAACACGACTGTGAAGGAGAGCAGGACTGTGCCACTGTTGCGGTATGAGGTTTAAAATAGATTAACTTTGGACCTCCAATTAATAAATCTCACCTGTTATTCTTTACCACCAATCCCTGACCCACAACAACTTTGGGAACATTTGGAGCAAACTGTAAAACCTTAAGACAGTGTAATCCTTTTCTCTTGTATGTTTTTCCACACACAGAGCTGACAGCAGCTGGTTGCAGCTAGAAACTCTTTATTCCCCCATGGCTAATAGAAGACTGTAGGGAATGAGTCTAAACCCACGTCTGCTGAATATCTTAGGAAGTCAACTCACTGTTAAAGTTACCCATTTAATGAGCCAACAAATCACCATCCTGAAAACAGGTTTTGGGCCACTATGGTATCCTGCTCTGTGGAGTTCTCGGCGGACCGTTTTTGATGAAATTGGCTGCTCGCGCCCCATGTTGAAATTTGCAGTCAATTGATCTGCAGTTGCTCACTTGTTTTGCCTTGCACTTTGAATTAATGCACGGATATCACGATCCTGGAGTATGTGCTTCCGCCCACTGTTGCCCTTGGCTGATGATGTCTTTCCCTCAGAGTTCTATGCCGACATCACCTTAGACATCGTTGCTCGTGAAACATCAGCAAGTTGAGCTGTCTTGGTCACTGAAGCTCCTGCCAAACGCGACCCAACAATCACCCCTCTTTCAAAGTCACTGAGGTCACCTCTTGCAGCCATGCTAGCCATAATTATAGGCCACCAGGCCTGTCCAGCATTTTTATACATGACCCTAAGCATGCTGGGATGTTATTTGCTTAATTAACGCATCAGCCACACCTGTGTGGAAGCTCTTGCTTTCAATACACTTGGTGTCCCTCATTTACCCAGGTGTTTCCAGTTTTTTTCCACTACCTCTACTTTCACTAGGAAAATAGGTATCCAGCAGAGGGCGGCAGAGAACTAAATAAAAATATGTTGGCTGCTTCTAGGGTCCAGGAATCAGGACATAGCTAGCCTGGAAAGTAATGGCACAGTGCAGATGAAACCAACCACCACCATGTGCCTCCCCCCGCCCCCCACCATGGAGATGCAAAAAACGTAAAGTTTGCCTTATCTTTTCTTTCAATATCTTTTGTCATCCACGTCTTGAATTCACCTCTCTGAAATCGTTGCAGAAATCCTAAGGAAAATCTTGAACTGTCTGTATAGTTGCCTGAACTAGACAGACGTTTTCTGCCTTTTCAGAATTCCTGAATTCCTCTGCCATGTGCACAGCAGTAGTTCCACTTTCTCTCTGAAGAAACTCGTGGTCAGAGTATACAAGATTGGTTTGAGGGCACTGTTGATTGGGAGTATGAATATCACCACCCATGAAGATATTGCTCCTGGATGAATAAAACAAAACAAAACAAAAAAACAGGAAATAGGATAATGAGACCTGAGTACAGTTTCCAATATAAAGATGTAGGATATATACAGTAATTATCCAAGCCTACCGTTGGACATTTTGAAAATTAGCAAGATAACTTAGTTACTGTACTTCATAAATGAATTCCTTTAAGTCTGAAAGTGGAGAATGTACAGTAAGATAAAACTGTCACTTTAGCAAGGTCATTTTAGATTATATGCAAAGTAACCAGCAGCTCTCATGCAATTTGCACATCCACAAGTTCATATCAGAAATAACTGGACTGAAACACATACTGTGGTGGATTTTATATTCGTGTGCATCAAGACTAAAGTGCATTTGATATCAGTGGTATCAAACTATGAAGACCACATACTGTACCCTGCACATAACAAAAAACATTTTAAAAAGTAATCAAAATCTAAACTCACCTGCAGGCCACACCCTGTGTTTGCAAACAAACATACTGGTATCTAAAACCTCCAAAACCAAGGTATGTATTTATTCTATAAGTCAAAATATTTGTAAAATGAACTAACTAATTTGCAAATTACATACAAATTACATCACACCTGTTCATCATACCTGTTCTCTCCTCTGAACACCCACCCAGAGCAGGGAGAACTGCAGGCTTATATGGAGGTGACCATCACCCGATTAGCAACATCACTTAATTAATTTGGGAGATGACCACCTACACAAGGTTTTTAAATTGTGGATGGAGCTTCCCATCCATGCTGCTAACCAAAACCTACTGCTCTTCACGGTCACATTTAATAAAACAATAACATTTATAAATAAATAAATAAATAAATCATTATAATAATATAATACAACAAAACAAATACAAAATCATAAATTGCACAGGGCCAGAGGGGTACCCCGTGCAGGGCTCCTCGCCCTGCCACATCCCCAAAGATAACATTATCCCGGTAGATGCTTTCAAAACAAGCCAAATTTAGCTGGAAAAATGCCAATCTGGCAGCACTGGGGGAGTAACCTAAAAGTTGCATGCGAGACACATGCAATACTTATTAAATGTTACCGCAAGTTCAATGTACAAATAAAACGTGAGTTTGTATAATTTGTTTTAGAAAAATCTATATTTTAATTGGCCACTTGTTTTCACCATACCTTATTACACTACGCTTTTTACTGTGGAAAACTTTTCTAAGGGGTGGTCTTTGTGCTCACATGGGGTTGGGCAATTTCACCTCATTACACTTCAGCGACCTCTACTGGTGAGGCACCTCTCCCCCTCTCTCCAGGCAGAGACTTTCCAGGCTGCTTTGAACACTACTGGCCTAAGCCCTATTTGTCCATTGTGTGTTCCTCCTCATATGTCCATTGTTGGCAAATACATGGCTAAATAATAATAATAATAATAATAATAATAATAATAATAATAATAATAATAATAACCAAATAATTATTCCTCATTCTTTTACACATTGAATAAAAAAATATTACGTTAAAAAAATAATAAATGCATTTCTAAATAATAATAACGACTACAGATAAATAATGAATCGACAAGAAAAAGTAAACAAAAATGAGCTAATAAACAGACGTACACAAACACCTAACTTTTGGCATCACATGCGATAGACCTATTGCTGGCGTCGGCAGAGAATCGTCCTTGTAATCAATATATTATATTTCCCGCCCAACCTAACCCTAAACCAATGGTGTCATGACACGCCCCGTAGTCATGGCTATGATCCACGCTTTAAAAAAACAAGTTTGCTGGTTGGATGGCTGAGATATGACTTGTTTTGTCGTCCTAACAAAAGGTATGAAATGACAGCGCGTCGGCATTTATGTGTGTCTGTGTGGTTACCATTAATCTAAAATAAAAGTGAACATTAATATATGTTTTAGTAAAGAAAACACTAGAGCACATCCTTAGCTGCTGCCCAAATGCGCTTGGTGATGGACGGTACCGCTGGCCCTCTTCTTTTGCAAGGTCATCTTCTTATTCATCACTTTTGAGACCCTGACAGTCTTGTCAATGGAAACCCAGTGCCTAAAACATCCCCTTAGTATGTTTTGTCTTTCAGTGTACGACATATTCTACCACTGACAGAATGTGTTTTAAAGTTATCTATGATATATTACAACATCTCATGGATTCGTACCCCGGCACCTCTTCAGCTAGTTAAAAATATCATAAAGTGTTTTGCTCGCAAATGCGTTTTCTTAAAATTGTCAACACAGTCCGCTGCCAGAAACATTTAATTACGTTACGATTTCAGCTACGTGCCATAAAGATGTCGTTTTTTATACACAAATAAGCTTAGTTGCTTTGAAAAACGTTTTGAACGATACAAGCAGATTCTTACATGACTGCTTGATTGAATGAATAGTACACAACATGTTTCAGTATGAAAGCTGAACATGAATTTCAATAAACAACACGTTTTAAATGAAAAGAAAGGTGTAGCCTACTTCACTATAGTGAAAACTGGCCTTTGTTATTTTTAAATACCACTGCATCCGATTATTACTAGGCCTACTAACAGGAACAACATGTTATTTAGGGATGTTGACATTAAACGCTTGCATGCATGCATACCTGACAGCGCGGACCATGGGTCAAATCAATGTTTGTGTAGGGTGCGGTGTATCGTTTTTTGTTTGTTTTTTTCTTGAGTCATCTGAATGCCTTTCCATTTTTTATTTCATTTGAAACCCTTTAAATACCAAACAATACCAAACACAATAATAGTGCATATACACAGAACAAAAATAAAGTGGACGGGCAAAATACATAGTCTCCCCCCAACCCCCCGTCCCTTTAATTTATTTTTCTACACATACTACTACTTTGTATAGTGATGTAGAATATGCGATTATAAAATCTAATACTTGTACATGCTCTTCCAAATAAACTCGTTATGATTTTGAATGTGCGGTCGATCGATATTATTGTCATTGCTTGCGCCCCGGCACCTCTTTGTTTACACATTAAGCACTGGTGATTATCGTTTACAAGATCCATTGCTTCTTCATTTTTATTGTTTCTTTCATTACATTCATCCCTATATCTAATGTAATGCTATTTTCATCTTTTAAGTATAGGGCACGTTTACACACGTTTCTCAGTATACACATACTGACGTTTTTTGAAAATTAAATCAGGTGATTTTCTCTCGTGCAGAATTGAGTCTAGCAGTGATTTAATAATGATCTAAGAATGCTGATAATTCAACGGCAGCAATTGGCTTGCCAATTGCAAATTCAATTAAAACACTTTAAGCCTCACAACTTAAATACCCGCGCCCGTAGAACGCAGACATATTGACTGCTTTTTGTGTTGTTTTTTGGTTGCATTTTATTTACAATAACGATGTTACGGAGAGGGCAGGCGATGCTGCCTTTCTTCTTATTGGCCTGGGTCTTGAGGCTCACACAAGCTCTTGCTTCAGCTCATGATCGCCTGCAGGATGAAGCAGCTGCAAATTCCATGTCAGGGACAGGAAACTTGGATCGTGGAGGGAACTTGAGCTTAGCTACTGATTTAGCCATTCCTTATGCTGAGGACCTTTTTTCTAAACAGGATTACTTTTCACCAAATGGAAAAGGTGAACTTTCTGAGATTGCTGGTTATTCTGCAGATCAACAGAGGCAGTCTCTTGATCATGTGTTTTCTGAGTCTGATGCTACAAACGATGGGCTTCTTGATTTCAGCCAGCATTATAGGTATGATGAGGATGCTCTTGAACAGCCTGGCTTTTCCAATCCAGATAGTGATGACTTCAATTCTGATTTGACCAAGAACTCTGTCCCTTTTGCTGCTGACAACTACCCTATGGCTTCAGACTCTGAAGGCGATGTGGAACATGCACTCTTTACTGATCGGAGTAATGACCCTGATGACTTCCCAGAAGTCTCAGCATATGCTGATTTAGCTACTTCAGATAAAGAAAATGTGTCTAATACTGCTACCCTTGATCTCAATGATTTGGTTAATCTTGCAGCAGAAATGGGTATAGGTGAACTTGGCAAAGAGTTAGATTCTTCTGACCACAAGTCTGTTACCTATTCTGAAACCCTAGGCTATGATTCTGCTGCCTTTGCAGATCTTGAAAAGGAAGGCACTGATACTTTGCATCCTGGTGTGCATTCCTATCATAGTAAGGACCAAGTTACTGGTGACCTTAATGAAATGCATGTTTCTTCTTTTGACCGCTCTGTACTTACTGATATAAATCTGGAGTTGGATGAAGCTCTTTCTCCAGCTCTTAAGATTGCCAGTGCACTCAACTCTCCTGATCTCTCCGGAGGTCCCAGGGTGCCAAGCAGCATCTATGATGCCTCTATAGGGCCCTATGGTACATTTAATCGACCTATTACCCCACCAAACCCTCCTCCCCATAGCACAGGAGAGCCAACCACCCTGGCTTCAGCAACTACATGCAATGTTGCAGACATGGCCATCAAATTGTTTGGTGGAAGGCTAACAGACCTCAAAGTGCGAGGTAAGGGTTCTTGTTAACTTGGTATCTGTTTAATTCTGGAAGAGGTACGATTATCAAATCTCACTAACTTCTCCCACAGCTGCCTTCATATTTGTTGAAGTAAGCAAGATTACGCAGAGGTGCAGATACAAAGTGTTTGAGAGAAATGGAGTTGTTCACTTTACAACTGCCTTCAAAGGTTGCAATGTGAAGATCCAGGTAAGAGTTGGATTAATAACTTCAAAAGTCTGCTACTATGGCATCAGATACGCACTTGCTGGCCTTGTGCAGTATAAATGTTAAACTGACAAAGCAAATGCCACGGGACTGCTGTTCCATGTATACAATTAACTTAATTTCTTTTTTTTTTTTTTTTTTGTGAACTAGTGTATCTGCTTTCAACTTTGAGACTTTACAATCGCAGATGTTGGCTATAACATTCCCATTCAACCTGACTTCTTACCTTTTCTTGCAGGGTGGGCAATATGTCCTGACCCTGATGTGGAGAAACCACTATGTGCATATGTCCTGTCCAATTTCTACATCTGATAAACCTGTTGCAATCTGTGGTACGAGTAGCATGACCATCACACTCCCAGCAGGACCAGTAGAAGCACTTCGTGTAAAAAGTGAGTTGTTCCTGCCTGTCACTAAATGACATCTTACTTTGGAATGTATGGGTGTATTTGCTTCACCATATACCTTGCTGCAACTCCTTGCATGCATTTGAAACTGTTGCATATATGCTGCAGTACATGTTTAAAGTAGTAAATGTCCTTGAACAAAAGGACTATAGCACCCTTTTCAAAAGCATTTTAGATTTCAGTTTTAAAGTACTGGTGTGGTGGTCAGTCTTGGGTGCACTTCAGTGATGGATAATACTGGGATCTGTGAGGAGGTGATGGTGGGTTTCTTTTTTTTGTAGTGGTTCTGAGTAACTAAATACAAGCTGTATATTGTAGCCAGTTCTCTCGCTGCTGTGTAGCCAATTGAGAAATGCTGCCTATTAATAGATCTCTAAATTTCTTCCAATTGTAGATAAATTAAACAAATGGGTATCCATTCACCAAGTTGCTGTTAAATGCAAATATCAACTGTTGCGTGATTCAGAGGGAAGGATCACTTTCACTACTTCCTACAATGGATGTCACGTGAGGAGATCGGTACGTGTATCCTGCTTTCCACCAGTATCGGAAACATTATGCTCTGTATACAGCCTGCATTGTAACCTAGGAAGAATGGACCAATACAGTATTTCACCTGTGTGCCCATACAAATTGTGTGACATACATATATATATATAATGGGTTTATTTTCCTATTTAAATATTGGAATTGTTGCACTCAATTTGGCTGTTCACTTCTATAATTAAAACTAGGAGAGCCTTCCTACCCAGAGGAACAGAGTACTGTGAAGATTAAAACTCCAGTGATGCCATTTTTTTTTATTTTTTGACCCTCCTAGGTGGATCGTTACTTCTATAACATCTACTATCAAATGGCTCCAGGGAAGCTAGGACAGGCAGTCATGTCTTGTAGGACCGGAATTAATGTCACAGTCCCACCTGAAGCGTCTTTGCCGTCTGTATTTTGTGCCAAGTCTGGCATGATAATCAAATTGCCTAAGGGACGTCTTGATGCAGTCAAAGTGATAGGTGAGCTGCATCTATGGTCCTATGAAATCTGATCGTGTCAACCCACCCCCTCCTTTCTGATGGACATAGACATTGAAGTTGTGAACCTTTCGCATGTTTAATTGCAGATGGTTCTTGGCTTGCTGGCTACTACTGGAGTAGTACGACTGAAGCCTCAAACACTTTGTCTGTCTTGTATAATAAGCATTTAGAAAAACTTGCTGTACAGGGAACTCATGGAATTTGTCTTCTGCAGATGGTTTTGGCAAGGCAATACCTGTCGGTAGTATTGCCAAGAAATGTAATTATCAACTCTTTCAAATGAAGACTGGACACATCATCTTGATTGCTTCCTTCCAAAGCTGTCAAGTTGCGTTTGTGGTAAGAATATTGCGGCCATGATTATTAAATGTTGCTGCATGCTTCCAGTAAACTGCTTTAGTACAAGCAATACTGAGTGTGCAGTTTCTTTGTTTTTAAGGATGGTTGCTTTGCCTTGAATATCAAGTTCCAGCATGCTGATCGTGTAATGGGAGAGGTCTCTGCGCTTTGCCATGCAGGTGGGGGGCCAAAACCAACTTCCCAACCTGATACTCCTACAACTCGAGATGTAACTTCCAGTATACTGTCTACAGTAATTCCTGCGGATGTGTCTGCTACCATCTGCAACAAGGATGGCATGACAGTAGTTCTACCCAATGGTCCTTGGTGGGGGATTAGAGTGAAAGGTGAGTGACCGATTTTCTTCTTTCCTCCCCCCCCCCCCAGTGCAAAACCTCCTGTGAATTGACTAATGGAGGCACCTATACATACAGATTCACATTTATTCATTCACTCTCCTTGGTGCCTTAGGGTGGGCATTCCACAGCACTGATTATCACAATGTTGTCCACTATTCTTGGCTCTTGGAAAGCGATCTAAACAACTGGTGACTATCGGAGTACTGATGCCCGCTTTTTAGCTGGTGTATTTGATTAACCAATGCATGGTGAATGTGTCTTGATCCCTTTTTTTTTTTTTTTTTTTTTTTTTTTTTTTTTTTTTTTTGGCTTAAAGCTGTAGTGGCATTTCATAGTCTTGTACTTGCTGTAATGTCTCCTTTATTGCAGATCTTTCTGGCAAAGAGATCACTGTGACTAGTGATTTTGCAGAACGATGCCATTACAATCTCTCTCTGCATCTGGAGAAAATAATCTTTACAACTACCTACACTGGCTGTTTTGTTGAGCAAGTGGTAAGTACATTTCACGTGACACTAGAACAGTTTTCATGGTTACCTGGGGGCTAGCTTGATATGTAATCTCTTAATATTTCGGTTTGACCTTGAGCTAACATTTTCATCCATCAAGTTGAATGGGACTGTACTGGACATTGTTTGTACATCCTTGCATGGCAGTGGTACTTGTGCGAAATTGTATATGCTTTTACATGCCTTGGTCATTTATGTTCCTACTAGGGAGATCGGTATGTCCTGACTGTCCTGTACAGAACAGCTACTTGGAATCGAGGGTCTGTGCGGATGGAATGCCCAACCAGTGCTGGAAGCCCTACAGAATTGCCTCCTCTTTCAGCCACTGTGGGGAAACCCATTAGTGTCTGCAGGTCCTCTAACATGACTGTGGTGCTGCCTGCAGGATCTCTGGAAAAAGTCTTGGTTCTAGGTGTGTTTACAAGATAGATTTGGATACTAGAACTTTTTTTTGTGGTGGGGTACTTGCGCTACCAAGTATCAAGGACTAGTCCTATCCTGGATGTGAACTCATGGATACATTTGTGTTGCAGATCACCTCAACAGGCCAGTAAAAGTCATTGATGCGCCCAAGTCATGCAATTACAGCATGGTGGAGAGAAGAGGACAGATCCTCTTCACAGCTCCCTACAGTGCCTGTGATGTCAAGATCCTGGTAATTGTCTTCAGTGTTTGTGTACTCTCCACTATATAGGCAAATACTCTGCATTTGCTGAAAATAACTTGAAAGCACCAATGTTTTGGGGTATATTGGAACCCTGTAACGCTATGAAATGTCTTGGTAAAGTGGGGCTGGCTTAATGTAATTTTGAAAGCATGTTTGCCTTCAGTCAGCACTTGCATTTTTAGAGTTTGAACACTGTCCTGACAAGATCATCTCAATTTGATTCTTGGATGAAGTCTTTTGTTCGTTTTTTCAGAAGTAGCATCAGACAGGGACTAGACACTGGGGGGATAGTGGTGGCTGTCTACCTATCACTGTTTTGCATGTCTGGAGAACCCCTTGTTTTAATTGTCATGGAAGGTGGTATTAACATTTTAGCTTGAGTATCAGTTTCTGGGGACCCATGTGTCTGTTCATCTGCATGTCCCTTGCATCTGACTCTGGAGGTCTGTCGTCGTCGTCGTCCCCCCCCCCCCCGTTCTGTACATACTGTTCTGGTAATCAACTTTTTCCATAACTGATGGCTAACGTTGCAGGTTTATATCCCCCTACACAACTTGTGATGAGACTGATAAATATATATATATTTTTTAATCCTAAATTTACTTCTACTTCATAGCAAAATTGGTACAACATTTTATTTTGAATTTTATAGTGGTAACTGAGTTTTTGGGTGGTTGACTACTGAATTGGCTTGGATGGGCCAAATGGCCTCCCCTCCATGAATTATATTAATGGCATCAAATCAACTTTAGCTTATAGAGTGGCATTTTGTCCAATTAATGCTTTCATACTTTGCCACTGTCCTCCTCCTTCTCCCCTTGTACATGTAGAATGGAAACTATGTCCTGGCCATTATGTATACAAGTTATTCTGGAGGCTTTGCGTCGGTGCAGATGGAATGCCCTACCACTGGAGAACCAACAAAACCCCCTCCCTCTACAAAACCCATTCCTCCAACTCCTGTCTGTGGCGCTTCCAGCATGATCGTGGAGCTGCCTGAGGGGCCTCTGGAACAAGTCAAGATAATGAGTAAGAATATTTTATTTATATTGTATATGATCATTGTGTGTATGTAATGGTTATGATGATCCTCATGGAAACTGGTTTACTTTTGTAGATGCCTCCAATGGGCTATGGGTAGCTGTAAAGGATGTCCCAAAGAACTGCAACTACACACTGATGAAGGAAAGAGGAAGAAACCTCTTCATAACCTCCTACAAGGCCTGTCATGTCTGGATACTGGTAATGACTAACCCTCTGATCTGGGCAACATGATATAAATGAGCAGGGCCCATGGTATTGGGTTCCATGCACTATGCATATGTAATGAAGAAAGGCATTAAGATTATGGCAGCTTCTTGCTGGGGTTTTTTTTCCTGGCTTTTATTTAAGCATACATGTGCTGTAATGATACTTCAGGAGTAACCGCCTGCATTCTGGACCGGTTGTATTTGATCATTAATACGCAATATGTAGAGCAAAGAACCAAAATAGAATTGCATTGTGGTAAGAAAATGGATTATTGATTAGGTCTCCACTTTGATGGCTTCAACTTTGGGCCAGCACCTTTTTTTTGGGGGGGGGGGGGACGGGACGGGACCTTGTGAGGATAGACTATGGCGACCAAGAATAACTTGTGGAAACGGATGCACATTCTAAATAGAAATGACCCTAATCCCAGCTTTTCTATAGCCAGAACAATTGTCCTAACAATATTCTTGCATCCACTGGGATATTGGGGCGTTTGGGAAATGGAATGCCCAAGTGGTGCTGGTGAACCAGAAAAAAAACTACAACTACAGGGACAAGGAATACTTACTCCTTCAAACATGACAGCTTTGAGGTACCTCAAGCAACCTTGTACAGGGGCTCCTGAGTGGCGCATCCAGTAAAAGCACTTGAGTAGAGTGCAGGATGCGCCCCGTAGTCTGGACGCGAGACACTCCCCAGGACCAGGTGCTTTTTGGCTGTAGTTGACGCTCTTCCTATAAATTCACAAGAAACCTTTATTTTTATTGTGTTTTACATGATCGTGGTCCTAAAAGCCCACTTCATTATGATCGTGTTCACACTATCCAGGTCCTTTTTAAAGGCTTAACTAGAAGAATCGCAGAGCCATATGGCTGGCCTTTAAGTCTACTAGTAATTTCTTGCATGTATCTGTAAGTTAGGCTTTGAATGTTTCACGTAGAACATTTGATTTCAACTAAATGAAAGTTGAAGTGTTCCCCACTGTAATCTCTTGGTGCCGGTGTTCTTGTGTCTACCCTTTTCTTTCCAGAATAAAAACTATGTCTTGACTGTAATCTACACAACTGCAACTGGGGTAAGAGGGATGGTGCAAATGACTTGTCCAGCTGTAGAGACAACATCCCTTACTACTAGGTCTACAACTATTGGGAAGCCAGTGACTACTGGGAAACCTACAAAACCAACTCTCCCTCCCACTCCTGTCTGCAAAGCCTCCAGCATGACTGTAGCACTGCCCTCTGGGTCACTACAAGTTTTGTTATTGAGTGAGTTTGAATTTGGCTCCAGCATTTTTGGAGGGAACTGAGTAGTCCTTGGTAGTTCATGTCAATCTGGTTTCTTTGTAGATCTGTCCAATGAATGGGTAGATATCGATGCTGCTCCCAGTTACTGCAACTACAGTTTGGTGCAGGGAAGAGGCGGCAGGAACTTCTTTACAGCCCCTTACAGGGCTTGTGATGTCCGGATACAGGTAGGAATACATTGTATGGTAATCCTCCATTTGATCTGTGGTGGGGTTGGGGGGCATGACTGCTGTTAATCTGCACTAATTTGAAGGGAGAAAATGGAATTGCAATTCAGAGGAAGTGGCTTTGTACCCAACTACATAATCTTGATGTGCCAATCCCAAGATTTACAGCTGTGACCGATCTCCATCCCCCCCCCCTATAGAATTAACCAGTGTTCATTCATGAAGTTGAATGAAACCTGCTCAATGTTACTTTTAAGCTATGGAATTACATGGCACTATATGTGTTTCCATATACTTCATAAATGTGACATTTCAATTTGTAACATGAAATACTGTATTATGGCTTCTGATGGACTTTGATACATTGTAGTTTCTTTTGATTTGCATGCAGTGCCAGATTAACCTATTGCTGGGCCCTAGGCACACATACGCTTGTGGGCCCATACTCCTGAACAAATGGCCACATATATGCACACCTCTATACATTGTAGCCTTTTAAAACTAGCCCTGTACCTTTTTATTTTATTTTTTAAAATGATGATTCAGTCCATTTATGACTGACAATGAATGACAAACTGTAGAGGATGTGCTAAACACATTTCAGGAATAAAACTGAAGCCTACGTTAAATTCTGTACCACAGCTCAACAACGAATGCTCTTGATTTGCTGAATTAAAAAAAAAAGGCAAGTTCAATCAAAGTGAATTCTGGTGTTTTCAAATGTGGTATATTTCTGTACCTAATAGAATTCTGTGTCCTTTGATTTTCATGCTGACACAGATGCATTCGTGTAAGTGGGTAATAACAATGTGGTGTAGTAGTAATAAAAACAGAAATCCACTAGAGAACCCTGTGAATATTGGAACACAACTGTGTATTAAGGTAGGCCTGCAGCACAAACATGGTTCTAAAATTAATTGGTATCTTTTTTTTTTTTTTTAACCCACAAAACGTGTACATTTGTAGGCATGGACTCTCTGAGAAATTAACCAGCAAAGAATCTTCATTGCAAAACAACCACATGAAATACTGTGTTTAATATGAAATAAGTTCATACTGTTGGCTCAACACTCCTATGCTTCAAACTGTTGATTCACAATAAACTCAAGTACCAGTTTCATCACAAGCAAAAGTGATTAATTTGTGTTTTTATAACGTGTACATTAATAAACCGCTGAAAGGGGTAATACTATGTTGCAAGACTCAAATGCACAAAATAGTACAAATACACCACGGCACCCGTGTTAATATCGGGAAACAAGTTCTGAATTACTTTCAGCACGCTCAAAGCTTCAACTGGTTTTAAAATGAATAACGTTATAATGTATGGCTTGCATTCTATTACTGGAACAGGTTTGTTTTCTTGCGGCAGCTTCACTTTGCTAATGGCCTTCAAGGTCCATCTTTGCTGCAATAAATGTTTGCGCTTTTATTTTCCGGCACGTTAACTTTACAGATTTAACGAACGCTAAATTAGCAAACATTTCTTGCTCACGAAATTCTTGTCTTGCAGTATTCATAACTTGCCATTTTAGACACCCGGCGTCTATCTACCTTATTTCACAGCAGCCCTGGTGCTTAGTGGAGACCGGCGGTTATGTGAAGTTTTACTATGTAGTTCTTTCTTTGCAGATGCCCTTATCCAGGGTGACTTGCAATATCACATTATTTTTTTTACATACAATTACCCCTTTTATACAGTTGGGTTTTTACTGGAGCAATCTAGGTCAAGTACCTTGCTCAAGGGTACAGCAGCAGTGTCCCCCATCTGAGACTGCACTCCCGACCCTGTGGTCCAGAGCCATCACCACTACTCCACACTGCTGCCTACTATGTTCTCAATCCTAAAATTTTAGGTAATTTGGGAACGCAGGATTGCTAGCCTCTTGCCAGGACTTGTTCAATGATACCAACACAGTGAAGTGTGTTCCAGCACACTCTTTTCTTTTATAACAAATGGGGAAACAAAACCTAGTTCCCTCTGAGCCCTAACTAAACTTTGTCCTAACTCTCTTGGGGAAGGGCTGAGCCTTTTATCCCTCGTTTTGAAACTATGTAAATTGCAATCTGAAATTGTAAACCCAGTCCAAAATATGCAATTCAAAACGGTTCCTCTGTACAGTAGTCTCGTGGTGAATTGTATAGGTGTGTGGTGCACACAGCTTCTACTGCTAGACATGGCTGAGATTTATCTACCAAAAAGGAGCATCAGACGGAGGCAAATGCCAGTTAAGGAATTCTGACCGCCAAAACCTTAGATGGATTATAGTGTGTTTTTAAACTGTTGCAGTTAAGCAAACTTAAACCATCCCGTCATTGTTTTGTCAGGAGGGGCTGGAGATCCTGTATTTGAGCAGCTAAGAACTTTTTGTTTAATTGCATGTTCTTCCAATGCCTTAACAGCAAGTATAGAAACACTTTTACTAAATGTTTGAAGTTAATGATTGCTGAAGTTGTGTAATTTGGCAGTTGTACTGAAATTTGTATTTGATTTTCAAAGTTTGATGGAGAATTAGGTGTGTAATACTGTACCCTGTCATTCTTTCATTTAAACAAATGCATAGTGTACTACAGAACACTTGTGTCATTGGTTGGAATGAGTCTGTTTATACAAGGCATGAATTCGACTGCACCATCAGTTAGGTGTTGCGCTTTCTTGTGTGTGCATTTGTATAACTTGATGGATTTTGGCAACGAGATGATTTGTTGTAGGGTGTATAAGCACTGACATCCTCTTGTGGTTACTTGGTAAAGCCCAGCCATGAAGCATTTGACCGGCTGTACAAAATGTGACCGAAGCAGCTTTGTGAAGATATTCAAAGTTCTCAAAGAACCTACGGTGTATGGCAAGTGGTGGATTGAAGTCGTGATAAGCGAGGTGATATGAAACGGGTTCATCTGTACTTGTGTAAACTTTACATTAGTTGCAGTAATTAATACCTGTTTGATTATCCATACGAATAGATTATGCAAACTAGTATTTGTCCCAATTAGCTTGGACAACTGGCTATTGTAAAGCAAATCTTCACAAACATAACCGTATTATCCCCGGTCTCCTTCTCTCCAAGCAATACATTTCACCTGCACTCGGACCTGTCGACTCCCCTTTTTACTGGGCGTCTCCCTTACTTTAGGCCCTTCTCCTTGGCTGATTTTTTTTTTTCTCCCATATTTTAAACTTGCATTTTTGCAAAAGTAATTTCTCTCCAATGTTTTGGGTTCTAAAAATCTCTGTTACTGCAGCACAATTGCTGCCTGTCACACTTTTTTAGGACCCAGGTTATGCCTGTGGCAGGCATGCATTCAGGTCCTCGTATGACAATGTGTTCACTGGGACAGTTTAGGTTTAACTAGTCTCGCAATGCATTTTGATATGTTCAATGTCTCTGGTACCTTTTTCACCGCAGGACTACACTTGAAAGCATTGGTGTGTTCAAGCCTAAGCTATCCCAGTGGTGCAAATTTGGCATGATGGCGCTAGAATGTAGTGCATTGCTATCTAATCTGGCACCACAATTTAATGTTGCTGATGCTAGACACATTTTAAGCATGAATATGGGTGGGATGTAGAGCTGGAGTACATTTTTAAATTTTACTGTAACACACTAAACTCCACTTTTGAGGCAAGATGGTTGCCAGCTATGGAAGCCTCCCAGAGTTGAGAAGCAGATGAGATGATGTACACTGTCGTGGAATAGTCCTTCCAGTCTTCAACTTGTTGTGTCCCTTCACTTTCAGAATGGAAACTACATGTTGACCTTGCTTTACATAACTGCTGCTGATAAACGAGGGTACTTGGACATTAGATGTCCCACCACTGGTGGGGAGCCAACAGAGACTACTAGCCCCTCTGGTGGGGAGCTGACCGGAACTACTGCTGGAGAAACGACAACTACTTGGAAACCTACAATGCCTACTCTCCCTGACGCTGCTCTCTGCAGAGCCTCCAGCATGACTGTAGAATTGCCCTCTGAGTTGCTTCAAGTTCTACTATTGAGTGAGTTTGAATTTGGCCCAAACACTTTTGGGAGGGAACTGATCCATCTTGGTAGGTAAAGTAACTTTGTTTTTGTATAGGTCCATCCAATGAATGGGTAGATATCAGTAATGCTCCCAGTTACTGCAACTACAGTTTGGTGCAGGGAGGAGGCGGCAGGAACTTCTTTACAACCCCCTACAGGGCTTGTGATGTCCGGATACAGGTAGGAATCGTACATTGTATGCTAATCTGAAGATTAATCTCCAATACTACAACCTTGATACCCCTTCTCCACTAGCACATCCGACCTGCGAGGGCTCGATAGGGTACGGGTACAGGTAGTTCTCAACTGGCTTTCTCAAGCCGAACCAAACTGCACAGAATTCTTTTAGCACCCAAACAAACTAGATGACTATCCTTAAATGAGATCATTGTCAAATCCTATTTAAACCCCCCCCTTCAACAAAACTAATTTTAACTAAATCAATTCAGGGATTTTTAGACAGTCCTAAATATTTGGAAACTATAGCAATACAGCTGTACTGTTGGGTTTTTTTTTTGAACAGTTTGTGCTTTTGACTAACTCGGTAACTGTCTTTCACTGCGTGTGACGTCGGTAGCTCTGCAGTGGAAAAACAAAGGCATAACATCCTTCTGCATTCAACTAGTTCTGTCCCTTCACTTGCAGGATGGAAGCTACATCTTAACCTTACTCTACATAACCATTGCTAAGGGAGGCTACGTGCACATGAGATGTCCAATAAAAACCACTACTAAGCCAACCAAGACTTCTAGAACCACCACTAGGAAGACTACCAGTATCGCCACTGTAGGGGTGACCGAGGCCCCTGCAACTGTGGTCTGCACCGCCTCCAGTATGGTGGTGGAGCTGCCCAAGGAACCTCTAAGACTTGTGAAGGTTCTAGGTGAGTTAGGCTTTGGATATTGGAGGGGCATCATGTCTGACACTGTAGGGGGAGTCTTTATGGCAAATTTCTCTTTTCTTTTGTAGATAAATCCAACCGGTGGGTAGCTGTCATTGATGCTCCCAAGTACTGCAACTACACCTTGTTGCAGGGAAGGGGAGGGAACTTCTTCATAACCCCCTACACGGCCTGTGATGTCAGGATATTGGTAATCCTTTTGTGTAATTGGAGGTGGTGAACCCTGTCCAATTGTTTCACATTATCAAGTCCATATGGCTTCTGCCTTTGCCTAAAGGCAATGTAATTAAGACACTTGCTCTCTCCGTGTCGAGCATTCTTTTAAATCAAGCTTCCTGAAGTGTTTAGTGGTGGTGTGATTGGCCCAACTTTCTCTGCTTCCCTCTTGTCCAAGTTTTTATCGTGACTCTCCAACACTTGTGACTTCACACTAGAACCGCTGCAGTTACTTGTACCTAAAACCACCGCACGCAGTATTTGTGATTTTCATTTTAAACATCCGTATTAAAATGGAAGGCAACTATGATGCAACAACTTTTATTCAAGCATGTCCTAGCAAACATCTGCATGACCAAACACTATTTAAAAGGAACAATTAAACATAAGGGGTTACTTTCTAGCGTGCCACAAAGCACTACTTTTAAATGAAACTAGTGTGTAAACGGGTATATGTACATACTAAAAACAAATGTGTTTACTTTTAAAACAGAAGTAACATGCGTTTCCTCTGTGTAGCACTGAATCCAGGATGAACTTCAGCAGCCTGCTGCTTTTACATTTCTCTGATCAATGTTTTTGCTGAAGCGCTGTGGCTAGCTTCAAGAGAGATTTTCCCCAGTGCATTCCTTGTACAAAATGAAGGAATTGGTGGTTGTCGGGTCTAGTACAGATAACCGGCTTGTATTAAATAACAAAAAAAAAAAGCATCTATTGTAAAAGGCAGTCAAAATAACTGCTGGCAGTTCTATGTGGGAGGGATTGTATCTTCCCTTTTGTGATCCTGCCTTTCCAATACTGTCGGGATATTTAATACATGTAGTGAGTCCTAAACGGACAACCGCATAACATTCAGCCATGCAGAGTTACTTAATTTTTGAAAGCCTTGTCAAAATGGCTGCTGTGGAGGTTCTAGTGTTAATATCCGATTGGATATCTGCATCTTGTGTGGTGCAATTTTAAAAGCGTTGATCAGTTGGGTATATTAAAGATGTTTCCTCTCATTCTAGAATAACAACTATGTTTTGAAGATCTGGTATTTGGCAACTGGTGGCAAAAAAGGGTATATGGTGATGAAATGCCCCACCGATGCTGGAGAACCCACAAAAGCACCAACAACTACTTGGGAGCCAACCAAGAGTACCAGGACCACCATCAGGAAGACTACCATAACAACCATTGGGGAGCCGACCAGGACCACCAGCAGGAAGACCACCAGCAGGAGGCCTACCAGGACCACCAGCAGGAGGACTACCACAACAACCATTGGGGAGCCAACCAGGACCACCAGCAGGAGGCCTACCAGGACCACCAGCAGGAGGACTACCACAACAACCATTGGGGAGCCAACCAGGACCACCAGCAGGAAGACCACCAGCAGGAGGCCTACCAGGACCACCAGCAGGAGGACTACCACAACAACCATTGGGGAGCCAACCAGGACCACCAGCAGGAGGCCTACCAGGACCACCAGCAGGAGGACTACCACAACAACCATTGGGGAGCCAACCAGGACCACCAGCAGGAAGACCACCAGCAGGAGGCCTACCAGGACCACCAGCAGGAAGACTACCACAACAACCATTGGGGAGCCAACCAGGACCACCAGCAGGAAGACCACCAGCAGGAGGCCTACCAGGACCACCAGCAGGAGGACTACCACAACAACCATTGGGGAGCCAACCAGGACCACCAGCAGGAGGCCTACCAGGACCACCAGCAGGAGGACTACCACAACAACCATTGGGGAGCCAACCAGGACCACCAGCAGGAAGACCACCAGCAGGAGGCCTACCAGGACCACCAGCAGGAGGACTACCACAACAACCATTGGGGAGCCAACCAGGACCACCAGCAGGAGGCCTACCAGGACCACCAGCAGGAGGACTACCACAACAACCATTGGGGAGCCAACCAGGACCACCAGCAGGAAGACCACCAGCAGGAGGCCTACCAGGACCACCAGCAGGAGGACTACCACAACAACCATTGGGGAGCCAACCAGGACCACCAGCAGGAGGCCTACCAGGACCACCAGCAGGAGGACTACCACAACAACCATTGGGGAGCCAACCAGGACCACCAGCAGGAAGACCACCAGCAGGAGGCCTACCAGGACCACCAGCAGGAGGACTACCATAACAACCATTGGGGAGCCAACCAGGACCACCAGCAGGAAGACCACCAGCAGGAGGCCTACCAGGACCACCAGCAGGAGGACTACCACAACAACCATTGGGGAGCCAACCAGGACCACCAGCAGGAGGCCTACCAGGACCACCATCAGGAAGACTACCATAACAACCATTGGGGAGCCAACCAGGACCACCAGCAGGAGGCCTACCAGGACCACCAGCAGGAGGCCTACCAGGACCACCAGCAGGAGGCCTACCAGGACCACCAGCAGGAGGCCTACCAGGACCACCAGCAGGAGGACTACCACAACAACCATTGGGGAGCCAACCAGGACCACCAGCAGGAAGACCACCAGCAGGAGGCCTACCAGGACCACCAGCAGGAGGACTACTACAACAACCATTGGGGAGCCAACCAGGACCACCAGCAGGAAGACCACCAGCAGGAGGCCTACCAGGACCACCAGCAGGAGGACTACTACAACAACCATTGGGGAGCCTACCAGGACCACCAGCAGGAGGCCTACCAGGACCACCAGCAGGAGGACTACTACAACAACCATTGGGGAGCCAACCAGGACCACCAGCAGGAAGACCACCAGCAGGAGACCTACCAGGACCACCAGCAGGAGGACTACCACAACAACCATTGGGGAGCCAACCAGGACCACCAGCAGGAGAACTACTACAACAACCATTGGGGAGCCAACCAGGACCACCAGCAGGAAGACCACCAGCAGGAGGCCTACCAGGACCACCAGCAGGAGGACTACCACCACAACCATTGGGGAGCCAACTAGGACCACCAGCAGGAGGACTACCACAACAACCATTGGGGAGCCAACCAGGACCACCAGCAGGAGAACTACTACAACAACCATTGGGGAGCCAACCAGGACCACCAGCAGGAGAACTACTACAACAACCATTGGGGAGCCGACCAGGACCACCATTGGGAAGACAACCAAGGCCCCTACAACTGTGGTCTGCACAGCTTCCAGTATGGTGGTGGAGCTGCCCAATGAACCTCTAAGACTGGTCAAGGTTCTAGGTGAGTTGGGTATTTGAGGGGCATCGTGTGACACTAATGGAGGCTATGGTAACTTTCTCTCTCTTTGTAGATAAATCCAACCAGTGGGTAGCTGTCATTGATGCTCCCAAGTACTGCAACTACACCTTGTTGCAGGGAAGGGGAGGGAACTTCTTCATAACCCCCTACACGGCCTGTGATGTCAGGATATTGGTAATCCTTGTGTCCAAGCTCACCTAGCTACTCAACACTGTACTGTGTGCCTTCTCTCCCCTCCAACCAAACTTCTGTGCTTTCATTAAAGCTTCATATACTGAGCATCAAAAGAAACGTGTCTTTGTATTTGGATAAAATTCACTAAATGTGATTGAAAAATGACTTCTGTTTTAGAGCAGGTGCAGTGACTTTTTATTGTGCTGATTTAACAATTGACATCACGAAGATGCTGCAAAATGATCTGATCTTGGGCATTTTTTTTAAATGTGTTGTAATAGTCCAGTTTCTTTTGTTGCTCAGTATATAAATTTTTAGGCAATGGTATGATTGGCCCAACTTGCTCTGCTTTCCTCTTGTCCTTCTGTTAAATTAAGTTCATATTTCCATCTTGTGTGATTAACCATGGAATCAATGTTGGTATTATATATTTGTTCTAGAATAACAACTATGTTTTGAAGATATGGTATCTGACAACTGGTGGCATAAAAGGGTATGTGGTGATGAAATGCCCAACCAGTGCTGGAGAACCCACAAAAGCCCCAACAACTACTCCCACTACATGGGCGCGAACCAAACCGACCAGGACCACTGGAATTGCTACGAAGACAACTGTGACAACCACTGGTGGGGAGCCAACTGTAGTCTGCACAGCCTCTAGTATGGTAGTGGAGCTGTCCAAGGAACCTCTGGTACTAGTAGAGCTTCTAGGTGAGTTGGGTTTTTTGATCCCATGTGGATGAACTTGGCAAGGGCACTAGGGGAATTTTTATGCACTCTTCTCTTGTAGCTGAATCCAGCAAGTGGGTAGCTGTCATTGATGCTCCTGAGGATTGCAACTACACCTTGGTTCAGAGCCGAGAAAGGAACTTCTTCAAAACCCCCTACATGGCGTGTGATGTCAAGATTCTGGTAATCCCATTTCTAGCAAAATAGGCTACTCCTGTACTTCTATTCAAACTTGGACTGTAAATACACAACTGTAAAGGGGTTTCTGCAAGGTGATGGTCTAATGCCATAAGGGGAGGGGGGTAGAGAATGAACCCAAAGTAGTGCTTGCAAAACAGATGGGGCTGGTTTCACATACCCTGACTTGTACTGCTCTTGGATTTCCTTATGTTGTATGAAGTACTCCAAAGACCCTCATTGGGGATTAGCTGGTTCCAGTTTCTGCTTGTGAGTTTACTTTCCTTTTACCCTAAACCTTTTTTTATATGCAAATTGAATTCTAGAATGAGAACTACTTCTTGGCCTTGCGCTATACAACAATTGATGGTAAAGTAGGGTATGTGCAGATGAAATGTCCAACCAGTGCAGGAGAACCAACAAAAGATCCTGCAACTACAAACACGACCAGGAAATCAACAAGGACCCCCCCAGCACCAGATGTGGTGTGCAACTCATCCGGAATGATGGTGGAGCTGCCCAAGGACTCTTTAGACCTAGTGGAGCTTCTAGGTGAGTTGGACTTTTGGCCGACACCTGCAAATTTGTCCATGGGACAGTAGTGGAATCTTACGGTAACTTTTTTCTTGTTGTAGATTATGCCAACAAATGGGTAGTTGTCAACAAGGCTCCCATGTACTGCAACTACACCTTGCTGCAGGGAAGTGGAAGGACCCTTTTCATAACCCCCTACAAAGCCTGTGATGTCAGGATACTGGTAATCATGGGGAGGGAGGTGTGGGATATTTTAAAACACCTGAACAATGGTACATGGGTGTTTTTGTGTGTGATTAGATGGATGGATGATTGTATGATATGGTTAAATGCATATCAGCTTGTGACTGACTGGTGCAGTGCAAAGAATGTAATGTCCAAACTGCTGTTTTCCCAAAAAAGCCTTTTTTAATATCAAAGTCCATCAATAATAATTCCAAATAAATAAGCCCCGCTACCAACGATGGTATTGGGGCAAAACAGTTTGGAGTCCAAAAAAGATAAACCAGACACTACGATAGCCACAATCCTCCGTGCCCGTAAACAGTGCTTTATTCCTTTAGGGGGATCGTGGTGAGGGGCGTGCTCTGGGGTAAAAGTTGGCTCTCCGGCTACAGCCTCCCGTCCTCCTGCTCCTCTAGAAAACACAAACCCTTAACGCACAGAAAATAAACGGCTCCAGCCAGTTGCTCTATTTTCTCAGCGCAAGGGGAGGTACGGACGTAGCTGCTGCCCCTTTGTACCCAGCAAACTCCTGCCCGCGGTTAATGCGTCGCCATGGTTTCTCCAATAGAGGGCGGCCCTGCAGCTGACTGCAATGGAATCGTCCCGAGTACTTGCAGCTATGCGCCCCTCCTAATATGGTCACCTCCCGGCTTCCACCTACCACAGAGGTGGCAGATCTAGGAGGCAGCATACCTTCCCCCTTACACAGCGCCCTTTCTAGTTGGGAGGGAGATTTTACAGCATTGATCCTTCCTCTCTCTCCATCACACGGCTATATGTATAAGCTGCTTTAATTGCATAAAGCTGCATGGTCCATTTTGTATGTTGCATTTTAATTTGGGTAATTGCGTAATGCAATCCATGTACACCCTAAGCTTTGACATGACATTTTGAACCCTGTTTTATGGCTGCTTAGCCCAAGGTTCTATATATATAAAAAAAAAAAAAAAAAAATTGTAGCAGTAGATCAGACAGATTGGTAACCTGCCATTTCTTGCTCAAACTCATTCTCCAGGAAATCTGAGCATCAAATCATAGACATTTTGAAGTGATGTCAGATATTTGGAAGTAGTATAAATGCATCTTGCTGGCAATATTGTTTGCAACTACCAAAGTGCAGCTCCATCCTGAAACTTCAGCAACACACTGCAGGCTTGAAATGTAAACAGATTTAGTTTTGAAACTAGTCCAGGTAAGTGTGATCCCACTGAAGTGGGACAACAAATTGAAGGCATTATTGCAAGAGTGTGCCTAGTAGATCTTCTGGTCTGCTTCAAAGCAAGCCATTTGACACCTGCTGACATGACCAAAATGTCTGGACTACTACCCGAAGCCTGCAATTTGCTTGTTCTACATTCTGAAGCCAACTTCCTCCTTGTTCTAGAATGAGAACTACATCTTGACCCTCCGCTATACAACTTCTGGGCAACAAGTTTATGTTCACATGAAATGCCCCACCAGTGCTGCAGCACCCACAAAAACACCTTCCTCTACAACCACTACTGGAAAACCACCAATACCCACTGTCTGCAAAGCCTCAGTCATGACAATAGAGCTGCCTGAAGGACCAATTGAACAAGTAGCCCTGATAGGTAAGTTGTGCCTTGGCCCAGGTAACTTTCCTCCCGAATTGCTTGGCAGTGAGGATAACCCTGGAAACCCAATTTCGTGGCATCCTTGCCTTTTGCAGATAAATCCAACACTCTGGTAACTGTCAAAGATGATACCAGAAAGTGTGGCTACAGCTTGGTGCATGGGAGAGGAAAGAACCTCTTCACAACCCCTTACACAGCCTGTGATGTGAAGATGCTGGTAAATATTTAGCTTTTTGTATTGTTGCATATGAATTTTAAAAGCATGTACATATGCTCTCCCCTCCCTTAATTCTCTTCCAGAATGGGAATTATGTCCTGACTCTAGCATATGTAACCCTTACTGGGGAAAGGGTACTGGTGCAGATGAAATGTCCAGTCAGTGCAGCTTTACCAACAGGGTTGCCGCTCCCTCCCTTTGGGGTTTCTGTCCTCTGCAGTGATACTTGCATGACAGTGGAACTTCCTGGGGGACTGCTACAAGATATCCAGTTAGTGGGTGAGTTGGCTTGGTACACAGTCATTTGGGTGCTGTAAAACAGAAAGCATGCTCTAAATGTGGCATCTGTTGTAGATGAATCCAACAACTTGGTAGCTGTTACCAGTGCTCCCAAGACTTGTGGCCTCAGTTTGGTGAGGGGGAACGGCAAGAACATCTTGACCGCTCCTTACAAGGCCTGCAATGTCAAGATACTGGTAAGCGGAGGGCAATTGCAGCTGTAATCCCCATTTGTATTGGGAGTGATCAAAATACTGTCAGGAATGAGCAACTCCCTTTCCACTTCTAGAACAACTTCTACATCCTGAGAGTCATTTACACCACTCTTACTGGGGAGCGAGGAGATATACAGGCCAAGTGTCCTGTTCCTGGTCTAGTACCACGTGAGGGTAAGTGTTTATTCACTGGACACTTCTTCATAATGCAGGAATGCTCAAGTCTGGTGCTGCTCGTCTACCAAATCTGCTGTTGCTGCATCATGTTTGTTTTACTTGAATGCCGTGTGCCTTTTGACAGTCTCTCGGATTTCCCTACCCAAGATATTAACCTAAACTACAGGGTCTTCCCTATACAATGTGAAACATTTAAGTGTACTGTTTTGCAGGGTGCAAGATACCAAGAAGTCAGCAGGTTGCTTGTGGTCCACCTAATGCTGATCCACAACTGTGTGTGGCCAATGGATGTTGTGTGGATGCAACAACTTCCCAGTGTTACTATCCTTTGAATGGTATGGCTTGGTTTTAATATAGTACTGCTCATCTAATGAGCAATCCAGATTAACTGAACAGCTTGTATAGGAAAATTTGGAGAGGGCGGGGAGATAATTGACTTCAATTGCAATCTTGCTGTACAGGAGACCTGGTCCTTCAGGTAAACACTTTCACAAGCTTCACTATTTGCATTAATGGAATTCTTTGCTTCTACTTTTTCAGCATGCACTGCAGATGGCCATTTTGTATTCTCCGTAGACCGCACCTCAACTAAGCCAGAAATCGATCCTGGCAGTCTAGTAATTGCAGGAAACCGATCATGTGCCCCAGTAATCTGCACTCCAGACTTTGCCATCTTCAAATTTCCTGTGACTGGCTGTGGGACACATGTCTTTGTAAGTTCCCTCCTCCTCTGGGGTTTGCTAGTTTTGTCACTACAACAAAGGTTAGGATTTTAGGCTACAGTCCTTGTAGCCATATGTTTTTTTTAAAGGGTGGTGGTAGGGTGCTAATCTAATGCAATACCACTGGTTTTGCACTGGCCCAGTTGATTTTCCAGTCCTCCTCCTATCTGCTTCAGTTCTCACCCACAAGCTTTTTTTGTTTCTGTAGACGGTGGCGGAGACTACAATTTATCTTGCTGAAGTTCATGGCTTGGTTCGGGGGAACCAGCAGATGTATGGACAAATTACCAGAGATGGCCCTTATCGGTAATTTCTTTTACGAGCTGGGAAGTGTCAGTTAACCCACTTGCTGAAAGACACCTGTTTTCCAGCATACGTTGCTGGTTGTAATGGGTGGGTTGGGACCCCATGATCGGAGTATGGGTTTTGTCAAGGAATGGACCATCTCTGCCAACTGGTATCTACATTGATTCTTTCTCTTCACTGTCTCCTCTCTGCACTGCAGTTTCCAGGTGGAATGTCGCTATTCTAAAGGGCATTTGGCCAGCACTGGTTACTTGGTGGTGAACCCACCGCCTCCATCAGCAGCCTTGGCTTTTGGCTCACTTGGGGTTAGGTTAAGGATTGCCACAGGTAATTGAACATCATGCATGATGTCTAACCTTTATTTTTTATTTTTATTCCATTAATAAGTACACTACAGTTCTTGATGAGAGGGTCGTGGATGTCAGAACTTCTCCTCCCACTTGGTCTTGTGGTGCTGTAGCCCTATGTTGGGCATCATGTCCCGTAATGACTGCTAGGTTTGACTGGCTGAAGTCCCTCTTTCAATGGCTGGTGTATGAAGAGATGCACACGGAGTACCTGGTGTCCAGTTATTCTAAAGCACTTGTCTCTTGCAGACACCAGCTACACTAGCTTCTACCCTCGGTCCCATCTGCCCCTGAGCTTCTTGCTTGGAAGCAAGGTGTATCTGGAAGTGCAGCTTGTAAACCCTCCTAACCCCAATGTAGTTCTGCTGGTCCACTACTGCATCGCCTATCCCCAGTCCTCTCAAGCTGCCTGGGTGATCCTCTATGAAGGGTGAGTATCCTGAATCATCGACGGTGTTCAAGTATCCTGATGTCTCCATTTGTCTGGACAAAGCAACATGCCAGATATGACTGCTGACCTTTTTATTCTCTCCTTCTGAAGTCAACCCTTCATACTCTTACCCACTCAACGGCTGCATCAGCACCTACTTGTATTGGAGCTGTTTTATACAGGATTTGTAATTTCGGCAACAGGTTAAGGGAGTGGCTCAGATTATCCAATACTATTGGCTGCAAACGCCTGAAGTAAATCTTTGCACGCTATTTAGACTGTCGCAGCTGCTAGAAGTGTGGCAATATGGCTGCCATGCACTTCAAGCCTCCTAGTTGGCAGCTGTCTGACTCCCTTCTGAATTTCTACCCCACAGTTGTCCCAACATCCTGGATTACAGCAGTGCTGCTGGCCTCCATGTGAAATACAATAACATGCCTGTATCCAAGCACACTCGACGCTTTGAAATACAAAGCTTCCAGTTCCTGGACTACAAGACCAAGCAGCATTTGGATGAGGAAGTGAGTTTTTTTGTTTGTTTTAATAGTGGTCCAATCATGTACTCCAAGCTTGTCTCCAAATGCCTAGTCATAAATGGTATATTTGACAAATGCAGATCTACAGCTGCTCTAATGCCATTTACTTTCTTTTTAGATCTATTTTATGTGTTCAACTGAAGTGTGTTCCCCAGAACACAGTGTTTGTAATGAAGGATGCTTTGATGGGAGAGGTATGTTACTGAAAAGCACTCTAGACCCACAGTTTCTGAGGATGTTAGTCCTTTTTGAAGTCTGCCTATCTTTAGGTCCAGCCTTAAATTTTATTGCATCTTGCATTGTATATTTTTGACTTTCCCCTGAAGTATTTAAGTTCTGCTCCCCTGACTAACATTTGGGCAATCGTTATACCACTTGATTAAAATGTTCCAGATAACTTTCTCCTTCCACAGATATGCCTGTTCCAGTGGATCTTGGTGTGGGAGGGCTCTGTGCAGGAAAGCCCTGTCCTGGGAAATCCAACGTAGTCAAGCGAGCTGCTCATGGTCATACTGGCCTCATTGCTGTCGGTGAAGGAACCTTCCTTTTGGATGAGCCTGTGCCCCATGAACAAATGGGTAAGTGATTGAGATCATGTGGACTAAAGCAGTACTACCCTTTTTCATGTATTGTTTCCTTGAAGATGGAGGTTGCCCTCTTTGGGCCAAAGCCAGACCTGAAGCTTATTCCTCACTTGAACACCAGAATGCTTTGCCAGTAACTGTTTTATTTCTTCCTCTTGCAGGGAAGCACTGGACACACTTCCATGGTCTCCTGGGGCTGCTTGCTCTGCTGGTCTCGGTATCTGTTGTAATGCTCTTCCTCAAATGGATTGTCTTGCAAATGGCCAGGTCCTAGAGAAGCAGTCTCTAACTTGAATAAACCTTTATCTTGTGTTGACATTGTCTCCTCCTTGTGGGTTTATTTCCCCTGCCAACTAACTTTTAAAATCCTGCACCAAATATTGAGGAGGGGGGGTGGGGGTCACATTAAGTCAAGAAGGATTAGAGAAACTGACTTGTATGTTAGTAAGTTTGCTGGCTTTATTTTTTTTAAATGACCTGCTGCATTTATTTTTAGAGCGCTTCATCTGGTGTTAGTAAAGGAGTTGGTACATTGCCACCAGAAACATTGACTTGCTGATCTATGCAATTGGGACATATGATCTTGTGTGGGCATGGAATACATGTGGCACTAGTGTTTGTCATCGGTCTTTGGCTGTTTTTGAAAGTCATACGGAACAGTGACATTTTCTTTCCACTTTATATACCGAGTCTTTCACAAGTACTAAAATTATTTCAGTAAAAAGCCTCTACAAAAAATGACAGGAATGTGGAGCTATTCTACTACAGACTGTAAAGAAGTTTTGGATGCATAACCTTTATTTTTATAAAGGTTTAGATATATCCTAGTTCAGGCCCCTGGGCCACAGATGTGGTCATGTAACTCATAATTCTTCATGGGTGGTTTCTCTACATACAGAAAAAATCGGGAATCAAGAAATAAGTATATATTGGGTTAAGTGTGCTAGATTTTACATTGCATGATTGGGGGGGTTTGCAACATTTACAGCACTGAAGTCAGCACTTGGCCTGGACTCCCATGAAAAATGTCATAAATGTTCTCCTGTCTTGCTTTTTTTTTTATGTATTCCTAATCAGATGTGTAGTCTCAATACTTCACCCTCAGACTTGCACTACTGGTATTTTTTTTTAAATCTTTCGTACCAGTTAAGTACACACAACAAAATAAGGCATTACATTGACTAGATAATGCAGTGGATGCACTAAAGGTATTATACTGTATAGGACTTCAATAGAATACATTCTGAATTCTATTGTTTTGAAATGGCTGTGGCTCTATATACTACCACTGTTTCAATAATAGAAATCCTTGGCTCTTTACAAATATGAGACAAAATAAATACACTTGGAGGCAATGGGGCCCTAATCAAAACTGTTGTAAATTAATGCTTTGAAAAACGGTAAAAAAAATCTGTTCATAAAGGATTAGGAACCGCATGTGTGATTTATGTAATCAAAATGGTCTTCAACACTCCTTAACAGAACATTTGTTATAACAGGTTTTGTCAAGACTTCTTGCAGTGCACTGCAGATGGTTTTAGGGATTTTTAGTTTTGCAGTGGCTGTATTCGTGTGTTATCACTTTAATATGTTCAACAATAAAAAGACCAATGTTCTAAAAATGATATGCAAGTCTCTACTTGAAATAATACACTGCTTATGTTTTCATGCATTTTTTTTCTGTTGCTGGAGAAGGTATAGTGTGTGTATTTAGGAAGATGGATTGTGTTTGTCTGCTTGGTGCAAGCAGCATGCTATGCTGTCTGGGTTTATAATGGCATATGCTCCCTTGCCCCTCATGGGGAAAGCAGATGAGCAAATTAAAGAGATAGAGGGACATCGTTGACTGTGTTAATAACCTACACCAGCTGGAATTACTTGATTCAGAACAGTTACAAAGAATTCATTACATATATCCTTAATGGTCTCTTGTTGGAAACTGTATAATGATGCAATCAGAGCCAAGACACGATTACCTTAACTATGTATTCATCTGTGTCTCTTGGATCCGTTTACAGAAAATGTCTTAAATTATCAAGTATGCATTGTATAAGTGACCACTCTAAGAAGGCAAACAAGTTACATGAGATATAGAATGTATTTCTATGTAATAGTAAATAATGTAATATACTCAATCGTGTCTTAATGTAATTATCACTCGCATTTTCTATATATATATAATGTATGCAATTACACTAATTTATTGTTAGGTCATTTTAAAGGACAAGAATGGCTCAAATGTATTCCTCCTGCTTTGGAAAAAGTAGCAAAGGTTAATCCAGACCCAGGCTGCATGTTCACAGACACACTGACAGAGTCTTTAAGGTCTTTAGTTTGTTTTAACTCTTTAACCAGTTGAAACTATTAACGGAACCCAACAGATGTACAAGTTTCAGACCATTACATGATTTGCATACTGTGTAAATATTATAGTCCTTTATAAAGCTGTTTGTGTATTCTACTGTAAAAGGTATAGGTGAATTAAAGCTAGCTCCTTTTTGTTTTAACTAACGGTTTATTCTTACAAATGTTTCTTTTCACACAAATAAGTTACTCAAAGTATGGGGGGGGGGGGGGAATGATGCAACATCTGCAACTACATATTGAAAAGAGTTTAAGATACATTTATTTACTTGCATTATTTTCTTATTTACTTATCTGTAGCACTTGTAAGAAGAAACGGTTTGAAAACAATAAACCTGTCTTCTATTGATACACAGAGCAGAAGGATGACGTGGGCAGCAGCAATGCAAGGCCTCTCTTTGCAGCGCTACCGTTACTTCTAATACTGTAACTGCACAAATAGGCACATGAGCTTATGTATGGAAGTGCTCTAATACAGGATAAAATAGATTATAAATCCACTTACAAGGCTTTATTGTGGTATTTTATATTTCTGCTACCGTAGCAACTTGCCATGCAGGTGTATATACATCTGAGCCCCCACCTCTTGCATTTACACTTCTCTTCAGCTGTGGAGGGTTGTCTCAGAAAACATGTTCTCAACTATAAGCACATGCGCCTATTGGCACTATTCTACAGTAAGTGATTGGTATCTACAGCCACGCAATGCGAAGCACAGTATAGCAATATGATGGGAAAGGTCACAGAATTTCCTGGCCCTTCCTCTGTTCTTGATATTCCTATAATAGAAGTGGAACCAATGATCAAAAATGGATACATTTTGTTAAGTACAATTATGGCATTTGCAGGAAATTCGTGAAACAAAATAGGGTCATAAGATAAACTTGGTTGTCCCACCCTGATTGTAATGCTGCGTAAATGAATACATTTAAATATTAAAAGGAATGTATTTGTAACACAGGCTATATAATATATATATATATATATATATATATATATATATATATATATATATATAAAATTACACACACAGACACATACAGGGGTGTAGCTAGGAATAGATTTTTTGTCTAAAAAAAAAAACCCTGCATATGTTATGAAGGTAAGTGTTACAATTGTATAAAGCCTAGAGACTATTAATGCAAACTGCAAAGCAATATACGTCGCTAATTGTTTAGCCAGTGACCCACCTTGGATGATGTTTGAAATTTCATGACGCATATTTTTTTTATATGTCTCCCTGGCAAAACAACACCAACCTAAAATGACCCTATTCACATAGTCAGAAATAGGTGACATTAAAAGGACAAGAAGAATAGAACTTATAAATATGACTAAGTAGATGGGTTTATACCTTCATTGAGAGACATGCGTTTGGTTCACTGCTACTGAAGTTAATGCTGAGACTGGTGACACTGATGCTACAGATGGAACTGGTAAGACTGGTGCTGCTACTCCTGGGACTGTAGCGAGTCGGCCTGTGTGCCAAATACACAGGGCCCATTCGCCAGTAGACAGTACTGTATAACACTATAAACATACGCCAGGTAGGGCAATACCTGGACAGAGCACCAGTGTGCAGTTAAAGTGACAAGAAATAAATATACCCATTTAAATAAAGCAAACTCAGCTGCCCGATTTACACATTTTCTACAACACATCAGTATTAAAAACAGTACTTCCTTGGATTATTTTTTCTCTAAAGAAAACATTAGGAAAATATATATTTTTAAAAACTGCTGTTGCCAAACAGTGAATGTATGGATAGAATTACCTCAAATTCTTCTAGCCCATGGCATCGGGGGCCATCGTACAAAAATACAATACATTAAAAGTACTAAAAACTAACAGCTATGAATCATTTAATACGGGGGAGGGGGAAGGAGTTGCCATTGCGCCAGAAAAACATTGATTTATCAAAACGTATCGCAGCTAAATATCACACAGGACTGTCAGCAGAAAAACAATATTAATATAAGAAATAAAATCACTAAACATTCTTACCCAAGCCGTATTCCCACAGAAAATGCAGGATCAGTGCTTACACTGATGCCGCACTTCGTTTTCTAAATTCACCTTTTACACACACAACAATATTGCCAGTTCAGTGTCGGCAATTTGGCGGCTTACCCCCATTTACACAGAAGGCGGATATTCTCACGTAAGCATAATTTTGCTAGTGTTCAGTACTGTGATCAAAACAATGATGCCTTTGGTACCTGCCGTGGTAGGCGTGATATTTCTCACTATACTTTCTGAATACCACAATAGACTAATGAAAAGATTGGAAGACATACAGAGAGAATTTAGCCATCACTTGCTTTTTATTACGCACAACACCGCGTGTCATTAACTTTTCTACTCTTGTGGAATACACGTTAGCATCTCACACAGTTCCATCAAGTTGTGCATTTATCTCTTATTCTGCTCTGATGGTCAAAAGCTCCCTTCCTTCTTTTTCAGACCAATTACTGCCTGGGTCACTTGCCATTTTGATGGATTTATTTCTTCAATCAACACATGGCGGAACAGGAAATTGCGTTTACTTGAGAAAAAAATCCATCTTGAATGCAAAATGCAGTGTCAGTGGTGGCATTGCAGTTTACACTGAAGAAAAGCTGTTTTAGGGCCAGCACAGAATGGTCTCTGAACCGCCTGGAGAGGTGGTTCAGTGCCGTCATAAAGTGCGACATTTCCCGTTTACAATGACAGTGATAGTGCATCCGTGCCAACACAGACATGGCAGTTTGCTTCTGTGTAAACATGCCTCTAAAGCTGGCTTCTTCTGAAAGAAATGCGTTATAGATTGGTTTCTTCGTTTCATCTAGTATGTACAGTACCGAACAGTCCACTAAATAATATACTGGACTACCCGCTGCTCCGGGGACCGGTTGTAGAACAAAAAACAGGATCGGAACCGAATTCACTGGAGTCGGATCATAAGAAGGTGTTGTACTAATGCGGATCTGGATCAGACTCCAATGATCACTAATCTTGATCCAATTCTGAAGCTACACGTGGCGTAACTAGGGAAACTGACCAATGAGAAGCGAAGATGTCTGTGTGGCACGATGTTTCAATACCCTGGCAGTCAAATTTGTATACCGCCTGAGATCACAACCATATTACGAAGAAATGGCAAATAAAAAAATAACATAAAACATTCCTGTCGACATTGAGTTGGATAAGGGCGTCTGCTAAGAAATAAAAAATAATAATAATAAATTAAAGGTTTGCTGACATAAAGGGGTTAAACAGTAGTTTTGAGCATATGTCCCGTGAGTTGTTCGGGAGAAGTGTCCAAAAAACAGGAGACTTCCGGCAAATAAGGGAGAGTTGACAGGTCTGATAAAAACATGTCGATTATGCCACAGAATGATTCTTGGTGATAAATCTCTCTCCTGACCTGAGAGAGCGCTGTGTAAAGGGAACAGAGTGCCGACTGGGTGGCCAAACTATTTATTCCCAGGGTTAGAAGGAAGTCGGTCATCTAGAAAGGGGACGGAGCTACGATACACTAAATCATCGACCTGGAAGGGAAACGACATGGCAGCTGTGGATTGGAGGAGCAGTTGCTCTAGTTAACCAAGGGGTCATGATTGACGGTACAAAAGGGGGAGCAGCGAAGTGATCTGTTCCTTGTTATGGTTAAGCTGAACCAGAAGGAAAGACATGTGTTATTATCGTGTTTTGTTGTTATTAAATATACTGTTTGTTGTTATTTACACGGCTAACACGATCCGGAGCTGTCACAAAAGGCCAGCACTTATCCGGACTACACTGCACTTTGTTTCACGAATAACTGTATTTACACCACAAGCACTTTAGCACTCACTGTGGACTTGTGTTTGTGTTTTGTGTTACGTGTGGGTGTATAAGATTGGGACTATTATTTCGGGACCAACCCGTGGATTAAAACAGTGCAATAAATGGTGCTGTATTTCCTGCTTCTCATTGTTATTGTTTACTGCCGTTTTGTCATCAGACATTGGAGTATAAAAATAAATAACATTGCACCTGGATTACCGTTGTCTGTCTGTTCATTGATCACTAGCTGCATTCCTGCACCTGCACACTGTTAACCACTTTGCCACACACTCTTAAAAATGAAAGAGGGCACATTATTTAAAAAAAAATCTTTAGATATATTTTGTACTTTTATTTTTTGAAAAATGTACCTAGCTGCCTCGGCTGCTTCAATGTACGCTCCGCCCCTAATGTATTTACAAGGAGGTAGTGTGGTCCAGTGGTTAAAGTCCAGGGCTTGTAACCAGAAGGTCACCGGTTCAAATCCCACCACAGCCACTGACTGACTCACTGTGTGACCCTGAGCAAGTCACTTAACCTTGTGCTCCATCCTGCAGATGAGATGTTAAATCAGTGTCGTATTGTAAGTGGCTCTGTATATAATGCACAGTTCACAGCCTACCTCTGTAAAGCACTTTGTGATGGTGGTCCACTATGAAAAGTGCTATATAAAGTTATTATTAGATAACAGTATTTACCTACTTCACCACAAAATACTGTAAAGATGCTCAGTTAGGGGATCCACTGATTCTTTGAAATAGTTCTGAAGCATTAAATACAGTACATTCACAAAGCCTAACTACATTATTAGAGCCAAGATGCAGGTAATACATACAATGATACAAAGGTATTAGCATATTCACACCTTCTTGGGTTCCTGCGGCATTTATGTTCTGAAATGATGTTTCATTATGATTCCTTTTTGAGATGCAACTGGCATGTGTTTGGTCAATAGGGTGTGCTACTGTACATCTATCCAAGTGTTTTATAATTATATTTTTTGTTTACTGTACTACCGTACAGTGTGTGTACAGTTCACAAACCAATATACAACCCACATGTAATTATTAGAACACAATCGTAATCTAGAATATGATATATTCATCCTGAGAACCCGACAAAATGTGTTGTATATCCACATACTTAGAGTGCTCAATTATTTGACACTTGTTCTTTCCACACTTTGTAATGTCCAATTTCAGTAAGTTCCCTCATTGCATCAGTTCTGAAGGACAGTGATTCCTCCTATCCATCAACCAAACTAATTCCCTTTTTACTTCCTGGAGCTTAAGAACGGGTGTCAGCAAGTTATTGGCCCCTGGTGGACATAAGCCAGTCCACCAGGAGTCCGCTTGAGCACCTGGCCAGTAGGGTCCACTGTGGTGAGGAGAAACAGACCCTGATAATTTTGCCTCCTGGCCCACAGGAGGGCCAGAGTCAATGCAAATTTTTACAAACAATTTACATTCCGCCGAGGGGAGGAGTAATAGCACTCGGTCCCCAGGTTGGAAAGTCCTGATGCGAGCATTTTTATTATTTTGTTGCTTCTGTGTATGCTGCACCGCCTCCAGGCTTTTCTTAGCAAAACGACCAACCAACTCCAGACGGTCTCTCAATTCGAGCACGTACTTTACTATATTCTGTGCTCGGCTTTGGTTTGCTTCCTACCCTTCCTTTACTAAATCGAGAATACCCCAGGGTTGTCACCCATACAGGAGCTCAAAGGGCGAAAAGCCTGTTGATGCCTGTGGTACTTCTCGGATAGCAAAGAGAAGATACGGAAGCATTTTGATCCAATTCTTTGCTTCCTTTTTGGCGAATCAGCGCAGCATTTGTTTTAGAGTCTTATTAAAACGTTCCACAAGCCCATCACATTGTGGATGGTAAACCGATGTTCTGATGGAATGTATTTTGAGGGACTGTAACAGGGCGAGCAGCCCTGTACAGTATTTGTTTGTTTTATTTTAGAACGGGGTCCCCCTCCGGCCGTGTTATTTTGTGTTTGTTTGTTTGTTTATTTATTTATTATGTTTTAGGACGGCTCAGCGCCGCGTATATTATTATTTATGTATTTGTGACGGTATAGCCGTTGATTAGAAAACTCGTGCAGAAGGTGGCCATCTCCCGAATTAATCAGGTGATTTAATTTGTTGCTAATTGGGAGATGGTCACCTGTATAAAAAGTCTGCAGCTCTCCAGCTCGGGGTGGTGGTGTAGTAAGAGCGAGAGCAACGAGGGAGAGAGAGAGAGAAAAAGCTTTAAGTTTAAGAATAGGTCCAGGAACAGTGACGGCTGCAGCTCAGCCTGACCTGGACCAGTTATTGTATTTCTTTTTTGTGTTCGTGACTTGTTTTTTGTTTAACTGTTTATTTTGCTCAGTGAGCACAGTTTTCTCTTTTTGTTAAAAACATTTGGTTTATTTGTGTTGTATTTTGAATAAAGACGGCGCAAACGCCATTGCACCCAGCCTGCAGTATCCAGTTTCAGTTCCTGCTTCTGGCCTGACGTCATCACACATGCCATCCTGTCACAGGGACCCACAAAGTTGTTGAATGCATTGAGACATAACGGCTGTCCCCTGATCAGTCAGAGTCTCCCTAGGTATACCTACGCAAGAAAACAATTTCACCAGCTCATTTGCCACTGACTCTGCGCTGATGCTGCGCATTGGGACAGCTTCAGGGTATTGGGTTGCGTAGTCCACTATTAGTAAAATGAACCGATACCCTGTGTCTGTGTCAGCCAACGGGCCCACGATATCCATCCCGATCTGATCAAATGGAGCGTAAACAAGCGACAACGGAACCAGGGTTGCATGCCTAATCCCTTTTTCTGCCGTGAATTGGCATTTCGAACATGATGCCACATATTTTCGTATATTGTTGTAGATTCCTGGCCAATAAAATCTTGCCAGGATTCTCTCCTCCGTCTTTTCATGCCCAAGATGCAATAGGCTAGCCTGAGCACCTCTCTATGAAAAGGCTGAGGAACCAGCAGCTGCTGCATCACTTGCCTGGTCTCTGCAAGTAGTCGCTATTATTATTATTTATTTCTTAGCAGACGCCCTTATCCAGGGCGACTTACAATTGTTACAAGATATCACATCATTTTTACATACAGTTACCCGTTTATACAGTTGGGTTTTTACTGCAGCAATCTAGGTAAAGTACCTTGCTCAAGGGTACAGCAGCAGTGTCTCCCACCTGGGATTGAACCCACGGCCCTCCGGTCAAGAGTCCAGAGCCCTAACCATTACTCCACACTGCTTGTTATATTAGTACAGCAAAATACCACATCATATTTTAATTGAAAGGTTCTGGAAAGCAGATCTCTCTCTCGCTCACTCTCTCCCCAATGTTAAAAATTCCTCCAAGCTTTCCCACTCGTGGTGACATCATATTCCTCGACAGACAAGGACCAATCAAAACGTGAGACTGTTATGCGGTTCCATCCCAAAAAACAGGCTTGTGTCATACCTCAAAGGAAAGGTATCCCTCCAGAACAAATTAACCCTTGAAATCCTTGTCATGTCGACTCATTGTCACTTGTATGCCTATTCCACACAATCACAAACTGTCAAGCTACCATATTCTGAAATGAAAGTTACATTAACACGCATGTCACTATCAGCCAATGTGGATTTCTGCAGTAGGCGAAATTCCTAATACATATTTCAATCGAACAGCGCAACTATCAAACAATTAAATTAATTCAATTAAATTATTTTCTTATGCTTTAAAACACTGTCTTTATTGGGTGCAGTTCCCCTTTAAGTGACCTGCCACTAGGTGTGCAAACAACGTTTCACACCCTCAACCCATCCACCCCCTGCACCCTTTTGCAGCTCTGTGTGAACATCTTTACTGAACAAACGGTTGGGCTACTCTGTTGTATTTGGTGCAAATCACCCTCAGCTGTTGATTAACTTCAGGTAAAAAAAAATAAAACGCCGGCAACAAGAACTGGAAGGCAGCTTCTGAAAATCTTAAAACATACTATCAAAAAGAAAAATGCAATACGAACCAATCACAATGATGCAAACATCATAAAAAAGTGAGTGGACAGCAAAAAAAAAAACACGAAAAACACTATGAAACATTGGACTATGGACCCAAATCGTTCATCATCCCTCTTTATTTTATATTAAGCCTGTTATTACATAACACCATTTGTTGTATTAATGAATGGTTCTTATAGTCGCCTGAATACAGAGTTACAGAGAAAGCCCAAAGGAGTGGGAACATATGGTTGTATTTTGAGAGCCAGGAACACTTCTGTACATGCATATGAGCACTAAACATTCCATTCTTAACACAGACAAGCATACATGAAGGCACAGGCAGAATCATGCATGCAGCTCCTTGTGCTCCACAAAACCGAACTCAGAATGCAGCATGTACATTGACAACAAGACAAAAAATACAAATCCCCATTTAAATAAGGTGGGAGTAAGAAAGAAAAAAAAAACATTTTAAATGAATAAACCAATCAATAAAAACATTGCATTTATTGAAAATAAAATTTTAAAAAAACATTTAACTTAAGATACATTTAAATGTAAATAATGTCTCACACAATAGGCTACATACCTTTAAATTCTCTGCTTTCAGTCAGCTCTGCAGCTGAACTAAAGAGAAAAGTGTAAATTATATAGGGGTTTTACAACCCCCAATAAACCTGTCTCCATGGTGTTAAATTGCAGAATGTTTTCGTTTAAAACACTCACAGGGTAGTATCCCCGCCTTTATGCCTTTAATTAACATAGCATCCGAGCATTTAAAAAAAATCCGACTCACACAGAAGCATCCGTTCAACAACAAAGAAAGAGCCTGCATACTCTGTTGTTGTTTTCGACTGGTAACTTTGCACATGCTTGATTTTTCATGGATAGGAAATGTATATGCCGATATTTTAAGGGACCGCTTCCACGGCAGAGGTAAACAAATCCGCGCCCCTTGTTTCAATTGAAAATTATAGGCGAGATCAATCACGGTATGGGACTGCTTCTTCAGCAAGAAGGGAAATTAAATTCGACAATTAAGTGGCATTATTCTGGATAAGAGACTGATTGGACCGTCTGTGTAACACCGCGTGGGATAAGTTAAAAAGGTGACCGTGTTGGGGGTTAATATCTGCAAGTATTCGTGCCTTTACCTGGTGGCAACCAATGTTTACAAAAACCTAATGGAATAGTATTACTGGTCTATTTGTTTTGGATTCAGAATATCGAGAAATATCAAAACGTTATAGTGCTTTTTCGGGATTCCTTTGATGTGTGTTATTAAGTACTTGTGTGACGCACATGACGAATTGGAGTTGCACTTCTGGAACAGGAAGGACATTGTAGTTGGTAGGTACTAGGCTAACTTTATAGGCAAGGGACCAGTGTGTGTTCCCAATGAAGATTAAAAAATCAGGAAATTGAGCATTGAGTTTCATACTTGAAAACTGACAGATATTAAACCAAATAACATGCAAAAAATAACGTGTTAACAATATCGAATTACTCGTGTCAAATAAACGACAGGGAGCCTGAGAAATACTATTTATAGTGCAAGAAAAGTGCATTTCAAAGCCATCTACATTTGGAATAACGTTGCAGGAAGCACAGCGCCTGAACTGGCTAATAAAGTTGAAGGATTTACGACCTTTTCCTCGTATAACTACTGAAATAATGTTGTTTTGACTTGTTAAATTACTAAGACTAAGTTTTCAAGACTTTAAAAAAATAACAATCAAAATGGATCTCCTCTCGCTCCCCGTCTGTACCCTGGTACTATTTTGGACGGTATTTACCTCAGGATCAACCTTCCCCTTCTCAGTGTCGGATTACAGCACCAAGCGGTCAGTTTGCAAGCCCATTCCCAGCACCATGGGCCTCTGTCATAACGTGGGCTACCGTGAGATGCGGCTGCCCAATCTTCTGGGCCACGATACGTTGAAGGAGGCGCAGCAGCAGGCCGGCTCGTGGGTGCCCCTGGTCTCCAAGCACTGTCATCGTGACACCAAGAAGTTCCTCTGCTCCCTCTTTGCGCCCGTATGTCTGAGCGAGCTGCTGGAGCCAATCCGCCCATGCATGAGCCTCTGTGAGGGGGTGCGGGACGGCTGCGTGCCCGTCATGAGCGCATTCGGCTTTCCATGGCCCGAGATGCTCAACTGTAGCCAATTCCCACCAGGCACCGAGTTGTGCATCCCTCCCTCGGGCGGCTCTGACGACTCTCTATCCGAGAATTTAGACGAGAAACAGGAGGAGAATATTGGTAAGAATGTTTTACGGGAAAAAAAATGTATTTCTGTCCTGTTTGTCGCAGGCATTACCCTCTCCTTCTGAATAGCTGCATAACCAAACTGAGGTCTGAGGTGGCTCTTGTCACACCAGGAAGAGCTACGGGAGATATAGTTGCTAACTATTGAGTATAGTCAGTCTTAAACTGCAGGGACAACACATTATTCATATCGCTTGTTATAATAGGTAACATGTGATACTGCATGCAACTTAAACACTATGGCTTATTATGGTCATTCTAACTCAACTGGCCCAAATTCTAGGGTGGTGTTGCCTCCATTGTAGTTTATGTTGTGTTTTGCAATACAAAAGGAGCTCTGTAACTCATTTCCCATATGGAGAAAATGTGTCTGATTACCTTTTAATGACCTGACCTCCATGTGGGGAATGATGCATTGCATTAGTAAAGCATGTCTTTGGTCTATGGGGTTAATAAGCCCCTTGGTCCACTTGAGCTGGAATGACCCTTAAGTAAATGGGGGAATTGTATTTATAAAAAAAAAAAAAAAAAACAATGAATGGATCAGCATACTGTAAATACATTTTACACAAGAAGTAACAAATCAAGAAAGTAAAACCAGCTGTCCCTTCCCACAGAGACACTGGTTTGTGATGCCTGCAGGTCAACCGGACAAGACGAAAATGAGATCCTACAGAACTACTGCAAGAATGATTTTGGTGAGTTCAATGTTGAGTTATGGTTGTACTCCATTATAAATGATTAAAATTGTTTTCAAAGGAAGGTCCGTTCTATGGAAAAGTAACCTTGCATTGGGTGATTTAGTCAGTATCAAACTAATAGCAATATACTAGTCTACATCTGTGGTAAAGGCTCCAGAAAAATCCTTGATTAGCGTGCGATTAGCACAACTAATTGAGTTTGACACTGTTGTAGAATGTGACCAGCTGTTTCTGTATACCAGTCAGCCAATCTGAACACCTGGGAAAACAAAGAATATAAAAGTCTTGAATAATAAATCAACCACATCAGACAAGGGCCTTTGTTCACAGTCTTTATTCTGGCCAATGCTTAGACTGAGGAATTTGGAAAAGTGTTACTTATGTGTACGTCTCTCAAGGTACAACACTATGTAAATAGGTAGGGCGATTTTATATTTGTCAGAGTTCCCGATGATTGCTTTGCTGGCAGAGCACCACTTAACAGTTAGATATGTCCTGTAGAAGGTACGGGCTGCTCTGAAGTGTTATACCTTCAGAGGTGTTTCAGGAACCAAAGAACAATAATGGTGTGAGGGGTGTAGGGACATGGAATTTCAGAACTTAGTTACAACACAGGAGATTGAATCATGTTTGTGTTTGTATGTAACTAGCAATGAGGCTGAAGGTACGGGAGTCGATGGTGGAAGGGGAAGACAGAAAAATTGTGGGTGAGGGCAAGAGCCGGATGCTGCTGCGCAAGAATAACCACGCGGAGGAGGAGGAAGCAATACTCCGGAGCGCCCTCTGGCTGCCTGGAGGAGGAAAGTGCACTTGCGATGAGCTCTCTGATACCTCTGACACCTTGCTGGCCCTGGCGAACAGGGCAGGGGACAGGCTGGTCCTTTCCAGAGTGGTACGCTGGCAGCGTGGGGACAAGGAGCTGAGAAAATTGATACGTAGCATCCGCAAATTGCAATGCTGACACCCAGCAACTCAACATGTGTGTGTGTTCAACAGTTTAGAGAAGAACCCGCTTTACTAATAATTCCGGTAAATCTTACCTGTTATGTATTGCCATACATTTGCCTATGTTTAAAAAAAAAAAAGAAAAAACACTTTTGAAAAGACGTTTTACCAGTTCCATTGTCTAGGTAAATTTACATTTATTGTTTTGGGGCCTTCATTTTTGTCATTTAAGAAGCTCTTATGTTAACAGAAATATTGAGTGGTAACAACATAAATAAAACAAGCTGTTGATGGCTTCTAAGCTTGGCTGCTTGCATTCATAATATTTAAACTTTAATCTAAAAAAAACCTAAACCAAAAGACCAGTGGTCCCACACAATTGGTTAAGTTTATATTATCCTTTGACAGGAGGCTTGTATTTTGTTTTAGATATTCTAGTTAAAAAAATATGTACCCATTACTGGACCCTAATACAATAAATGTATGTTTGAACAAAACAAAAAATATGTGTTTTGTATTTATATTATACTTTGTTTCTCATTCTTCCAATAACCTCACAATGCTGCGTAAACAGATTAGGCACTAGTGTAGAAAAGACCGCTCCACTCAAAACCACAGACCAGTAAACTAGTCTAATATTCTAGCTTTACTCGTTTCCAGTTTTCTAACAAAATAGGTGGTATAATGTTTTGAAAATATAGCATTGTTTATTTTGACTGGTTTGATTTCCTGTCACAAAAATGTAACTCACACTTTGGCTTGTCACATTTATAATTCCTGTCAGTACACTTGTTTGGTATTACTTTCCTAATTACGCTGAAAGAACCTGATTTTAGACCATTTGAGAATTTGTTTAACCCTTTGATGCATGGCGACTGCATATGGGGACAGATACAAAAAACTCTCTCCTAGTCGTTATATGGGGACAATATGGAAGACATGGTAGCCTCTTATGAGGATGCCCCCCCCCCCCCCCCCCCCCATATAAAGCAGTGTGTCTAAAACAATTTTTCCAGCTATTTTTAAAGATATTTCATGCATGAAATGGTCAATAACATGGTAGCAGGAGAATCCCCTGTTTGTAGCTTACTGACTACCTGTAAGCAGAGAACTACTGGTATTGCGGGTGACGGTGATGCTGTATCAGGGGTATGGAGTAAGGGATATGGTGTGGCTGGGGGTGACGAGAAACTCTCAAGCATCTGTAAATGTATGATACCTTTTGGTTAAAGATGGTGAATTGTTATGTAAAAGAAAGAAATGAGATTTCTATAGTACAGTGACCATTTAGATCTTTCCAGTGAATTCTAGGTACAGTAACCTGATCCCTGTTCCACATGCACCTGTCAAACAGAACATGATCCCTCTCCCTTTGCATGTCTGGATTGTTCTACTGGCTGGAGGTCAGTTATCAATAATGCACGCTCCCTATTTCTTCGCTGTGACTTAAACTGGAGCACAGAGCAAGCATCTCTCAGCCATCAGTCCAGCGTACAGCTCCAAACAGGTGAGTGGGAACTATATGTTTTACTGATTGCTCACAAACATGCACCTACCTAGTCATTCCTGTGTTTTGTGAGTGTGCTTATTTAGGGACTGCTTTTTCAAAGTTCAGTAACATGATCTTCCAGAATAATGTCTGATGATGGTAATAATAATATGCCAATTACTGTGTTTTGTGACTTGGCAGAACAAAGCCTTGTTTATACGTTAAAATGGTAATTGAATATACTTAAAATAACTATACTTGCTTGTATAAGAGTAGGCCATTAAATCAGCTTTTGAAAACCAGGCCTTGTATATTTGAGTATTGTGATGTTTGTGTTTTAGTGTTATTGTTTAACTGCATGGCTATTTGTGTAGGTGCAGCTTGGGTGTTTCTATGCATTAAGAAGTTCTTTGTTGCCAAGCTGTGAAAGTATACGCCCAGGGATGTTTTCAAATAAGAATATTTTGTTTAGAAGGAAGTTTGTGCTGGTGTTAAATAAACTGTATTTTGGCTTCCCACTGTTCCCGAGTTTGCAGTTCTGGTTGGAAAATGGTCTTCAATGACAGTGCAGTTGTATCTGAGAAGGAGCTCTGGTAGGTCAGTATGGTCATCTTGTGTACAATAGTCATAGTAGAATGAAACTACAGTGGTAACTTTTTCATGTACATAGTATAAACAAATACACAGTGGTGCCATGTTACAGTAACATATCACAACCACTGTGCCGTCATAATCGATTTTTTTGCCATTGCTGGTAATGCTGTGATCTCTGTGCTTCTGTAGGTGATACACTTGTATTACAATGGCATCCCAGTGATGTGAATGATCCAATGCATTATATATATAATTTCTGCTCAAAAGAGCCAACTTCCCAAAATTTCTGTATGTTTAACATGCCTTTGTCAATGGAAAGTGTGTTTTGGGGGGGGGGGGGGGGGGAGAACGTGGAGGTACTTGTATGCTTTTGATGCCATGGTAACTACATTCACTTATTTCTATTTCAATCTATTAATGTGTTTGTGATGTAACTTACTACATAGTTAATGATGTGACAGTTTACTATTCCTTTCTATTTAAACATTAAGGCATCAATGTATTGAGTCTATGTATCCATTTATTTTCCTTTTATTCTTCTGTATTGTACATCTATCTAATTTTATTTATTCTAAAACTACTAATTGTAGGCCATTCATGTTGTGTTCATTTCTTGAAGTGCTGAACTATTAGTTACTTCATTTCTTATGGTTTGATAGGTGATTCTGTATTTTATATAATGTTGTATCTGTCTCTCCTACTTATTTTATTACGTTTTTGCCAAAATATACCATAAAGTTGGCTAGTTTTGCATGCTGAGTTTCTTATGACTAAAATATATATTTTCTCTATGTGCGAGTTCTCTTATATATTTGCATACTTTACATGTGCTCTTAATGTCCTTTTAATGTGGACTCAAATGTCTGGTAAATTTTGCATCCCTTCTAAAAGCCACTATTGGTGGATATATTTTTTAAAAAAAATTGAATTAAGTATATGTAAATGCTTCCAAACTGTTCTTGAAATGTTGGGTAATAATTTAGAATATATAGTTATTAATGGTATTCTTTCGACCTACTTTTTGTCTTTTTATGTTTTTTTTTTTTTTTTTTTTTTTTTTTTTTTTTTTTAAAACGTCAGTGATAAAACATTACCTTTTTCCTATATAAAACAAAAAAATGTATTGCATTTTTATTTTTCCAAACAGATCAGAGATGGTGTCCCCAGCAATTGTGCTGGCTTTCGTCCCTTTACTCGTGACGCTGATAATCCGGTACCGGTACCACTTCCTGCTGTTGTACCGGGCCGTGCTGGTTCGCATGGTGCTGGACTGCACGACAGGGATCTCCCGTGAAGAGCGGGCGTTTCAGTACCTGCTCACACATTCCCTCCCAGGGGACCCGGACAGCATCCTGGACACCTTCGACCACTGGTCCAGCCGTGTGGAGTACATGAGCAACATTGGCCCCAAGAAAGGTACCAGCTTCAACTGTCATTTTTTCCCCCAAGTCTATTTCTTAATACCTAAAAGGCATGAAAGTTGGTAGAGATTCATGGTATAACATCATGAGCAGTGTATTATCCTGGTACAAAAAAATTGCTTTAGAAGCTAGTGTTTGCCCCTGACCAAAATTAGTCTCAATTCCCTGCTCATGGCTGTATGTCTTCATCTCACCTCAGGTAAAGTTCTGGACCGCCTCATTACGGACAATACCCCTCTGACTGTGCTGGAGCTGGGCACACACTGTGGCTACTCTGCGGTCCGTATCGCACGTGGACTGCCCCTTGGTGCCAGGCTCTATTCTGTTGAGATGGATGAGTGCAATGCCGCCATAGCCGAGAAGGTCATCCGATTGGCTGGATTTGATGATGACACGGTGAGCTAACATACACCTTGGCTTTATGACTTGTATGTGTTTCCCATTCACAAAGTTTATATCTTCCCCGGTCTAGGTATCTAGTTAAAATAATGTGTGGATTTTTATTTTAAATAAGAAATGGTAGTTGGTGTGGGGTCTAGAATGCCTCACCGAAAATCAGTGTGTAGATTTTAGAATTAAAAATCCCAACATCACTTGGATTCTTTAACACCCAACTTGACAAAGCTCTGATATCAGTCAGCTTACTAGGACCAGGGCAAGCTTAGATGGGTTAAATGGCATCCTTTCGTTGGTAAATGCAATGTTCTTAAACTTGCTTATAGTGTTAGCGTTTAATAGTTACTTAAAGGGGTTTATTAACTTCACAACTTTCATTGACCAATTAGGAGCATTACAACGTAGTACTACAGAACATTCCGTTAGAATGTCTAGTTTTAAAAGAAAAAACTAAATAGAAGTAAAACATTATTAATATGTAAAATAAACCTGCAATTAAATTATTGTATTTAAAATGGCAATAAAGGCACCATTACCAGTTTCTGATTATCGGGAATTACCTTGGTAGTTGACCTTGTCTGTATAATTGGTGTATTTGACAGTCAACAACCAGAAAGTAATGCCCTCTCATCGTGGGTTCTGTTGGTTTTGTAAAACCTGACAAATGATGTCACTGGGTTTCCTCCCCCAGGTGGAGCTGATTGTGAGCCCCTCAGAGGAGGTGATCCCCCAGTTGAGGGAGCGCTTTGGGATTGAACGTCTGGACTTCGTGTTCATGGACCACTGGAAGCGCTGCTACCTACGAGACCTGCAGCTGCTGGAGGGGAGCGGGCTGCTGGGGAAGGGAAGCATTATCCTGGCAGACAATATCATCTTCCCCGGGGCACCGCACTTCCTGCGCTACGTCAAGAGCTCCGGCCTGTACCAGCACCGCATTCACCAGGCCACGCTGGAATACTTCCGGGGCATCCGAGACGGCATGGCAGAGCTCACCTTCATCGGAACCAAGTAGAAACCTGTCTGTGAAGACAGAAGGGGCTGCTACCTGTTAACTTTTAATATTGAAGAGTTAATACATGCTGTGATAATTTGTCAGTATTTTAATGCTTATTTCAACAGACTTTATTTTTTTTAATGTTATTTGTCTCTATTCAGATTGTATTTAAATGTTGTCAACACAAATTTGATTGAGTTAGTAGGGCTAGATTATGGCTAGAATTAGTTTTGCGAGTTGGTTATTTAAGTTACTATTGCTTCCTTATTCACACAGAATTCTAGCTCCTTTTTTACGGTAGGATTCTTTTTGGGGTCAGCAATAAGTAAACTGAAATACTATATCTATACCACCTTGCATTACCTTTTATATGAAAACCATTTACTCATACAGGGTCAAATCAGTAACATCATGGATTTTTTAAATTTAATAAACATGAGAACAATTGCAAATGATCACCATTTTATTTTTAAAAGACTTTAGATTCTTCTCTTTTGGTGTGGTTCTTTCAGAATATTTTCTTTAAGTGTTTTTACAATACTGTACAGAATGCTTATTTGTTCATTACATTTTATATATCATCTTATTTTCAGAATGGTTTGATATTTAATTAAATACTCAATGTCCAATTAAGCGAGCAGCTGCCAACCTGGTTAAGTCCTTTTAAATATGTAATTTAAGGGGAAGTAATTTTAAAGCCATTGTTTTATATAGAATATACAACCCATTTTCACTAACTTGGTTATTTTTTAAAATCTGGAATTATTTCTCAAATGGCAGTCAACCATGAAAATGAACACAAATAAAGAATTCAATTGGACAGTAGACTACCAGAAGGGTGAAGACATGCTGTTGGCATCTGAACATTTCAGGGCAAAGTTCTTTGGTAATAATCAGTGTTTGTATTACAGGCAATTAACACAGACAATCTAAAGCACTTGGTTCACAGTTCATTTTCTAAAGTTTAGATTGAGCAGTAAGATGGATTGTGAAGCATTGATCTAATGCACAGACAATGAGTGATCAGTACATTGTGTTCATGAATAAAAAAACAACACTTCAGAACAAGCTCTTCTTTATACAGGAAAATGTGAGACCTACAATGACAGAAAATAAGGAAGAAAGATATACTAAAACAATTGTTAAGTGCTGTGATGCTTGAAAGGTGTAGAATTGCTGCTGGTTGAAACTCATATATGTATTACACTATATACTGATATACAAATACCCTTATATCTCCCTCTCTATACTTATTTTTGTCACCTTGCTTCTATGGAATCGTTCAGCATTAATACACTCCCTGCAATCTCTTATATGCTTGATTTTAATGTCATTTTTGCCCTGGTAGTAGTAATGTTGTAAATAGAAAATAAAATGCTTTAAAACACACAAGTTCTTTAAATAACATGTGACTTTAATTTTTGTTTTAAATAGTAAAATGCAGTAGAACAAACCAGATGCATTTACCCCAAATGAAATTTCAGAGTAAATCCCAGACATGGAAGCTATCCAACTTTGTTACTGTATCCATTTTGTTAAATCTCAGCAGAGACAGCTACTGGATGGTCTAGACTCTACAGCAGCATGACAGTTGATGACCATCAGTGACTGCTCATTGATCAGTTGTGTATTAAGTATCATAGTTGCTAGAAACACAAGTTCATCTCGAATGGGCTTGGATGTGTACGTGTTCTGTATAGTACACTCCAGACAGTAAATTTATAATACCAGTAAAAGCACATAGTACTATATTCCCTATTCCATAGCACCATTGGGAAGCCAACCTATTTTCACATACTGTATTTGGATAAACACACCGGATATGTCTAATGGCTGTGTGCCGTTTGTAAACACAAGTGTAAAGTGGTTATGATTTGCAGCATTTAAAAACTTCTGGACAAGCGGCTCTCCTGCTGTAGAATGGTTACCCAATAGTGTTGGTTTGTTTCTTACATTCATTTGCTGAAGCATAAACACTTTGTTATACAACAAAACAAACAAGCAAAAAACAATCCAACAAAACCTACTTTACCATATACTGCAGTTAAACAATGCACTCAAAATACCAGAGCAACAAGGTTCAGAGCATACAAAGCCAACGGCAAAGGGCTGCGTCCTTAAAACCGTGAACCCTTCCTGGGTACTGGAAGACCAAAACAAGGTTCTGGATGTTGTTTTTCACTCTAGTACTGGAAGGAGGGTCTAGATTAGGGGCCTCCAACCCTGGTCCTGGAGAGCCCCTATCCAGCAGGTTTTATAGGTGTCTTTACATCATCAGTGGCTAAAGAGCTGGAACACCTGTTAATATTGACTAACTAAGCCAATAATTGGTTCAATTACATAACAGAGATTGGTTGAAACGAAAACCAGCTGCCACAGTAGCTCTACAGGACCAGGGTTGGAGACCCCTGGTCTAGATCATCCACTGGTCCTGGTCTTGATCTGCCCCTTCCATATCCACCTAGGAGGAACACACAGCAATCAGATTTCATTTATTTTTTAAATAAATGGATTGATGTAATGGTGTCAAGTCCATATGGCTATTTTTAACAGCCTCTGATTAGCTCTAATCTTTGGCTTACCTCATTGATCTCCCCGTCATCAGGAGACTCTGTGTAATCATTCATCTCGTCCATGTCCTGCATGTCCTCGTCATCTTCAGAGTCCTCCTCGCTGTCTTCATCATCCTCATCATCCTCTTCCTCCTCGTCATCAAAGTGCTGTCAAGTGGTCAGCATGGCAAACAGTACAAACAAAACTCAGTTAGTCATACAAACCTATTTATTATGGTTATGGTAAAATAACAGTTACTTCCTTGGATTGTTTGCAGTTTTGTTTTGGTAGATGTTTACATAGGTGTAACAAATGCTTGTTTCTCAGGGATTTCTTCAAGATCACCAGAGCTAGCCTGGAGCACAGCCTGATGGGGATGTGTCTCAGGTCTTAATGCTGTAACATTGTCAGGCCTTGTAAGCTATACCTTGACATATGCATGCTATAAACAAATGATCAGTCCGACGCCTACAAGTTAAGCCAGTCCGTTCACAAACAGCCATTTAAAGCCCTGCAAAATCTGTATCTTTTAAGACTATAACTCAAGAATCTCAACATATTTTTATCCACCAAATGAAGCTTTATTTTAAAATGACAATACAACAAAATGAACCACACGTAAAGAGCTTTAAAAAAATCCTTAATGCAACAAAGTGAATGTCAAAAAGCCACAGACATTCTCAATCCACCAAACAAACAAAAATAAAAAGTCCTGTAAGTACATTTGGTACCTCCGAGGCGGGCTTCCCAATAGGCACCAGGGTATTGTCTTTCTCAGCTATGCTCTGGAGCTGAAAAGACAGGGATTATAATCACAATTAACGAAGAAGGACTGAAAACAAAGCCTGTTGTCTGAGACAAAGTAAAATGGAGGCTTAAACAAGGACTGGTATGTTAGTTGATCTTGCTAATCTTTTTTCAAATGTTTTACATTAAATGGTCTTACTGACTTGTATTTATTTGACAAAATGTATTTTTTCAGCTACCAAGTAAAGACCAAGTGAAAAGTTGCTAAACGGGTACAAGAGTTAGGAAGACACTTCGAATGTACCAACATAATTCATGTTCAGTCGTGAGTAGAATAAATAAGGTGGTGCACAAACAGCTTTCTTTTTTTGCTTGCTAAAGTGAAATTCTCATTGAAGGGAGCACCACCCACACTACAGCAGGCAAGGACCAAGTCAAATAGATCTTTATTTGAAGACATGGCGTATATTCAATTGATATAAAGAGTGGCTAACCTAAATACACCCAAGAGAAGCACACACACACACTATTAAGAGTTTTTTTCTATTTAATTAATTAAAGGACAACAATATTTAGACCCTCCTTCGTTTAGTTCAATTAAACCCCCATATCTAAAAGATACTAATGGGCGGGACAAACTACAATTGTTCTGGTCTGGATTGCGTTAGCCTCATCTGTCAAATATATTATTATTTTACAGGCTATTTCACAAGCACCACATACTTAAAGGGGAGTGGTTGTACCTAGACAGCTCTCTTCTCAAATGGCTGAAGGTCGTTCCTGACAATATATGGCAGGTATGGGTTATTTCAGCACAACCGCGTGCCTTCTGGTGTGTTACTGCTTGCTTAATTAATTAATAGCGTGGGAACTGTTCATCAGGCAACAGCTTGACAGATCATACACAAACCCAGGCCTGGTGCTGCTGCTCCTGCTGCTGAAGCTCGTTCTCATCCACACAGGGCCGGTCCAGGTTAAACCAGAGGGACTCGGTCATCCGCGGGAACAGGGAGGGGAAGAGTGTGGACATTCTTAAGAGAGAGAAGGCAAGATCAACTTCACAAATTGGGCATTCAAGCTCAAGTGGACCACATTCCTGGAAGCTGTTTCCTCCATTTGTTGGTTGATGATCGATAAACCACAATTTTGCCGCACCCGAACACTGAGTAAGTAAACCATATGGAGTTAGCCTACATGGAATGGAAGAGACTACTTGCAGTTTTTTTTTCCTTTGTTCCACTGTCCACTACATGAATCGTTACTTTATAAAATATTGCAAGTTGCAAAACAGCTTTTAATTTCGGTTAACAACTCGTTTATGTGCGATCAACATACCATGATACAGCGTTTCAATAATAAATGAAACGCTATACTATAAAATTACATCATCAATTGAAACTCAATATTAGATTCTGCTATGAATACAATGCAAATGACTTGAGTTAGTCTGCAATTACACAAATACCACCCACGAACAGAGAATACAGGGAATATTTTGCTACAAACATATAACATTGTATGTTTTTATTTTAACACAAATGTCCACAATACCGTAAAAAATAATCCATGTTTTAATTTCAAGTCAGGTCTTGTCTTTGCTGACTCAAATATTAAACTTTTTTTTTTTTAACTCCACCGTTTCATTTTTAGAATTTGGATTTATAAAACGTTTCTGTCAATTGCAAAGTTGTTTTTAGTACATACCTCTGATCACAACCTGTCAGTGTTTAAATTCAAATTGTTTCCCTGCCGGAAGTCTGTGTTCACTGAATCAGAGTCCCTCTCCTAGTGATGGTACAGTTCCGCATGAAACCTACGCTTCTGTTTCCGTCAACAAACCGAAGCCCGTTGCGTTATTGAGTTTAATAAGGAAAGGAAAGGACCCCAACTGGGCTGAATACGATGTCATGTCACCACAGGCACAGGGCGAAATCGATTCGAGGTGCGCAGTCTGCGACTGTGTAAATTAGAGGGATGATTTACCATTCTTCAACGATCGGGATGAAATTATATTATGGGACTCCTTCAAGCTCCAGACAGCTAGTTCCGTTTGAAGTTGAAGCTGCCTTTATTCAAACATACAACACATATTGTTCTACAAATATCCTAACAGAACACACATGCACATTTTATAATTATACTGACATACGTACAGTCTTCTTAAACCAATTTGAGAGAGCTTTCCAGGTATTTTAATGTGGAGCTCCCAGACTTCCAAGCTACTCTGGAACACTGGTATTGGGTCAAAAGATTTCTAACCTGTTTTGGCTAGCAAGTTTTCATGTCATTGATAAACATTTTTTTTTCTTTTCTGTAGCCTTTCCTTCAGACATAATATTTGTTTTACTTCTGCAATGCCCTTGATAGGTCTGTAAAGTAATTTCTGGTTTCAAGGATAAATTCCTCCAAAAAAAGGATTGGTTATCTCAGTGTGAAATGAAGGAGCTCAGATAAAGTGGGAAACATTTCCATAAAAGTTTTCCATAAAAGACTCCACAAATGTACGGAACCCCTAAAGGGACATGGTGTGAATTTAAAAAGTTGGTTAGTATCTTGAGCGCATGACATAATATCTTGCTGAACACTTTCTGCAAAATAATCCCATACTTCTCAAAATATGTTTTAAATGTCTTTCACTTATAACATAATCATGACAAGTGTGAAGTACAAAGATAATATCTTTATTTTTAGCCCGATATAAAAGTAAAACTCAATCAAGCCACACTATGAGCTCTGTTACCACAATCTCTTACAAGGATTAAGCACTAACTCATGCTCACCAGATGTCATGCGCACAAGATATTATGTTGATACGAACCTTCTTTTTTAATTCACACCATGTCCCTTGAGGGGTTCTGTAGAAATGTGCCCATTTGCTTAGGAATATGTATCCTATCCAGAATAGCAGGTATGCGATGAGAGCATGGTACATGCAAGTCATAAAAGTAAAAATCCCCTAAAAAATGCTGTATTTATTAAGAGATGTGTAACAGGATGACAACAGGACCTCATAATATTGTGTCCTACAACAAAGTATAACTCCTGCATGGTAGGGGTTTGTTTTAAGAGTTTATAATACCCAATTATTTTACAGTTTTTTTCTCCCCAAGTGTCAAATTTTCTCTCAATAGTATCTTTACACCCAGGAATTCGACAGAGGATGTTAACAGCCTATGGGCTGTAGAGAAGCAGTCCCTGCCGATTTCACTCCCATAACTGTATAACTCACCCGGCCTGCACACCCTGAAGTCATGCCTTTAGCAGGTGAGCCACTCACAGAACCCTACACACTCACATCTTGATCAGATGCCCACTGGTTAAAATTCTACAGTGGGATAACCTGGACTTGCTCCATCTACCCAATCCCTAGCTTGGTGTGTGGGGCACAATTCAGCCCACAGCGAGAGTGTATGTCTGTGACACATCTGCATTTGTGTTCCCTGATGATGCAATGGTACTGTGTGGATTAGTTCGTACCATTGTGATACCATTTGTACGTTAAAATATGAAGATGTTACTAATGTGGCTCATACACTATAGCACCTCCTTGTGCTCCCATTTCCCCTTAAAGAACAAAGAATCGGGACTAGGTTCTCCCATTTATCTGTTAAAAAAGCTTGAAAAGCATGTTTGAAACAATCCCTTTGAAGGCATGCCAATCTGTGATTAATGATGGAATTTAGCTTCACATTATGAACGCAGTGGCGATATAGCCACTCTCCTGCTTGATCAAACACTGTAGGTCGATGCCCATGGATGGGTTTTCTGTTGTAGAGATGATTTTGATGCAGATCCATCAAAATAAAACTACCGGTATGGGCTTGCAAAGAGCTCAGAAGAGACTCTCAAATGATTTACCTTTGGAGTGGGACTCCTTTCTTCAGCCTGGAAATTACAACACACAGTTGGACTTTAATCGGAATTCAGCGTGGATAACAGCAAATAAAGTTATTGAATAGCACTGCACTTACTGAATAGTTAACTGTTAAGCACAATGTTTTATTATGATATAGAGGAGAATGCTACAAGTCCCTCAGTTTTGGAAGCTCGCCCTCAGGTTCCTGGCACTCTCAGTCGCTGCTCTGTTCTGTCCCACTCCTGGCCAAGGCCAACATGTCGGGTTACGAGGCAGCGTCATGACGGTGTCGGAAGATGGTGGGCACGGCGTCCGGCTTCAGATTCTCTCGGGTCAGCACCTCACAGATGAAAGGCTGCACCACGAAGCAGCAGAACCAAAAGCTTTCCTTCCATCGTACTTCTCACTATTTTAAAATATTTATTATCATCGACATTTCATAAGGAATAAACACAATTAAACTCCTGGAACAGATTTTAGATAGCCAGGCAGTTTATTGTTGGCCCTTGTAAAAAGGATTTGGTTCCAGTGGGAACACCAAATTTAACGTGGTGTACAGAGTGCAATGGTGTTCTAATGCACCACACTGAAGAATAGATCTATAAATCCTGCTGAATAGTGTATCTGTTTACTTTAAGATCAGCTTAGTTGCCATCATGCATATCCCGTCACCATAATCCAGAATTAGAAAGTTTTGCTCCAATTTTGTTACATACAGCCTTAAAAGAGTAAGTAGCGGGGTTCAGAAAAAAATACAGCATTACATGTCCCCACGTATTACTACAACTGTTTGCAAGAAAAAGCCCTACCTCCCGTGTTGCTTTTGTTGACCCTAGGAATAACCAGCAGCCCCACATCCTGTGATCTCAGAGTGCGGTTTGGAAGATACAGGGTCAGTAACTCCTGCAAATAACTGGGTGCTAATCCATTCAGCAAAATCTTACAATTCTATACTGCACAGGGAGCCAGTGTAAAAGAGGCCAAAACAGTGGCAATATGTTCACTTTTCCCAGTTTTAGCCAGAATTTTTCTGGTGTCCCACATTTTGGGACACCAGAAAAAAGTGCATTACAATAATCAATCCTAGATGAAACATGGGCATGCATTAGTCTCTCGGCATCAGATAAGGAAATAATTGGTCTAAGTTTGGCCTGGCTTCCTGGCATGTAAAATTACTACATAGTGCGGGTTTCATCTCCAATTAGTACGGAGTCAAAATGTAGTTGTTTTTATTAGAAGTTGTTTTTATTTAAAATGTATATATATATATATATATATTAGAGGAGTATACAAATTACAAGTGCATCAAACACATTTCCCACAAAAAGTTTAATTCTCAGAGAAAAACAGTTTATTTCATGAACACTGTAATATAAACAATAAAATTGCACAACATAAATGCCAAAAAAGAACTTGCATTTGGTCATTTCTACCTGTGGGTGGTGTGGGGGTACTTCACTGGGGTCATCAGCTGGGCACCTACTGTCTCGGGTGTTTCATCGACAAGCCCACGACACCTCGGGTAGGCTGGACAATGATTCCGGCGTCCCAGCACCACCCTCCTCCCTCCCCCAATCAATCCAGACCAGCTAACTTACCTTGGCTATCCGTTCCTTTTCAACCAAATCCATCTGCTAGATATTTCCACGCTCTCACCAGGGCACCACCATCTTTTTGCTAATATTTTTTAGCCACACGATGTTCATCAGCTTCCGAAGAGTGCCAAATTTGGAAGCAAGGCCGTTCGAGAAGCAGACATAGAGGTTTGCCATTGCACTCGGGGGCGAAGCACACAACAAACGTTTTGCGTTCTATTTTAGTCATTCTGTAACACAGCCAGCAGTTCTTATGTTTCTCTAGGTAGCCAGGAACGTGCAATGTATGGAATGACGAGGAAGGCTGCTTTATTTTGACTGCTGGCTCATACAGCGGCACGTCATCTTCTATACCGATTCCTGCCAGCTGCCGGCAAAGATTTTCTCTAAAATGGAGATGAGAATATTTTCTGCATCTTTCAAAACCGTCTGTACCCTGATTCTTTTCTCGCCACTCTTGGAAGAAAAGGACACTGTTGGTGACCGTTATGTCAATGAAGTGGAAATGGATTGGAGGAGAACATGGTAGGCTCCGATTCTCTGGTCGGATTTGTCTACACCACAAATGTGCCGATTATAGTCGTGAATGGCGGCAGGCTGCCACACCTCCGTTTGAGTCCAATGACCCTCGGTTTTTAACATTCTTGTTATGGTGCTCGATTCGTTGGCACTATGAAATGACGACAAACAAGTAATGGCTCGAGCATCCCTCCACTGAACAGCTAGAATGTTCCCTTCCTCGATACGACACCATCTCATATCTCCACACTTGCTCAGACATTCCCATTCTTTATAATCCTTCACAATAAAGGGAAAGTTTAGGCAATTTCTGTTGCACATGCCACAAGAATTACAACCAAGACTTTTTAGTTCCATCAGCAAACTTGGCGATGTATAAAAATGATCAAACCATATGTTGTAGCCTTGGTGAACAAGTGGCTGGACCAATTCTAAGACTACCTTTTTCGCTAAACCAGTTTCCCTACCATCACGGCTGCCGGTGTAAATATCAAAATTAATTGTGTAACCGTTGTCTGACGCTGCTAGAACCCACAACTTGAATCCCCACCTAGTTGGTTTATCGTTCATGCACTAAAACCTGATCGCGACTTAGACCTAACCATACGCTCATCGACTGCTACATTTGGTTAGGCTGGTAAAGTTTAAAACATGTGGCTTTTAGGTGATCGAGGAGGTAGCGCAGTTTGTGTAGCCGATCATTATTATTCTCTGTGGCAGGATCGACGATATGTAGCGCAGCCATTATCGCCTTGAATTGATCATGTGTCATGAACGCCCTGGGGGGGATTACATTTTTTTTACTCAGGTGCTGTAAGAGAGATCAATACATCCGGGGCTTCATTGGAAACAGCAGGCATGGGGCTTTGGTAACCAAGGAGACTACACAGGTACGCTCCAAAGTTAGAGCGGGCCTGTAGGCTCCTTGGTTACCACATACACAGTGCACACGCTTGGAATCATGCCGCGGACGCATAATCAAAATGCTTAAACATTTTCAGTTCTTCTACATTCATTTGAAAATGATAGAAACTTAAAATATATGAAATCTGAGGCCTTTATCTGTGGTTTGTTAGCTTCAATTAAATTTATTTATGTATTTTTACATTAATTTATTGTTTTGGTTATGGTTTGTTTAATTATTTGATTTTTCTTTTATTTATTTTGAAATCTGATTGCTTATTTGTAGCACTTGTGTGTAATATGACACCTTTTTAAAGGGGTATTGGCCGAGTTAGGCAGTTTTTAGTGTTCCCCTGTCCAAAGTTCCTCACACCATCTTAATCAACGCAGAAGCCTGGTATTTACCTGATGGATAGTGCCCAAATACTGTTCTGATTGTGATATTATTTGAATATAACAAGCAGATCAGACATTTGCATTGCCTTTTTTCAAACACACTGTTCTCTGCACTTTGCTGGTGTGCTGTGTTATGCCTTTGTTTTGCTGTTTGTTGTAGCCTTGAGGGCTACTCAGCGCAGACTTTGACCTACTTTAGAGAGAGCATTAATGCCAAAACTCCCCATTACACAGCTTATCATGCATTCTTCATTTCAAGCCAATCAGAGGTACACTGAAAAAACATGACAGTGAGCGGTGATTGGACGTTGTGTTAAAGTGCAATAAGTAGGTTTTCAGGTTGCATGAATGTTTTTATTCTCTAGTTTTCCTGGGAGGTTGCTTGATGTTGGATCTCTTGAAGTGCAGTCAGTGTAAAACTCCAGGGTTCATCTAAAGCAAATCTTGAAACTATATATAAAAGGTATTACTTTTTATTATCCTGCGTTTTAGTACTAAGAAGTAACTTCTTGAAAAGTGACTTGCGGCGAGCTGGGAATTCAAGGTATTGGTGCTATTATTAAAGTACAGGTAGACTGTGTGTTCATTTCCAAGCAAGGTGACTGATGTAGAGCTGAGAATTTTCAGTGCTTGTTACTGTTTTGGTGCAAAAATACATTTTAAAACTTGAATCTAGTTGCCCGGAGAGGGGAGCTTATGTTTTTGTCAACTGCTAGTATCTCATAATACATTAAACTGTTATCAAAACACTGTTTTGTAAACTCCTTGGTGGAGCTGTAATAATAAAAAATGAACCATGTTCATACAAGCACTTAGAAGAAACTACTGTGATTGAAGTAGACAAACGTTTTGTCTAGTGTCTTCCTCGGTTCACTGATATTAATACACAAGCCGAAAAGGCACCAGCTGAAACATTTGGCTACTTGACAAAGTATGTGGACATGCTAAGGGTGTTGGTGGCAACTTCTAACCTAGTTTGGCTGCCATATTGAGGTCATATGACTTTAAGTTTGGCAAATTTTTAAAAATTATATATAGGTGTTTTTGGATTTACACATAGATATATATTTCAGGACATTATGGACTAAAACCCTTATACACATCCTGAAATAAATGATTTTGTAAGCATTTAAACCTTTTGTGTACATCCAAAAAAATGTGTTTCATTGTTTTTAATTTTATATCTAGGCCTATTTTTAAAAAAGACACAGAGAGAAAGACAAGAAGAGGGAAAAACTGAAAAGAGAGAAGTCATGCATGACCATTTAGCAAAAAGAGATGAGAGGGAATGAATACAAACCTGAGCTGAACAAAATAGACCATTTTGTCTAACTTCAATTTCATGAGCTCCTTAGTCCAGTGACTATATGAAAAGGAGAGAGCCTGCTTCCAGTTTAGGATGGACTCTCATTGAGACTGACTAGGCATCCACTTTTGATGAAGGGTGTCAGTGTGGTGGTTTTGTGATGTGGACTAATGCCCACTGTGGGCTAAATTAACACCACCAAATGAATTTCACTATTGACAAAATTCACCCCAGCCTACTGAGGTGAAGACTTGTGCGTTAACCCACTAAGCCACCTAGCAACGACAAAGCATGAAAAATATTTACACAAGATGTCCCTACATTCAAATAGTGAGTCCAGAGAATATAAGTGGCAAGGCATGTTCTCTAAGCTTTTTAATACTTTATTAACTTCAGGGATAAGTTAACAGCTAAGCTACGTTGAGATGTGGCTCTCAGCAGGCAGTAATTCCAGTCATGTGTTGCAATAGTCATTAAGTAATTGCACTGACAGTGCTTTTCAGTGATTTTATGCTTACACTTGGTTAACAGTTAAGTCTTGCAAGCTTTATCCAAAGACAAAGGTTAAAGCAGCCTTTTTTTGATGACCTTCTACAATGATCTCTCAGGTGTGAGTCTATATTAGAAACAAAAAAAAAAGACGACCAGACAAGTGTGAATTTATTGATTTATTGATTTCTATTTTATATTGACTTAGACTGTTGGTTTTGTTCTTAAGATTGTGATAATCTATTTTTTTTTTACTTTTATGTAAAACAGTATAAAAGTAATATAGGTGTATAAAGGTGAAGCCTACAAACTCGTCTGTTGTTTTTTATTGTCTGTATGCAACAGACTAGCTACTATAAAAGCCCTTTCTAACAAGCCTGGTGCCCCGTACAGTCATGGTTTTTATTTCAACCAGGAACCAAAGATTTGGTTACACTCTTTACACAGAGTGCAGTTACAGTGACTGGTCCAGAGTCTATGGCTATGGCCAAAGATTTTGCATCTACTAGAATTTTAGGATTGAGATAATAATAATAAAAAAAAACTGTATAAACATAATTTAGATCTTTCATTTAACAGCATGTAATCAAACAAACTACAAAATTATTTCGCATAAGTCTATCGGAAGCCACAATAGTAGCAGTGTATTTCATGTTAGATTTCAATTTGTCAGTTTTTCGTTAAGTGTATGTTAAACTACAAAGCGGTATGTAATTGAATATGTTAATGTGACATGTAGGGTGCAATGCAAATGGAAAAGAAAAAAGAGAACTGAATGAAACAGAAAACCTGAAAAACATTTTGCAGAAATGTGTGGTCCTCGACATCATCTCCCTATCTGTCATCTACAGAGAGATGCTGGGGCTAGTGTTATTGGCGATGGTTTCTATGGCAACAGGAGAAGACGTGCTAAACATGTGCATGGACGCTAAGCATCACAAAGTCCACCCAGGACCAGAGGGGGACCTGTACCAGCAGGTAAGGATTACAATTGTAGTCATCTATCTAAAGCTATGTTTTCACTTTATTAGTCAAGCATACATATTACTGCCTGTGTATCACACACGGTCTTTTCCTTGTTTATGTTATCCAGTGTGCTCCCTGGAAGAACAATGCCTGTTGCATGGCTAACACCACCTCTGAGGCCCACAATGATCAATCATACCTTTACAACTTCAACTGGAACCACTGTGGCATGATGACGGACAAATGCAAGAAACACTTCATTCAGGACACATGCTTCTACGAGTGCTCCCCCAACCTGGGGCCCTGGATCCAAAAGGTGAGAAGAAAAAGGTTCCACTTTTTGTTTTTCAGCAGCTGGTGGCTAAACACAGATTCCCAGTCCCTCAGCTCTAACCGCTATGCCACTCTGCCTCAGTCCCACAGCTCAAACTACTACACTAGGCCCCACTTCCTCTGATGCATTAGCTCAAATCGCTGTAATCAAAGACCACTCCATCTCAAAGTCCTCATGTGTACATTGTATCCATCCTGCAAGGCACTGTTAGGCTCTTATATATAGCTCTGGAAAAAATTAAGAGACCACTGCAAAATTATCATTTGGGAAAGAAAATGGAATTGGAATTGAAAAACTGGAATTGACCCAAACCCTGGTGATCACTGAAAGTACATCTATTTTAGCTAGCCGTGTTTGACCACTAGATGTCACTGTAGCCCCAGAGACACACTGCCTGTGTCTGGACCTTCTGTGTTTAAATATTTCACTGCTGAGGAAAGCCACCATTGTTCAACAACAAAGCCTACCCACAAGCCATAGTCATACAACTTGTTCCATCTAAACAACAAGACCTTTCAATGGCCGTCCAGAAAATAAGTAAAATATTATTCTATACATTTTACCAATTGTGATGTCATTTTTTAAAGAAAAATGCATGTTTGTTAAAACACTGGCCTCTTATAAAACAGCACACATGAGACCTACATTTTCTTCTAAAATTTTTATTGGAAAAAGGCCATATGAGCTATAATTAGCTCGTTTACAACGGTGTCCACCAGCAGCAAATTACAATCACATAAAACACAAAGAATACACATTTAAAACACTACACAGCATGATATACATACACAGAGCTTCTTCAGATAATAATGATACAGCACATTTTTTAATTGACGATGGGAAGTCTCTGATCTAAGTCCCATCGGCAACGCATTCCAATCTTCAGCATAAGCAGAAGATTTCCTTCCAGTAGCACTTTTTACCAACGGTATTTTAAAATATTTGGTACCACAAACATTTCGTAAACTGTAATCACAGGTAAACTCCTGGAATAGATTACTCCGATAAACAGGCAGTTTGTTAAGTTCTTTCTATTATCAGGTGACAACAAGTTTACAAGGTACAGTGATGTTCTAAAGGAGTACTCTACGAATCTACAAATCCTGTTAAACACTGTATCACTCTTCTTCAGCGACTCCTTACTAGCAGTCATGTAAATCACATCATTAGAATCCAGAATAGGAAACAAAAGTTGCTTAGCTAATTTAAATCTTGATGTAAAATTTAAGCAATGACGCTGGCCATACAACAATCCCAGTTTTCTCCCAATTTTTCAAATTTAAGAGTTGTATCGATATTGACACCTAAGTATTTAAAAGTATCAACTGTCTCCAAAGGTTTATTACAAGTAACAATAATACAATTAGAATTATTGTTTTGTATCATTTAAAATCATAACCAATAGAAGTGCAGCACAGGTAAGATTTATGGAATCATGTCATTGGCTGTAACCCCTTTAAATGGTGGAGAACTGTGTGTTTCTGATGTGTGACATTGAAAGAGTCATAATAGAAAATTGTAAATGTTTGTTGTTGTATATGTGACCATTTTTGGTTGTGCCATTACTGCCCAATACATCAGTTGCCTTTTATTTCTAAAAAAAAACTGTGCTTGATGGGTTGAACAATCAAATATGCATATCCCATCTGCAGACCTCCCCCCAAACGAGCACTTGTGGGATGAGCTTGGGCACTACTCATTAGCCTGCAGTACCCTGTGTGCCATTGCAAAAACACCCCTAGTGCCCTCGAGTGAATTCAGAGTCACTGTCCTGAGCAACACAGGCACAGTGAGTGGTTTGTTCTGCACACCAATAAAATTATATTCAGAACATAAAACATGTTGAAAGCACAATGCTGGCCAACACATCAGTCTTAGAAAGCACAGTGAGATACAGTACTTGGTCTTTACAATTGTTTAGGTATGTGTAAGTTTGTTTTTATTTGACTCAAGGCCTCTGTATAACCTACCCTTTGTGTGAAATAGCATTGTATTAGTGTAGTTCTTTAGGCCTTTGTTTTATAGGAGTCATTTTTAGTATTGTTTTTTTATGCACATTCTTAGTCAAAAAGTACTTTAGAAATGAAATGCTGTTTTCTTTTTTTGTTTCAGGTTGACCAAAGTTGGCGTCGAGAGCGAATCCTGTATGTGCCCCTATGCAAGGAGGACTGCAGTGCATGGTGGGAAGATTGCAAAGATGACTACACATGTAAAGAGAACTGGCACAAGGGCTGGGACTGGAGCACAGGTCAGTTGCTCACACACTGAGACACAAACAAATACATCTGTCTACGGTATCTCTAAAGATGTACAGTACATGGGACCTTCCTTTTTGGACAATGATATATACTTATTTGCTTTGGGTAGGGGGTTAAAATAACAGTTCATCCAATTGCGAAGAAACTCAGTACAGTCATTCCATAGCACAGGTTTTTGGAAATATCAGAATCACTAGAAATAATAGAATTTGAAGAGGCAGAAGCATACGTGTGGGCTGAAAGAGAAACTCATGTTGCCAATGCTTGTGTTAGACCTCCTTTGTCACAATGAATGCTAAAATAAAAGCAATCATTCCTTCCTTTTCCAGGAATTAACCGCTGCCCAGCAAATACCCACTGTCAGAAGTTTAGTGACGTATTTCCAACTGCGCAGAGCCTGTGCGAAAAGATCTGGTCTGACTCTTACAAATACACCACCCACATAAGAGGCAGTGGCCGCTGCTTGCAGATGTGGTTCGAGTATGGCAAAAACCCAAACCCTGAGGTGGCACAATACTATGCGATACAGATGGGCCTAGTCGGAAAGGCTTCTTCCCTCGGTCGCCCAGCTGCCCTCCTTCTCCTCACTGTAGTCCTCTCTTTGCTGTTTTCCTGATAAAAAATGTATTGTACCTAGTCAAAAATGTATCCATAACTTTGTGTGTATGTGTGTGATATCTGCTGTAATGGCTATTTCAACCATTTTCATCACTGCAAGGCCTTTTCATTACCAGGTATCTGGTAAATCAGCATATACTGTTTTTACAAGACCAGCTTTGTAGAACAAATAATGACTGCTTCTTCCTGGTAACTAATCACTTCCTGTGTCACACGCCCTGACTGCTGCAAGACCATTGGAGTGAAAGTGAGCTACATCAAAGGCAGTGATTTTTAAAGCTTGGTCATCACTCTCACTTTAAACGCTACTGTATGTGAGCTACATTCTCTACATCCTGGAATAAGATCTTAATGATCTGGCACAGCTGGCATACACAATTGCTGTACACCCATTGGCTTCAGAATGTTCAGTTCACTTTCATTTTGTAGCCAGCTTTAATAGCTAGGTTGACTGATGGCAAGATTACTCGTGGCAGGATGCAAACAGCAGAATCACATTGCAAGAAAATCCACTCAAAGCCACTTCCATATTCTGTGCTCAGCAATTCCTGCTTCTGTTTTTTTGTTGTTTTTTTTTGTATTAATTTATACTTTTGCCTAGTTACGATTCCTGGAAAAAGTATAAAATGCAACTCCTCCAAGATGTAATTTTTCCAAATCCTAATAGGGCATAACCTTAACAACACACCCAGACTGTTGTAGGCTTGTCTTAGACACACGCTTCCATGCATCAGATGAATTCAGATGCTCAACTCAGGTAACTTCCTCATTCAAAGGTATTTAGATAGAGTTATTTCTACCATGACTGTCCCAGATTAACTTTGATTTTGTTTCAATTACACATTGAAACAAAGGGGATTCCTCATACAACTGAGAAATGAATACATTTAAAAACAAATTACTGCAATGTGGGGTTTTTTTGGTTTTTTTTAACCCCCAAGTGCTTTTTTGCCGTTTTTTTGTGGTCAGGTTTTCAGTGCTGTAAATAATTTCACCTTGTAGAGCTTACTTAACTCTTTCAGAACTAAGTAACTGTACAATTCAACCAGCCTTATTTAATCATTTCAACAGTTTCAGTGTCGTATTAAGGAAATATATCACCAAAAAAATAACCACATGCGACTGGTTAACTGTCTGTTATGTAGAGTGGAATTATGTTCCACTATGTTAGTTTCAAGAGTGCAGTTTTGAAAGACAAACCTAGCAAACATGCATTTGCATTTTAAAACATAACATCTGGTACTACACTAGGTTAAAGAAAGATCTCAGTTTGTGGGGGTTTTTTGCCTTCCAGTAAGTCTTTGACTGTTTTACTTCTTAGGCCCTTTTATCCCAGCAGAGTCTTTGCGGATCAAAGAATCGTACTTGCTGCAAAACATATCAGTCATTAGGGGAAGCAGCTGGTTGGTCACTAACAGGACAAAAGGCCCTGAAAGGGTGGGAACAAGTTCACTCTCCAGGTGAAATGACCAAGGAAGTATAAAACTATGTGAAGCAAGGCTTACAGAGATTTCATTTTCTAGTCAGTGTAGTACCAGATATCACGTTTTAAAATGAAAACACATTTTTGATAAAAAAAAAACACAAAAAAAAACAACAACACTTGATGGAATTATGCAGCAGTTTTAATTTCCAAAGTTTAAGGTAAAAGAAAGAAAAACAAATGAATAAAACAATGTATCATGATTCTGGTCTGAGTTTAGTTACTGGTGTTGAAATCTATATGTTTTGTTTTTATCGTTACTCTTGCTCACTAGAACTGGCTGGCAAGTTGCGTGCAGGCCTGTAAGGTTTTACCAGGTTTTATTTGCTTCCTGTTCAGAGAAGAAAACATTCTCTAAAAAAATCTAAATTTTGGAGAAAGCGAATCATTTGGAATGATTACAAACATTATAAAACATATACTAGCTGAATATCCAAAGGAAAAAGTTTGGTCATTTTAGCAAATGTAGCATAACATAAATGGCATTATCTATCAGTTGTATTTAATGTGATATAAGAATGGTCAATAATTATAATTTTATTCTAGCCTCTCTACTGTTATAAAAACTGTTTTCTTTTAGAGTAATTTCAAGACAAGCAAAAATGGTTTAGACTCAAAAATGTTCTCTAATATACTAATGATCACAACCGGACATACGGTAAAATGTTTATGGTAATATAAAAATTAAAACAAACAAAACAGATGCATGTCTGTCATAGGGATACAAATATACTAATAACAATACATGTTTGCTTTATAACCTCGGCGTTTATGTTCATATTTACTAGGTGGACTTCCCCTTTAAATATCGGAATGGTGAAACGAAGCAGGAAGTTTTCTCGGTAACTTTTTTTTTTTTTTTTTTGTAAACCGAGCACACTCGTAGGGAGACGTGGAGGACATGATTTAGCAGGAAGTGGTAAAGTTATTGTGCTGTAACAAGCCACTGGATCATTTTATAGCAAGAGGTATGAAAATAGACGAGATATGGAGAGTTTAAACGGGGAGCAAGATGTTTTTTGTCAAACTGAAAAAGCTTCGCCGCTGGCAGGGGAAATAGATTTATTGTCATGTTTTTCAAAGTCGTCGAAATATCTGCGTTGGGAGTACGTGCAAGAAAAGTAGCTATTATGAAAAAGCAGGATACATAAACGTCAGAGAGGATTTAATTGGGACTGAATGTGAACTTCACAAAACGAGGCAGACTAGAAGCCTGAGCGAAGGTGTCTGTGCGTTCTTGGTATAAACTATTATTCCATAAGGAAATTGAAGCTGGAAAACAAGGACGCATAAAAGGAAATCAACTCATGTATTGTGAATGTATATTTTTTTTTGTTGTTTAGTTTTTTTTTTTTATTCGGAGCCGTCAAGCTGATTGGTCAATTCAAGTACTACTAGTACAGTACTACAGTACAGTAATGTCAACACAGTGACAAATCAATCACCAGCCTGAGGAAACAGAAATACTGACTGTTCTGCAAAAGAAAACTGACTTCAGAGCTGATCGCTGGATTTTTTTTTTTTTAACCATATATATTTTATCCTTTTTTTAAGGTTTTGTGTATTTTATCGTAACAAATTGAACTGCACACTGACTTGACTATGACAAGTTGTGTTTACCGCAGTCGTTTTGTTTTGCCTTGGAACAGTTAGTAGAACTAGAATCCATTCTTTTGCAGCGATATATTTAACATTTATTTTATTTAAAACGCGAACCCCTTCTGTTTCTTTGGTTCTGTTGTTGATCCTGCTTTGTAAATGTATTTAAGTGTATTTATTTCCGTGGGAAAAGTAATCGGTGGGCTCGTGAATCCACACTTTCCGGATTTATTTTAAGTTATTATTTTTTTTTATACAATATCCAAACTATATATATATATATATATATATATATATATTTTATTACTTGGATTTTATAACCGATTTTTTTAAAAAACGATGATGGCTGGCGGTGGGGTCTCACCCTCTGGCGGGGCGTCTCCGTTGTGGTATCACCGGGATCTGAGCCGAGCTGCGGCCGAGGAGCTATTGGCCCGGGCAGGTCAGGATGGAAGCTTCCTAGTTCGGGACAGCGAAAGTGTGAACGGCGCCTACGCCCTCTGCGTCCTGTAAGTCACATTTAAGATATATTTTTATATTTAAATACCCAATGTTTTGAGTGATTAAACCCCAAACCGTGGCTAAACCAAATACACGTTGCTCGACTTGCCATCTCTCCATGGAACAGGTAGAGATACACAGAGTCATGAGCTACAGCTTCGGAACCGTATACTTTTTTTTTTTTTTACACGTTTGGTTAGAACCGGCTGTCTGAAATGGGATGGAATTTGAATCGACGTTCGTTTAAAGAAGTCATTCCACAATCCACATTTATGCTTCAGTTGCTCGCCATGGCTTTGCTGCAACAATTTTAAAACTTAAAACATCTGAACTATCCCTTTTAAATATCCGAATATTTAAGGAAACAATTCACCAGTTCACCTATTAGGAACATAGTTATATGTCCCTGCCGTTATAATTTCAACACACACACAAAACAAACAAACAAAAAACAGTTTTCTATAATTAATATATGACACAGTCCCATATACCCTTGGGTACAGCATTATGAATGGACATGTTGTACTGTAGCATTCCAAAAATAAGCCAGTTGCTGGATGCTGAAGTAGCAGTAATGTAAATATCTGTCTCAAATGTGTTATGTATTGGTAGTTGCTGTACCACAGGGGCTAGTGTTGACTTGATACTTAAATAGTAAAGTAATCATCACAGAATTGCTTCCTTTCTACCAGCAATCTAATAATGGTTGTCTGTCAGCAGCCATGTTGGCGATTTGCCTGTCTCTGTAAAGCTATTTAATAGATGTCATTATAATTCTAGTGAGAAAGTATCCCTTTTATTCTGTTAAGATGTGATGTGGAGTGGACTTCAAAGAGGATTCAGTTGGCTTGGTATTTTCTTCCATGTGCAGATTATTATGGCAGGGATCTGTATAATATACTGTGGATGTAGGTCACATACTCCCCTCACCCCTTTCCCTCAGTAAGATATGTAACATTCTTTCATGAGGAGAAGCTGTACCTTGTACAGTAATATATCCTTAGCTGGGAGATATACAGTAATGGAGGTGGGCATTCATCTGTGACACTTTTCTTTAGCATAAATATTTAAACCATGATGAAATTTACTATTTTATAGTGTCAGAATAGAGGATGCGGGTGTCTGGAGGCTGCCTGTCTGTATTTAAATATAAATATGTATAGAAATGCATGTTCAGTTGTGATGAAGTTTGATCTGGACACAACATATTGAGTATTGTAGACATGCATGTTTATTTTATCTTCATTTAAGCGACATTGCGATTTGTGTAACTACTTACTGTAATGAACTCCTTAGAGATACATAGCCTTTTTTTTTTTTTTTTTTTTTTTTTTTTTTTTTTTAAGTCAAAAACTACAACTATTAAATCTGACAGCCTAAGCAGGGTAAGGTATTTGCAGGTCATCCAAAACAACTTGTAGCCATGGCGATTTGAATTATAGAAAGGCTAAACTGCAATTTGGAAATACAGATTGATGAAAATAAGTTAAAGGCAATATCGATTTTGTTTTTAATGAACTTTAATACAATAAAATGTGCAGTGGAGCAGATTAACACTTTTTTTTAATATATATATAAACCAGGCCCTAGGTTCTCACAACATACTTTATTCATGATGACCAGGCACTGAGAAGCCAACAGTCAGATTTAGAATTAGCATTTTTTTTTGTTGAGTTTTCTTCTTCTAAAATAACCTTTTCCTTTTAAAGAAATAATCTTTTGTTTCTTTCTTGGGTGGCTGCTTCTGTGATTCATTGCAAACTGCACTGTCTGGGGCCGTTTCATACCACATCACCACAGAGCTCATTGAGACAGACCTTGCTGTAAGATCAGCACAGTTTACCAGAAATGGACAGGAGAATTCGCAAACCGGCAGTCGAACCCCTCCAGGTATTAACAGGGTTACACAGATATTTGTTTGCCGTGTCCAGCGTCTAGGAGGCTCTTGCAGTATGTGTAGGCTGGGTTGCCCATCAAGTGTTGCTTTAGAAGCCTGTGTTAAAGTTATTCGTATAAAACCACTTGAAGATGTAATTTGCCGTCTCTGCTGCTAATACTAACAGTTGCAAGCAGTGGTGGTTTTGTATCCCAGCAGCTGTTTGGAGATTACAAATAAAATAGTCTGATTTCTGATAGAACAATGTAATGAAAGATAGTGTGGAAGAATAATGTAAACAGACACCAATGCAGTTCTCTCTTGTTATAAGGCAGCTGTTTATAAGGTGGGGTGACCATGGTTCCTGTTTCCCCCATAATGCCACTACACTATCACTTGTGTTCTCTGAACTCAAATCTCCTAGTGCACCTCTGGCTCCCACCTGGTGCATTAAAGCAGACACACTAGTACTGTATGTGTCTGAGTGTACAGTAACACTGAACACCTTTGCAGGGCTCTGTTGCCTCTTTTTAAATATAGAAGGCTTGTTGAAAAGGTTTTTATTTCACTGATGATGTATTTTTGTTTGCTACTGTGCCGCATACGCTTCCAAACATGGATTCAGTGTAGAATACATATTTCAGAAAATGTAATGAGCTCACAGTGAACATATCCTACTCGTAGGCACCGTATGTCCTGCAGTATGGTGCAGTGCTTTATAAATGAGCTAACGCAGCATGTGTGCGTGGGATGGAGCAGGAGCGGTTCCCTTTTCTTTATTTGTTTACTTGCTTGTTTTGCTTCTTGTTTCCTGAGCTGTAAATGACAGATTACCGATGAAATGTAACTAGAAAGTCAGCTACGGTACTCCAGTCTTGTTTCTGAGAACAGTCAAAGACTGTTGTAAACAGTCACAGAAAAGCAATATCTTCGCATAAGATGAAACTTATTTTGGAGCACTGTAGTGCCCTGTAATATTACAATTATTAGTGTCTGTGTTGACAGTGTTGGCTTTTCCAGCTCCTCATTTGCCAAGTCTGGATTTGCAGTGCAGCTGTTATACAGTATAGGGCTGTAAAAATATGTTTCAGTGTGTGTACTTGGCATGGTGGCATTGGTGACAAACTAGGCCTACTGTATATTGTACTTAAAATTAACAACCCAAAAACTGGAGCTGAGCTGTACAGTTCTGCTTTGCTTTAAAAAAATGAATAAATAAAATACAGTTTAATTGTTTATTTTTGTCCAGGATGGGATTAACTGCCAGTGTAATAAAGTGGTATTATATTGGCCTCCAACATAGCGTTAAGCCACTGTTTGCTTGTGGACAGCTTTATTTTCAATAGTGGCAAAGGATGCTTCGTCATGTTTGCTGTTTTGTTTTCCGAAACGTATATCCAAGCCTTTATTAACTATTCACGTTGGCCCACCATGCTGTTGTTACTTTAGCCATTAATGATTACACTCTGAATCCATTAGGAGTGAATGAATCCCTCAAATTGTAGTTATTAAAATAATCCTGTAAATCATACCTGTTATGCACTTCCATTCCCTGTGCAGGTGCTAGACGACCTGAAAGCATGGTGTACGCACACATTTGTTTTCCTTTGTGTAGTATGTTTTAAAATGAAAATGCATGGTTTCAACAGTACTGTATAACATGTTTTTCATTCAAAACTGCACACAGCCTGTATAGGTAATGGTAGTGCATGGCAGGTAAGGTTTTTGACATTATTGTGTTATCTGAAACCACTACAAAATGAAGGTCATCAGCCTACAAGCACCAGGTTGTGTATGACATGATACTATTAATCAGGTGGTTTTGTCTGCATTATTGCAGTGCAGTTAAACACAACAAACATTTACTGTATAAAGTGCCTTTCATTTCTAGCATTTCAAGGTGAGCCATGTGTCAGTTCTTAAGACCTTGTTCTATAAAATCAACAAATATCTTCAACATCAATTGCTTCTAGAACATTCTATACAAACCGACTGAAACTGAAAATTGAAAGCAGATTTTTTTTTTTTCTTTTTTTCTTAACATATGGAGAGCAGTCAAGGTCTGGCCCCATCATCGGAATCAGCTTGTTTCTGTTTACATACCCACACAGTCTTATCGGCTCCTCCAATCTTAAGCATCTCTCCAGCCATGTGACTAAGAGTCGCACCCGGGGCGATGGAAGGTGCAGCTGCTACAGGCTTTAGAACTCCCTTCCTAATTTGTGTTTCCATGGCTGTTCTCATTGTCTTCAGTGGTTAGTTTAGAAGCCTGCGCTTTTATATATCACTCTGTGAAAGCTTGTTGCTCTGCGGAATTAGCTACTTTTTGCGCTTGCGTGTCTGACTATTTTTAAAAAAAATGAAGAAATTATTAGTCGTCTTTTTTAAAAAAAAGATGTGAAGTGAGTGTTGGTCGTCTTCTTGTAACACAGGATATTTCTCTTTGACCAAAGCACCCGAAGTGAATGTTGTGAACTGACGTTCTAAGATAAACACATACGGCAAAGAAAGATTATTATAACTTTTTTTTAATTTTATTTTAATATAACGTCTTGGTGTTCCGAGGCAGTACTGTATTTTGTTTTGGAATCTTATTAAAATAAAATCTTCTCTCTGTGGTTAGAATCTGTGAGGGGAAATGCCGGACAGCCAGGTGATTGTTTAAACCTGTCCAGGCAGCCTTAGACAGACAGGTGGATTTGTCAAGCACTGTGGCTGCTATTGTTCAATGTAATAATACAATGCTCTACACAGCCTAGGCGTTGACACCCCCTTGCCATGGCACCCTGAAGGAGATCACGGTTCCACTTTTACAGTCCCTAAACTTGTTTCCACAGCAGTGGGTCTAGATTTTGTAATTGTAATGGTTTCAGTATAGTTTTAAATGTTCCTCCTTTAGGTTTAAGCTTTGACTCTTTTGTTCAAATGTATGCATGTATTTTATTTTTATATATATGGAAAAAAAGAATGGAAAAATAGAATGGAAAAAATGACAGTGTCAGTTGTAAAGAAGATATCTACAGTAAGCATTAATTAATCCCTTTTGGGCAAGGTAGTTATTGTAAATGAGAATTTGTTCTCACTTGACTCATCTGGAGAAATAAAGGTTTTAATTGGTTGATCTATCAACTTTAATTCTAGCCTTGTGATAAATTAATGTATATCTATATGTCATACCTTGGGCTACCAAGAAATGAATACATTTATCGCTTACACATTCCACTGATTTAGGCACTAGCTGAAACGTCTGCCTGTTTGACCAAGGGGTTTATTTGATCAACATTATATCCCACACGGACAAGCCATAACTGGATTCTTTAGATAATTTCATATCACTGGCGAATCCTGTATCAACCACCTCCCTGTGATTGCCCAAGATTGCTTAATGCAACACGAGGACAAGCAAAGCAATAGCAAAAAAACAAACTAACATACAAACACTAAAGAACACAAACTCCATTTCAAATGACCTCTTTCCAGTGTTACAGTAAAGTACCGGTTGTGCCGATTTACTTGTAAACTATAGACTCCCACACTGACCCCCTCCCCCACATGCGCTAAAAAGCAGACAAGCCAAACACACAAACTAACCTGCTCAGTTCATTATGAGTTTTCTGAGTAACAATGTACTCGCCCACACACTGAGTGAATTATTTACGAAGTGATGAAAAGAATGTGCAGTCAACCCCTGGGGATAGAAAATATTTAGTTCTGAATTAAGAGTAAGGCAGGAGGGTGGACCAAATATCTCCAGTACCTTGGGGGACACATTACCTGCACAGTTAAGCAATTGCAGATGTATATTTGCAATGCTGTTTTTTGCTCTGGTTATCACCCTGAAATGCAGAGTGAAGTGGCCTGGATAAAACATTGACCTCTTACTGGCATCTCTGTCTGCTGTGGTATTTTAGGTACGACTTCTTCACTAGTTTACAACCTTGTATTTTAAGATAACATGTATAAGAAACTAAGGTATTTCTTGGAGCATTTTACAGCACTGGAAATACCCAGGTTTGATTCAGCTACCAATCTGTGGTTCTCTCTGGAATAATTAAAATATGACTCAGTGTTTTTGAAGTTATGGATGAATAGCCTAGTATTCTGTAGATTGTTTTATTAATACAGTACTGTATGTAACCACTGCACTATGCACTTGTAACCAGAACACAAAGCAATTACCTTCATTAGGGGAGATAAGTGCCAAAACAGTAATTTCTAACCTAATTATTTCTGAATTAACACTGAAAAGCCGGCACTGTGACTGGAGTAAATTATTGTGTAGACAAAGTCATGTACAAGTTAGTAGGTTTCTATAAGTTAATTGCGATTTTACAGGGTCTTGATATCGTAGGTATTATGTGTTCCAGATGAGTCAAGACACTTCAAATTACACAGTTCTTTACAAAAACTGCATAGAACACAAACTCTATTTTCTAAGCCAGAATACCTTTGTAGAGATGCAGTAAAGGAAGCCATAAAAAAGAGCCTTTGCTGGGTTGCTAAGAGAATATTTACAAAAGACCAGTGCAATAAACAGGCTTATAAAAACAGTAGCAGTGGGTGAGGGTAAATCATTCCTGTGGTAAACATGGTGCGTGTACTGATTGGTTCCTGTTTTGCCTTTTTTTTTTTTTTTCATTTTGTTGCTTGTGAATTTCGTTCCCTTGAAAAATGAGGCACAATCTCCATGGTTACAGTCCGGCACATTGCCAGCTGTTGACACAAGAGCTTCACCCCTACGCTGTGCATCTCAGACACAGGCCTCAAGCAGGCTAGCAGTTGTGCTGCTTTGTGTGGTGGTTTTGTGAGAAGAATATTCCTGGTCTGATTGGCGAGTAACTGAAGCGGCTGCATCACCTATGTACAGTATTCCTTTTATGTAACGCTAATAGGAATGCAAATGTTGCACTTTTAGCAGCACAGCAATAGCAAAGGAGCAATACCTGGTACACACTACGCAGGAAAAGGTTCAAGTCAAATATATACTGTGCGTCCCCACTTTCAGTGCGCTGGGCGGCAGGAAAGAGACGCCTCACACAAATCATTATACATCTAGGTTATTCCCCTATTGACATGTTTTGCATCCAGTAACATACTTCGGTCCTGAAGACCATGCTGAAGTTAAATAACATAGAAAGAAACAGTACTGACAGCCTGAAAGTAAAGCAAGCCAATTGAAATGTTAAACATGCTGTAACTGAACTGAATGACTGCACTGTGAGCTTTGAATGAGTGTGGTTTGGGAGAAACTTCATCAAGCAGCTTGGAATTCCAGTGAGATGATGCACACGCCCCACTTCACAGCAGGGAGCACTTCTGCGCTAGCCGGGCAGTATCCTGTTAGGGTTACTGAGCAGGGAATAGTAACTGGTGAATCTTCCGCTTAATTACTTTCTTGCTTCAGGAAATTGGCTGCACAGAAACGCTGTTTGCGAACGCCTGTCAGCTCTAAGGCGAAACCTTAGAACAGCAGTGAAACCCACTACTCGCAGGCATGCAGTTTACTGCCTAATTGAATAGGATCAAATATAAATGTACAGTATACCGCTCACTCAGACCATACACTACTGTCCCAGATATGACCTTTGCCCCCCGATACATACTCACTGAACCAATTAAATGAACCCCTTCATTACTTCAATTGACCTGTTTTCTGTATTCAATATAGTGGGACATATTTTACCAGCTGTTTTGCTTTTTATATCGGTTATGCCCGGATTGATATAAGAATCCCCATTGCGTAGCAGTTTTATCCTTTCCTGGCTTTACTGTCCGTTTAATAAGACACCTGAGCTTGTTATCTATACACTGTGGCATCTCGTATTAAAACCTGGAATGGGTGACACTGCTATACAATTAGTCTTCTTTCCATCCCTGTGTACTAAGGAATTCCATTTGACATTGGAGCTAGAAGAGCAGCAGACTGCACTGTAAACTTTAAAACCCAATGGCCAAGCTTGAGAAGAAAGAAGTGCTTCTGGGTAAACTTGGTTTTCTTTCTTTGTCTGTGATGAGCCCAGTTTCAGTGTTTCTTTAATCACTGCTGGACAGCATTAGGTTAATTTAATTAATTAATTAATTTATATATATATATATATATATATATATATATATATATATAGTGAAAGATTTCACTTGTTTTAAAAGGTTCGATAGCCCCTTTAAAGCAGACCCAGAGAGTGGTATTTTTTTAAGCACTTAAGTGCAGATTTTATTATTTATAAAAATAAAAGCAACAAAACAAAAACACAACCTAACTCCCTCATGGAGTACTGCACTATACTTTTTGACTTCCAGTTCTAACTGTATCAGACAGATAAGCTGTTTACCGATTGCAGAAACCTTATCCCACACAAAGGTTTACACAGTACCTCGCTCTGACTGACAGCCTCTTCTTGCACACAGACTGCCCTCAACAAACATTTTGGTCCTGTTTAAATACCTACCTGCCTGCTACAGGCAGGTGACATCAATTATATTTAACAAAATTAATTATACCTGTGGCTGTGTTCACACAGCCACACCCCCACATTTCTCTGTCAGGGACAGAATTGAACCCTATCCCTTTCAACCCTCATGCCACTATATATATAATTGGACTTTCCAAAAATACACACTGCATTCCAGTTATGTAATGTTTCTAGTTCTACTACAAAGATGTGATGGTGGGGATTCTTAAAATTAACCTGCGTGTTACAACAGAGTTCTATCCTTCTGGCTGTATAAATATTTTGACAGTTTGTCAGCTGATTTGTGAAACGACTTAAAGGGATACTTTGTTTAATCAACATAATCTGTGATTTCTTACCTGTTTCAGATGCTGTTGTGTGTTTTTTGTTTGATTATTGTTACTGGTCAGATAATTATTCGCAATGCATATTTACTGTCACCTTTGGCACGGAATAATATGAGTCCCATTGCATAGCAGTTTGAGGTATTTCCAGGTGAGCCTGTATAGTTAAGTTCATACTAAAAGTCTGGAATTCTTAAATTGTACCTGCAAGGCGGCACATGCTCGCTTGTTCCATTTTTAGCAAGAAAATTAAAAAACAAATAAATGACTGTACATTGTCTGCCTTAAGAACTATGGTGATCTTCACCTTCTGAGCTGCTAGTGATTCAAATTTTAACCCTGAAATGGATTTCTGCAATACAGCAGAACAGTGGCTTGGAAGAATGTGCTATCACTTAGGCTCACGTTATCTCTTGCAGGAAAGCAGATAAAAGTTACACACGCCACCAGTGTTGTTTTGGTACAGCACATATTTTTTTCAGTGTGAACAGGAAAAAACCCTGTCTGCAGTTACTATTGTAAACACTAATTGCAGTTCTCTATAGCACCAGTGAAACAGGATCAGGATGGGATACACCCAATTTTCCGAAACGATGTCATTTTTACCTCCTAAATAAATCACTTGGAACAGTGAAGGAGCAGGTCAAACAAACTGTACACTTTGTATTACATTTTCTCGAGGAAATTAAAACATGGCTGGTTTTATTGGAAGATTGGAAACCTGGTGCCTTGATAACTCTAAAGCAGTTTAAACAACAATTCTGCAGTATGTAGCAGAGTCATATTTATCGGTGTGTACTGTATCTGTTTGAGATTATTTTGTGTAATTTTCTTTGATGTGCCAATGTCTTGACCAGGTTGCAAAATAGATTTTAATCTCAACAGAACCTCTCTCTCTCTCTCTCTCTCTCTATATATATATATATATATATATATATAAAATAAAATATATACTAGGTCATTCCATTTGCACTATTTAGTGGCAGCACAGATAAGAATTTTGTCCACTAAAAGTGATTCAAAATGATTGTGTATGTCTGTAGTTATACATAAAATGCCTTTTTAAAATGTATTTTATTAATTGGTTTCATTGATTTGTAATGTGTGGGAGGGGGATTTTTGCTGAGCGGCACTTTTATAACACTGGTGGGGACAGAAATGATCTGGAACTGGACCTGCTAGAACCCTCGCAATTACATGAGGATGACAAAGGTAACAGGTTAAACCTCTACTCTATGTTTAATCATTGATGTAGATACTATTATTTCAAATGCCGTTTCACTGACTCGCTTGTTAATTATTAGTCTGTACGGCAAGTTGGGTCGGCCAGGGTGTCCGCGACTCACCGCGCACCAGCGACCCCTGTAGACTGGCCAGGCGCCTGCGGGCTTGCCAGTAAGCTTCCCAGAGCTGCGTTGTCCTCCGACGCTGTAGCTCCGAGGTGGCTGCATGGTAAGTCTGCAGTATGAAAAGAAGCAGTCGGCTGACGGCACACACTTCAGAGGACAGCGTGTGTTCGTCTTCGCCGCTCCCGAGTCAACGCAGGAGTGGTAGCGGTGAGCTGAGCCTAAAAATATAATTTGACATTTCAAATTGGGAGAAAAAAAACGGGGTAAAATCAATTGCCGACCTACTAAATAAAAAAAAAATTTAAAAAAAAAAAGAAATTGGTGTTTGAAAAGGTCTTGTGGTTTTGTGAGAGGGGAGCAGCTGATGTCACAGCTCTGGTTTATGTCTATGTGTGAAACGGCTCACTGTCTTGGTGTTAGGGGTGCTAGATTTCAGTGAGCGGTTTGAAGTGTAACCTTACACTGCACTGTGGCAAAGAAGTAAGATAATGTACCAGGAAGAATCACCTTCAGATGTGTTCACCTCGAGTTGTGGATAGAAACAGGAGATGCCAACCCTGATTGTATTTGCTGTGTAACTTTACATGTTTGACTATTTGACTTACTGCTGCTGTGCACTTACTGTAACCCACATCCTCACGAAAATGCTTTAAAATAAGTTGTTTGGTGGAGTTGGCTACTGTGTTTTCTTTGAAAAATGTACAGTAGTTTCAGAATGAATCCACTGGAAGATCAGTGATGGCTTGTGTAAAATAAACCTTACAGCTGGCTGAACTTCACAAAGGTGTTTTAATATATCCTCTTTTTGATATACCCATGTATATAAACAACATTCCAGAATTCTGGCGAACATAGTTGTTTTTGGCCTCTAAATTGCCATTGCCAAGGTGGATAGTCTCAAACTACTGTCCTTTTTTTAAAAAGTGTTTTTCTGATCCTTGTCAGATCTCTGTACCTGCTTTGTGGCGAGGAAGTGTTGACAGAGAGCCACATGATTTTCCCAGACAGTGATGTGCTCATGGTCATGGGGAGTGCTAAAGTGATAAAAGGCTTATACATGACTGTGGCATTTATTGTATTTACGTCTGCATAGCAGCTTTGTATGTAATAAGATACAGCAGCTGACTGGCCATGTTTTGCACCACTGAATTGGACCATCTCGCAAGGGGAGCTGTAGAGGGAAAATGTGTCAGAGTTGCTGAACATAAGAAAAGGTGATGTTTTAACCCCACTTGTAGAAGTTGGTTTGATTTTAATATAGAGCTACCCTATGTTGTGTCTGGTGCTCTCGTACAGTGTGCTAGGCTTACTGTAGCTGTTATCTGCAATGCTAGTGTTTTGTGCTAAAAATAATCCAGACATCTCCCCCCGCCCCCCCGCCCCCATGATTACAAAAATACATATGATTTTTTTTTTTTTTTTTTTTACACCAGTATGAAATCAGCAAGAATCTTCTTTTAGACCTGTAAATTTAGTTTATTTTTTAATTTGCTTTTTGTTTTCCCTGTGGTATTTACTGTCGTTGTACAGTATAATTTGTTTTTCTAAAATACTGCCTAGGAATGCTACAGCAAACCACTAATCTCTGGCATGTAAATAATGAGTGTCAGAAAGTACAGACCCGTACAGTATATGGAACATATAATTTGCTGCAGTGCAAGTCTTCTGTTTCACAGTGTTAAACGTGGGCAGGCATCGCTGATCAAAGGTCACCTCTGTGGAACTCATTTAGTATCAGATGCAAAACTCATGAGGCATAAGTAAAAGGCTTTTTTTTTTTTTTAAGCATGCCTGTGAGGGGGGCTTGTAATGCGTGAATTTCTTTTGAAATCCTGTGCCTCTTTGACCTGTGATCAAAGACTCTTGCTGTATTCTGGGTATGGTGTGAGGACAGTGAACCAGCTGTTTTATAAAGCTGCCACTGCCCAGTGTCATAGCCTTGTACAGTACCTCAGAAACCATTTGAGGAAGTGACTTCATATTTAAAAACCGCCTATTCTAAATGCGTAGCTGACCATGACTTTTGACTCTGCAGTGTTCCTCGGCTGGTGCTGGGGATATATCAGTGCTGTTCCAGTCTATTCAACCATGTTCCATAATATTGAATTGAACAGTCCAGGACCTTGTGTCAGCCAGCTCTTTTTTTACTGTTTAAATAAACTGAGGTGTTCAGTTCACGAAACAAACTAGTTCCTCTCGGCTATATTTTCCTTTCATAACTTAATTTCATAAAACATCTCTGACAGACCTCCACATCTTTCTTCAAAATTTAAATATATAAACAAACAAACAAAAAAAAGAAATCTGTTGTTGGTGTACCCTCTTGGTATGGTTGGGTAATATGAATTATTTGTTAATGTTGTTACTGTACTGTAGAAAAAAGCTGCCATCCCCCAATGTACCTTTTCAGATAATTCCATTTATAGTGTGGTCATGGTGTACTGGGAAATTAATTGAGGGTGTACAATTCAATGTGCAGGGGGCCACCCAGTCCAAACAACTCATCCTAACAAGATCCCAAAAAAAAATCTGTTAATGTTTTGTTAGTAACTTGTAAGATCTCTGGCTGCTCTATACTTTCTTGGATCTAGAGTTGCAGTACAAGCAGACTCTATTTACAGTCGTTTTAAGTGTTTCAGTAAAACAGTGTTGAGGACATGTTCAGGCGCTTGTCAGAAGCTTGATCTTGCTACTCTTCCCCCTTGGTTGATTTTGGCTGTTGTGCTTCTGTGCACAGGGCGCCGTGCTGCCTCTGTATCTGAGTTCCGGTTCTCCTGCCTGTGGTGATCCACTTGAACAGGCTGACTGCAACAGGAAACAGCTGCTCGATGCCACAGGCTCCTCGGTCCTCTCTCTGCTTTACAGAAACGCTTTCAGTTTCTGTCGAGCAGTGGCTAAGCACCTCTTCTAAAACCAGGCTGGGATGAGACCACAAGGTCCCAATTGGTAACCCAGGTAGTCCTTGTAGTTTGAGTTGCGGGACTGGGGGCAGGCAGGTCTAATACTGTATCAACATTACTATTAATGAATGTAGTTGTGTTGCTTTTGCCTGGAGATGTACAGTAAGCTTCAGTTCAAAGGAGTTTTTTATTTGAACTGGAAAACAGATTGGCCTACTATAACTTTGATTTGGAGCTGATGGATTGATCCGGGAAACAGTGTGGTTTAGCGCAACATGCGCGCACACACACACACACACACACTCACACACACGTACACACGTACGTTTGTTCCTATTGAAACCCAGTAGCACATCACTGTATTTAATAGAATATACTGTTTTCAAAAATAATGGACAATAAAATAAACTGAATGCATTCCTACAGTATATCCCCTGACTGATCTTCTAATCTCTTTTCTTTTTTTTTTTTTAGAATCATTTTTTATAAAATATGAGGACTGTACTTTTATTACTTATTTTGTACATCTTTGGCCTGATTGTTTTATAAGTACAGTGCTCAGAAGGGCTGGTGCAGTATGTACTCGGTCACAGTTGTCTGCAAGCAAATATGTGGGAGTGCAGTATAAACAGTGGGAGAGCAGTTCCTGGAGTGAAGGACAAAGAGAACAGGTGACAGGAAAGCTGGCCGAGAGATGCAGGGAGGAAAATAATTAAAACTCCACCTCTGTTCAGGAAAAATCCTGAGAGAACTTAACATGAGCAGTGTCCAGTGAACGGGACTTGCAGACTGTGTTGTACTGTACACTGCAGGCAATGTGTAGTCCCTTATTAAAGTTTATCCCAGTATTTGTTCATGCTTTTCCCATGGTTATACAATGTATTTACCATAGTTTATCATGGTTTGCTGTGTTTATTAATATGCTTTACCATACCTTGCTGGTCTTTACAATGCTTTACCATGCTTTATTTTACTTTGCTATGCTTTTTACTATGGGAAGCTTTTATAAGGGGTGGACTACAGCTGTTTGTAAAACCATGTTTTTGAGGGCAAGGGATTCCATAACTTGATTGGTTGGGTTAGTTCTGCTGTAATAATGTTATAATCGGAATGAAACTTGTTCTGTTGCGTGCCGGTTGACGTATAACAGATAAGCAGTAAGGACAGACACAAGCTAGTCAGAACTATATTTTCGGGGGGAAGAATAAAGTTTCTAATAGAGAACTTTCACAGCCACCCAAATCGAGAGGCAGCGGTCAGGTGTGACTGACGCCTCAATAAGCATGACCTCTGAGCAGTTTAGTTGAAGGAATTATGTCATATCCTGTTTTTAAAGTTGGACAGAAAGGAGGGGGCAGCCTGAGTGTTTCAATGTAAAGCAGAAACATATCTTAGTGCGTGGCTGGTGTATATAAGCAATAACAATCAGCGAACAAAGAAAATGGAAGCCTGGAGTTTCACCCAATGGTGTGCAGCCAGGAGGCAGAGATACAGCCAGGCTTTGTAGGTGTAAAGCAGGCGGGACATTGTACTCTAAATGTAAGTATTGGACATCTAGACAGAAACGGGATTGTGCAGTGACAGAATGCAGGGATGGATGTAAGACTCCCATTGCATAGCAGTTTGATCCATTCCTGTGAATTTAGTAAGACTCACCTGAGCTTGTTACATATATGCCATGGCTAATCAAGCTCATACAGTAGTAAAACCTGGAATGGGTGAATCTGCTATGCAAAAAAATACAACACATTTTCATTAAAATGAAAATGAAAAGACTGGTAATGTCCTTCTCCACAGCCATGTATTATTGTGCCCATTATCAGATTGCACCAGGAAGCGTGTGTTTTGCTTTTATCCCACACAAAGACAACTGCCTCTCATTTCTTTATTTTTTGCATTTTTATTGTTTAAAATCAATCCATTTCTTTTTGATCCAAGCCACTGGAGATCCTGGTGTAATCCGCATTTGGTTTGTTAGTTCAAATTTGGGGAAACCAATTAGATTTTGTCAAAGAATGACAGGGTTCTGCCAAGTGGTTTTATCGAGCATGCAATTCAGTGATCTTGGTTTAAGCCTGTGCCAGTCTGGCTGGTGAAGCGGATGAAAATATTGCCTATCCACCCCATATTAGAAATAAATGGGTAAAATGAAATGCGCCATCTGGCTTCAGAGTTGTTTGAATAGGCAAATGGTGTTTGTGGGCAGGCTGGATTTAGAATAGCTGCTGTATCTGCTCCTTCATTTTCACTCACTGGCTGCCTTGTTCTCACCTAGATGCAAAACTGCTTTCAGACCCCCTCATTTAAAAGGTTCCCGGCTGCAGATTCAATGCATCATTTATTTAAAAATTCTATTTTATAGTGCCAGTTTGCATACAGGTGTGTCTAGACACTTTTCATTAAGGGTAATGCTGTGTTTTTTGTTCATATAGGCCTACATACATGCTTTTAAACAGTCTATATTTTATTTTTTGCATATTGTAAAATGTATAAGCACACTGTAAGCTAATTGTTTAGAGAAGAGATTAAACTTACAGTATGTCCTGTACTCTGCTACTCTTAGTTGGTGATCTTTCTTTTCTTCTCTTGATCTTAACTAAAAAAACTCTAGCTTTGTAATAAATAAATAACCAGCCAGTTAAAAAGCTTATAACTTTTACAGTGGCCCTTTTGTTATAATATAGATATTTTTCGATCCCCAAAATAAACTGTATACACCTTCTGTGTAAATGGCCATTCGCATTTTCAATAAAAGGCTTGTTTTAGTATTTATAGTGGCCTTTTTGTATTCAATTACAGTGATTTACATTGCTATATAAAGCATTACACTTTTTTGACAATAATGTGAAAACCAATGCAAAACATTTTCAGTTAAACAATTAGTAAAAATACCAAGCCAATTATTAGTATTTTTATTGTCGTTAACTGGTTAAAACTTTAGAGCCTTCATTTTGGGTAAAAAAGAAGGCTATGTGTTTTTAATTTAAAAACAAACATATCAGATCTTTAGTTTACATTGGGTAAAAGAAAAACTAAAATGTAAACTTTGTATCTCCTAAAACCTAAAGAAATGTAAATATAATTTGAAGTCAAAGTTCCTGTTTTTGGCTAAATTGAGTCGACCCCCATTGCGAGTGGAAGATCAGGAAACCTGATATACAAGGGACTGAAACAAGACATCGCCTTTTTAGGACAAGTCATACAAAATAAAGCAATAGTGAACTGAACTGTCTTTACTGTTGACTGATTCTTTCAGTCCAGTTCCATTACTGCTGGTGTCCTGTAATAATGACCCGTTTAACTGCCCTGTTATATTAACCACTGGCCTTATCCATGATGTTGATTTCACATTTTACTTCATGTTTACAAACTATTCTATAAGAAATTCATTCCCCTTTCATTATGCCACTGGTGATCCTTTGGTCCAGTTTTGAAAGTGGGTAGTTTTATGTTAAATTTATATACAGTACACATTTATTTATTTATTTATGTATGTATTTATTTTTATATTTCAAAATGTCACATTTTTCAATTTGTCATTTTTTTTGTTAAGTATATGGAAAATTACAAAGCAGTATGTAATTCAAGATGTTAATGTAACATTATTCAGCAGGTATTATTAAGTAGCCTACTGTGCCATTGAAGAGTCATTTTGATATTGATAGGGTGAGGCTGATGCATTTATTTAAACTGCCTCAGCCAGTTTGAACAAAATGCATTGCAGTAAAGTTAATTAAATACAGCACTGGTGTAAGTCACTTATACAGCACGTTTCACAAGCAGGTCAGGATCAAAGAGTTTTATCCTGGCCTGCTTGTGAAAAGCACTGTAAGTGAAATGATGCTGTTGTTGAAAGCCAGAGGCAAGATCCTGACAGGTGAGGGTCTGCGTTTCTCGGTTAAGGCGGGAATCTTGTTTGTGCTGTAGCCGTCACAAAAACAGCTTTGCCATGCTTTGAATTCAGCGCTATCCAAAGGCAACATCAGTGTTTTAATCCATTGTACCACTCCTTATCATGGTAAATGTAAATGGTGAATTATACGTGGGTGGAACAGAAAACATAATGGTTCTTTGTGGGTAACTCAAAAATGAATTCATTTTGTGGACTTTGTCCCTTTTGTTTCTTGATTATTTTTGCTTTACCCTTCTTGTATCAAACAATCGTTTATCTCTCTAGCTGCTACCCAAAGTCTAATGCTTAGCAGGGTATAAATTCTGCACACTTTCAGTTTCTCATGAACTTACTCTAAACTGCGCTTGCTCCCATGTATACCCATCCACGTTTCTTCTCTCCTATCTGCAGGTACCAGAAACACGTGCACACCTACAGGGTTCTCCCAGACGAAGAGGATTACCTGGCAGTCCAGGTACGGCCAGTTGTTTTCTCTTGTGATTTCTTGTTTCCGTGGGAATAGAATTCTCGGCATAACCTGCGTTACTCCTCCAGCGTTTCCGTTTGCACTGTGAAACCAAGCTTTAGTTGCGAATAGCGAACTAAGAAAATTACATTTTACCGTCTCTAATCCTTCAGGGAGGCTAGGGCAGAATGGCCCATAGAGTCATCACTTTTGTAACCTCTGTGTTGCATACAGAATAACCTCTCAGTTATGCTCCTGTCATCATCCCTCGATCCAGGTCTGTCTGATCAGTTTTCTTTGCTTGTACTGACTGACTTGCAACAGGGAGATGCAGCTTCTATAGATGATAAAATTTAAAAAAAACGAATATAATGCTGATTCTAGTTACCTTTGGAAAACACAGTAGAGTATATAACGCTGTCTGTAGAGGTTTTGAGGGGAGAAAGTTTGTGTGTAATCTGCGGCTGTGTATTCCAGCAGCTGGCAGGAGGCGAGCGCTGGAGTTTGCCTGTATTTATATGACAGCCAGACAGCGGCTCTTTGTGCTGCAGATCTGGCTGGTATGAACAGCTGCCCTCATTCTTCAGTCTCAGACTCTCTATTTTGAAACATGGAGCCACTCATGTCCCTGTCTTTCTGTGTTGAAAAGGAAGGAAACTTTTTATTGAGGTGTTGCTGTGGGTGAAAGGCACAAACCTGGACCTTATACTAGTTATTGGACCAAGAGTTATACTGGGAGTCCTCTAAGGTATACCACAGTAAGGGGCATGGTGAAGTGGTTTTGGTGGTGTAGCAAAAGGCAATCCCTTTGCTGGGCTAAAACTCGACTGTTGGACTTGTCATCCGCGACCCCTTCTAAATTCAATGCCATCGTTTCAGAGATGCTTCTTAAAAAATTGAAAGTCGCAAACATTAAATATAAGGCAAAAATAACACCATGAACAGAGTCAAGAAAGTTATGAAGTAATTCACCAGGTAGACCTTTTACATGGTCTTCAATAAATTGTGACAGCCGCTGAGATGCATTTTACACTGTCTGCCCCTCTTAAAAGCAGGTATCCTCATTTAGACTTCAGATTTGATCAGTAGTCAAGCCAGTCCACTGCACATGGGCTCAATATCGGACTGTGAGAAACAGATTGCATGAGTCTGGTTTGAGGTCAAGAAGACAAGCTACAGCTCCTCAGTTGAGCCACAACACCAAAGAGATCCCCGATTACCAGAACTGACCGCGTCATTGGGCACGTGTTTTGTTCACTGATGAGTGAAGGTTTCATCTGCCCACTAATGATCAACGTGTTCGAGTATGAAGAGACCGATTCGCTCAACATCGTTGAATATGACCGTTTTGGAGGGGACTCGCTGGTGGTGTTGGGAGGCATATTCATGGGAAGTCGCACAATCCTATTGTGTATCAAAGGGGCGGATTTATAGCTCTGCAGTACACAGACAGTCTTGGATCCTGTACTAAGATAATTTGCTGGTGCAACTGGCCCTGAGTTTGTTGTGATGCAAGATAATTCCTGTTGTCATACTGCCAGGTTTGTCAAATAGGTTTTTGAGCAAGAGACCATAAAGGTTATACACTCATAGTAGACCTTTGGGACCTTCTAGGAAGTTGTGTTTGTCAGCGTTATATATCATTTATTTTGTCCCTGCAGACATCGCAGGGTGTTCAAGTGAAGCGCTGCAAGACCCTGCTGGAGCTGATCCAGCTGTACCTGCAGCCCAGCCAGGGCCTGGTCAGCACACTGCTGTACCCCGTCGAACGGGAGAAGGAGAGCCTAGACGACCGTGACTACTCTGGTAACACAAGCACGCAAACACACGCATGAACACGCTGCCAATAGGAGCACTGGGGCGCTTGGGGTAGCTCATTTTATTGCTCACAAAAGGTGCTGTACTTGAAAGTGCTGGAGACTTGAGCCTGCTTTGAAGGGAATACCCTTTTTGGCAGAGAGATAGCAGCTGAGATTCAATTCAATCCCCAGCACCTCTCTATGAGACTGGTTGGAATGGTTTGTTGTGGCAATTTGTGATGTGCATGCATAACTAAATTTTTATCCAATTCTAAAAGAAAATTCTTTGAAAAACATTTAGACATTGAGAGACTTCTTCTTCTTCTTTAAAAAAATGTATACATTTCTTTTAGTGTTGTATTACTACAGTCTGTGATGTGAGGTCACCAAAACTTGTGATCTAAGCTGTGTGTGAACCTAAGGCAGTAAATTAAGTTTCAAAGTTTTGGTTTATATCGTTTTATACAGTGAAATGCTTTTCATTTGTTGAAGCTTTCAGAGACCAGGTGCTAACCAATAACAAAACCCATTACTTCAATGCTGCTGTTTGCTTTCAGACGGTGAGGATGATAAGCCGCCCCTCCCACCTCGCACTGCCTCAACCAGCAACCCCGCCTCCTCAAACTCTGCCCTCGTTCCTGCAGGACAGGACAGCCAAACAGACCGGTATGTCAATCGAAATCGTACTCCTTCAGCCTCCCAGCCTGGAGGTTCTAGTTATGTGTACAACTCCAGGAGTGATCCAATAACCCATTAACCCACATAAAAGATTCTGTCATCTTTTCAATTGCATATTGATGAATATATATATAAAGGTAATGGTTATGTAATATGCTGCGACTTGTGGTCTCGAAGAGATTGAAGTAATGACAAATTAATATTAGCCAAATGTATAATGTTGAACACACTAATCGAATTGATATACCTGACATTTACAAAGCTCATTCATTAAACTGGAAATGCGAAATCGAAATATTTACTGCCCGTGTTACATCTATAGGGAAGTTGGTTTATGACGGGACATTACAGAATCTGTATATCCTGTGGTAAACTCATGTGGTAAACACTTCTCAGCCTCCATTCTCCACTGAATTAAACTGACATCAACCTGTACTGTCAAAGTGCCTTTCCATATCATTTTTAAATAAGACGACCTGGATACTGTACAGATACTTTGATTTGATATTCATAAGCTTCTTTTAAAATATTTCAAACTATTAGAAATGGCTAATGTTTTAAATTTCATTTCACTGGTATAAAGTCCCATATTTTAAAAATCAAAACACTCAGTGCTTTACTTGGAGTTTAGTCAGATATTCCACATTGCTAATCCCTTCTACTACTTCCCTTAGCAGTGGTGCCAACGGGCTGAGCACAGTGTCTCATGACTATCTGAAAGGCAGCTATGCACTGGATCTGGAAGCGGTGAAGCAGGGGGCCAGCAACCTGCCCCACCTCAAGACAACACTGGTTACCTCCTGCAAGCGACTTCATGGGTGACAATTTAGAGGATTCAAAGTCCTCATATATATTTAGCTAAAATATGATCTATTGGGACTCTCTTATTTAGGGCTGGGTTAAAATACCAGGAAACCAGCCTGTTTTATTTTGGCCTGTGTGATTGTTTCACAGCACTGTTTCGTAGCGCACCCTCCAGACCTTTTGGTTCGCTTGTTTACATTCTATAAAGATTATTTTCAGCAGCAGATACAGAAGCTTGAAGCCGCCTTCTATGTTTCCTCTTGCTGCTGGGTTATAAATGTAAATGCTGTAACTCAGGGTAGCAAAACAAAAATGTAAACAAAGGAAAGGCATCATTTCTGGTCACATTGGCCCCAATCTGAAGGAAACTATTACAAAGCCCTGACATGCTTTTAAAACTGTATGGAGCAGGCTATATGTTGAGTACTTTTTTGTGAGTGCCTGATGTGTCTGCTAAACACAGTTTGCAAGAGATTTTTGCATTTCAAATGGTGCAGTCCTAGTGGCCATTTTTATACTGGCCACATTACAAATATTCTACCTTGCTTAGGCTGGCTCAGAGGTAAAGTGTGATTGGCGGTCACTGTATTTGTATGGACCCATGTGTGCAGAAACTAAATGTATAAGGAAATGATGGCTAAGTATCATTAATGCCGTTCAAGTTCAGAGAGTATAAAGAAATGTGAGTGTGTTGTGTTGTGAACACCGCCCTTGTCTCTCGTCTGCAGGGAGGTGGATAAGGTCCTAAACGGTCTGGAGATCTTGTCCAAGGTGTTTGACCAGCAGAGCTCCCTCATGGTCTCTCGGATGATACAGCAGGTACCCATTTAGACCCAGTAGCTATCTTTTACTATACTTTTTTTTTATTTGAAAGTTTAGGAATTATATTATTCTACGAGAAAAAAAAATATTTGGAAAGAGAAAATGAGTAAAATAAATGTAGATATCAAAACAGGATTAACTTAACTGAACATATTTGTAAACTGAGCCATTTAGGTGTCTCTTATGACTGCCTGATTGTTTTGTCTCCTGGTTTTTTTTGTAGTCGGGCAGTCAGGGAGGAGACCAGGAGCTGGATAACCTCGTCACAAAGCTTTCCATCCTCAAAGACCTGTTGTCTTCCATTGAGAAGAAGGTGAGTAACAAAAACAGTTTCAATTAAATTCAGTTTGAATGCAACTTTAACTTTAACACAGGAAGAGTGATTTTTCTTAGATCTATTTTTTAAATTGGCTTTAGTCTTGGTTAATAGAGCTCGGGCACTGAGGCTCTAGCGATTGGCGCTGAGCGACATCGGTGTGATCTAGTGGTTTGAGCTTAACGACTGGGAGGCAGCTAGAACTCAGTGGCAGATTGGTTAGAGCCACAGACTGGTGGACTCAGCACAGACTGTTTGGTATAATCAAAGGGTTTCTATTTCTTTAAAGTGACAGATCCACTGCCAAGGCGAGGAGGCGCCTTGTGGTTTCGTTCATCTCGAGCGAAAAACAAAAGCAAAATGCCTGGAATGTTCTCTACTGGTACACATGGTCCAATTAGCTGGATGTTTTTAGACACTGTTACTGAGACGTGGAAATTGATTTTTTTAAAAATAGGAGACGAAAAACTGTGTGTAAAATGTTTAAAGAAAAAAAAAAGCAGACAATCTTGTCGTTAATAAAACAAGATGTTAAAGGTAAGACTATATTCTTTGCCTTATTTCTCGGGTCTGCGTCTGTGTTTTCCAATCAGTTTGTCTCCAATACTTTTCATAACACAGTAGCTGCGTATTTGTATGTCACATATTATACTAGCCACTTGATAAAATATGATTTAAATTATTTTTACCAATAGTGACCTGGAAAAATCTGCTTGAAACCATTAGTGTGCAACTTTTAAGAAAGGAAAAAAAAAGTTATCACAACGTGTAAAATAAGGAACAATAGTTGCTACACATGCCTTTCAATAAAAGGTGCCTATACCACTTGTACCTCACAGCATCTGGTGTGGGCATTATGTATCTGGATCATAAAGTGTCAGGACCACCTTCCTGTTTTGGTCATGGCAAGAATGAGAGCTGTATCTTTTTATTCAATAGAAAAGTAGAAATCCTTAAGGAAACTGGGTATCTGCTGGACAGGGTCCCATTAAGAGAACGTGTGCTGGCTGTGCATGTAGTAGACAGGTCAGTTCTCTCCATTAGTCGAACAGTCAGGGAAGGGGGTGTTGGGGGTATCTGATGTTGTGCTGGATTTGGCAGTGCTGGACTCAAGCCTGCTTTTAAGGGCTTTCCCCATTTGGGAGTGAGGTAGCATAGTTCAATGCAATTCAATCCTTCGAATCTCTTTTTGGGTCTGCCTGGAAAGTTTAATGTGGCTTGCTTGTGATGCACATCCATAGCTAAAATCACTCCGTAGTAGATTATGTAGCAGTATAAAACACATCAAATTCTTTGACAAAGTAACAAAAAATAATAAGTCTTTTGAAATGTCTGAACATCATTTTCATGGGAAGTAACAGGACAGCCAGAGAGACGCAGTGAAGGGATATGGGGATGCTGTGCTGTGAACATGCTGCTTCTGTCTTATCTTCCAGGCCCTGAAAGCACTTCAAGATATGAGCTCCACAGGACTCTCTCTACCTATCATGCCTTCCACACGCCACAGCAAATCCATCCCTGTACAAGCCTTTGAGGTATTACAGCTTTGCACACAGTCTGGCCTCTTTGGCTCTTCAAGGAGGCAATGCTGCCACCTGCTGGAAACTGATCAGTAGTGAAACACAGCCTTACACACTTGGTGTCCTAGCATTCAAGAATGCATTTCTTCTTTTAAAAGCTGATTCATAGTAATCAAACCACAGGGAAGAAAAAAAACCCCTCCAAACTAGTTTGTTTTGTGATTACTAAATTACTTCATTATTCTGACCACATTATTTTGTGCACAATAGGTGTATTTTACTGTAATTAAAGTAATAGTGATAACAAATTGCATACAGCACTATTGCATAATTTTGTTTATGATTCATGCACCCATAGCCAAAATGTGGAATTGTGTTATAATGAATCGGGACATGCTCAACACCCAATACAGTAATGGTATAGTACAAATACACAGACAATCACAACAGTGTGCACCAAGAGCTGGGGAAATAAACTTGTGCTACCTTGCTGAACACTTAATAAAATGATCAGGTGTTGACAACATGATCAGTCAAATCTTACTTACTTATTTATTGCCAGCCTTGGAAAACTGTTTACATTACAGTTCAGGGTGAATTTAAGGTGTGATTTTATTTTATTTTATTTTTATTTATTTATTTATTTATTTTAAGGTGTCTTGTTCTGAGTGTTTGTGAAATCAGTCTATTTTAGTAAAGTGTTTAGATTCTCTGAGATGGGTGGTGGGGGTGGAAGGTGCACAAACTTGCAAGGCATCAAACAAATGCAAAATTCTGTCTACACACACAGGTATTGTTGCAGAGTATTATTAATACACAAATATGGTCAAAATAACTTGGGTATATTTCTATTTGGCATACTCTTCACATGAGCCTGTTTATCTCCTCAGTTTTGCAATACTGGGATAAGCATATAACTCTTTATGTTTAAATATGTCCCTTATTGGTCGCATGTCTCCTAAACAGTCTCACAAAATGGCTTCATTTCAACAATGCAGACTTGGGGCAGGACAGATTGATGAATAAGCACGCACACATACAGGCCAAGGAAAACCAAGTTCCCTGACTGAAGGATAGAGGGAGAGGTCGGTGTGACCGTCTGTCTGTCTGTCTCTCCTAGGCGAAGCTGGAGGTGAACCTGGCTGACCTCACGAAGATCGGGAAGTCTCAGAAGCACACGCTGAGCGTGGATGTGGAGGGGGGAAAGCTGGTGGTGATGAAGAAACTGAAGGACTCGCAGGAGGACTGGAACACCTTCACTCACGACAAGAGTAAGAGAGAGTTAGAGCGCCCTCTGGGGTTCGGGTGGGGAGGTGGCAAGCAGGGCATCGTATATGGGTTTTCCCAGCTTTTCCCCTTCCCTAGGGTCCAGCGAAAGAGGGCTGTCCCTTAGCTCTGAATTGCAATGAGGGGCAGTACAAGCAGCACCTCATTTATATTTGTTATCCCAGGCTTACAGGAAATCCTGTGTGTGCCAGAGCCAGAAAGATTCAAGCTGGGGTTTAATTGCAAATGTTTGAGTATTTATTTAGAAGCATTATCTATTACAGATTCATTTTCCAATCAGAGATTTGCTGAATGTGACAGGCTGTGCTATAATTCCTGGTTGAATTTGTTCCTGCAGTCCGTCAACTGATAAAGTCCCAGCGGGTGCAGAATAAGCTGGGGATCGTGTTCGAGAAGGAGAAAGACAAAACCCAGAGGAAAGACTTCATCTTTGCCAGCGCTAAGGTTGGTCTCCAGTCACACAATACCTGTCAGTGTGGGGCCGAGCCTGTTTGAAAGCTCTCAAAACCAGGCCTGGCTTACACTTTGTTACTTTATTCAGAACACATATTGTGTGTTTTAGTCATTTTTTCTTTTATTCATGTTCACAGAAAAGGGAAGCTTTTTGCCAGCTCTTGCAGCTGATGAAGAATAAACATTCCAATCAGGACGAACCGGACATGATATCCATCTTCATTGGAACCTGGAATATGGGTGAGTGTTGTGTGTGTTTATTATTAATAAATATATATATATATATATATATATATATATATATATATATATATATATATATAATTTAAAACTTTTTTTTTTTTTTTTTTTTTAAATATAATTAATGCCCCAAAAAGATAAGGCACTTAACATGAATCTGCCATAGTGCTGGGCAGCCCTGCTCTGTAAAATCTCTACCAGAACACCTTTATCCTGACCAGTCAAGGGCCCCTCCTAAGGAGAGACTGGTCAGTGATATGAATTCCTCCAACTTCTAGTAGGGAAGCAGTGAATACCAATTCTAAAAGACTGAAGTAACCAGTGGCAGTCAGGTCTGTCGTACAGAGTGCATGAGAAAGTACACTCTCAAATTGTTTAGAGGTAGCCCCTGAACACTTAGAAACATACAAGTCATTAAATTAAAATAATAACCGGACTTAATCCCGATAAAACATTTCATCTGTTTTTATAGTCGTGGTTTAAGTGTTTTGAAGGCCTCATCTTTGACATTTTGAGTGTGAGATCTACACTCTCAGCGAAATAAGTGAAGTTGCTTCTGATAGGTTCCAATGCAGGTGTGGACTTATAATCAGGGGTTAATTTGTAAACAAACAGGTACCGGATCTTATCGCTAAGGAAGAGGGATCGCATTTTTGTTTATAGACCTATTGGACCAACCTTGATTTACAGTAGCTCCCATATCAAGTTCTCGTCTGCTTGTGGTGTCAGTGGCTGCATACCGACCTTTGCCTAGCTGTGCTTTAGCATAATCTTCAGGTCTGAACAGTGCCAGTGGCAGGCTGACTAATCCGATGAATAGGAGCCACGATGCTGCTGTTAAAAGCCTTACATTTTCTGTGTTTCAGTTTGGGGTGTAAAAAATCAAATCTAGTAATTTTCTTACTCTTAGACGTCTCATCCTAAATATATATTGTTGCAGTACACTTTTGCCATTCAGTTCATGGAACAGGAACCGTTTTTTATTGTACATGTTATGTACATAGTTCTTTTGTTTGTTGCAACAAAAAAAAAAGGCACCGGATCCAGTGTGATCTGGCACAAATCAAGCCCTGCTTAGAATAGTGTTTTAAAATAGGGAGTTGTTTTTATTATAAGAAGTCTGAATGGCACAGTCGCACCTCTGATAGGGAGATGAGCGTTGACGTGCTGCCTTGCTGTTCCAGGCAGCATCCCCTCCCAGAAGAACATCAGCTCCTGGGTGCTGTCCAAGGGCCTGGGGAAGACTCTGGACGAGATGACGGTCACCATCCCACACGACATCTACGTGTTCGGAACACAGGAGAACTCCGTGTGCGACAAGGAGTGGGTAGAGTTCCTGCGGGGGGCGCTCAGGGACTGCACAGAGATCGATTTTAAACTGGTGAGAAAGCAGAGGTGATTCAGGGCCTTGTGAGAGGTATTCTGAAAACAGCCGTTACTCATTATTTATTTAGTAAAAGTTATTCTGTCACTATTCTAATGAAGAATATTCAAATCTTCTTTCCTTTAATTGTTTGAAAATAGGGGTGTAATATAAGAATTACCTCACAAAACAAAGGACATGTATGCAGTATCTCTTTCAAACGTCGGTTTATACAATACATGTAAAATATGTAAATTTTTCCTTTGCATGATATATATGTTTTTTTTTAAAGCATGGAATTACTCTGTGAATAAATTTAGGTTTCAAGCAACAGTTTGAATTTTCAGATATTTGTAATATATACCACTAGAAAAAAAGCAACATGATTTTAAATGGGAAAATTCTTAAAGAAAATGTTTCAATGATATCCTTTTTTTATTTTATTTTTTTTATTTCCAGATTGCCACTCAGACTCTTTGGAACATTAAGATTGCTGTGCTGGTTAAACCGGAGCACGAGAACCGAATCAGCCATGTGGGCATGTCCAGTGTGAAGACGGGCATCGCCAACACGCTGGGTAAGACTCGCAGCCAGCTGGATTCCACATCCTGCAAACTGCTGTCCTTACAATCTCTTTTTAACTTCAAAGAATCCGTTACAAAATCTGGATAAAAACAAAGAAACAGTTGCTTACAATTCAGTCATTTCAATATTGCAGATGGACATAATACCAGAATATTATGTCCATTATCCAGCATGTAAGCTTTCTTTATTGTGAACGTGCAGTCTTTCTGTATCCCGTGGATTTAATGTAATAGATTTGTTGAGGTATCATTGAGTGTAAATGTGTCTCCTTCTCCACCAGGTAATAAAGGGGCGGTTGGGGTTTCTTTCATCTTCAATGGCACCTCCTTTGGGTTTGTGAACTGCCACCTCACCTCCGGAAACGAGAAGACAGCCAGGTAACTGCCTTTTCTTTATTTTTTTGAAGCTGCATATCGGGCAGGTCAAGAGCCAGGGGGTGCTGTCAAAGATTGGCCCCTTTTTTATATCTATGGACTCTCTTAAAAACATTTCTGGGTTGGCTTCTAGGAAATTCACACAAGCTGTGGGAAAACACGCATTTTAGAAGGAACAGAGAGCTGGCTCTGGTCACCTTGCTACAAAAAGGATATTGCTGCTCTAGAAAGAGTGCAAAGAAGAGCGATCAGAATTATTCCGGTTTTTAAAGGCATGTCATATGCAGACAGGATTAAAGAATTTAATCTAATACAGTCTTGACCGAAGAAGACTATGCGGCGATCTGATTCAAGCATTCAAAATTCTAAAAGGTATTGACAATGTCAACCCAAGGGACTTTTTCGACCTGAAAAAATAAACAAGGACCAGGGGTCACACATGGAGATTAGATAAAGGGGTATTCAGAACTAAAAATAGGAGGCACAGAGAATTATGAGGGTCTGGAACCAACGCCGCAGTAATGTTGTTGAAGCTGACACCCTGGGATCCTTCAAGAAGCAGCTTGATGAGATTCTGGGATCAATAAGCTACTAACAACCAAACGAGCAACATGGGCCGAATGGCCTCCTCTCGTGTGTAAACTTTCTTTTGTTCTTATGCTTCATACAGTGAGAGAAAATAAGAAATGTGCTCTTTTTTTATTTATTGGTTCAGAAACAACATTTGGCAGAAGTATGCATGATGGATTGGGCAATAATAAACAGGAATCCTATGGGAAAGCAAGGAGTTCAAGTTGTTTTGGCACATTTTATTGCACATTAATAAGTATCCAGATAAAGTTGCTTTTTTAAGGGATCGTTTTAATGTTTTGTGGTCTGTTAATGGATTGGCACACCTTCCTAGTCCACTGGGTATGACGGGAGATTATATGTTGTTGTCAATCTGCTGGCGTCATTTTGCTGCTACTGTCTCCTGGGCATTTCAGGTGACCACTTTGTGCTTTCTGTGAAGTTTTCTCGATATGTTCTTTATTGTTTCTGCTAAGATCGTAATTTGCAGTGCTTTCTTTCCATCCCAGCAGTAAATGCTTCTGAAAAGCAGATCAGTCATGCACAGGCTTCAGTGCACAATGCTTCTTCTGTGGGCTCCCGTGCACACTGCCATGCTGTTATGGTTCTCCAGCTCCCTTCCCTATAATCAGCCTTATTTTATTTTAGAAGCTGGCACTGTTAGCAGGCATGTCAAATAGTGATGCAAGGGCCCATTCCACGTTGCGTGTTAATTTTGAGCACACCCTCCTGCATTGTAATAAATGCAAGACGGCTGTGTGGTCCAGTGGTTAAAGAAAAGGGCTTGTAACCAGAAGGTCCCCGGTTCAAATTCCACCTCAGCCACTGACTCATTGTGTGACCCTGAGCAAGTCACTTAACCTCCTTGTGCTCCGTCTTTCGGGTGAGACGTAATTGTAAGTGACTCTGCAGCTGATGCATAGTTCACACACCCGAGTCTCTGTAAGTCGCCTTGGATAAAGGCGCCTGCTAAATAAACAAATAATGTAATGTAATGAAGTGTTAATGAAATACAGGCGAATGTAGATGATATGAAGTATGCCTTTTAGCTTGAATTACTTCAGTACTGTATATTGAACGCTAGGTGTCTGTTTTTGTTTTTCCTGCAGGCGGAACCAGAACTACCTGGATATCTTGCGGCTGCTCTCCCTGGGGGACAAGCAGCTGAACTCCTTTGATATCTCGCTCCGATTCACACACCTCTTCTGGTTCGGGGACCTCAACTACAGGCTGGACATGGATATCCAGGTACAGCTGCTGTGACCTAAAGGTTTACTGCATTGAGCCTCAGTGGGGAACGTGGCCGTTAATTGTGCAGCTCCTTTAGTTAAGCATGCTTGTAGTTCAGGCTTGTAAGACGGGAGGCTGAATTGCGAAGGGTGGGTAGAGAGCTGGAGTGCAGGGCTGCAGGCAGTTTGGACTGGGTAGCACTGCTAGGAGAGTTGGTTATGCTCAGTAGCTCAGTGGATGATCAATGACCTGCTGTGTATATGTAAGGTTGTGGGTTCCGTTTGTTTTAGAATACAGGATGAGGTGAGATTTTGGGTTGCAGAGCTGTACACTACAAAACATTTAACATTGACCCCTTTCATGCATGAAATATTTACAGTAGCCTGGAAGAAAAGTAGTTTTGGACACATAATAAATATATTTATCATTGAAAATCTTTTCAGTTTTTTTCCATGACACTATCTCCATATGAGGCTATCATGCATTTGCATCTTCCATATGCCCCCATATAAAGACTAGAAGATTTTTATTTTATTTTATTTTATTTTATTTATTAATCCGTCCAAATGTGAGGTCGCCATGCACGGAAGGGTTAAAGTGTTGTATTTTTATTTATTTTTTTGCCTGCAGGAGATCCTAAACTACATCAACAGGAAGGAATTTGAGCCCCTTTTGAAAGTGGATCAGCTGAATTTGGAGAGAGAGAAAAACAAGGTGTTTCTGCGATTTGGTAAGTGAGGTGAAGCCCAGGACTGCTGGTGCAGTGAGAGGACTGTGTTCAGGATCCCAGCACTCGACTTCGCTTTCAGTTTGAAGCAGGATGCTATCAGATACCAGCCGCTTGAATCGCACTTCTCTAACCTGATGCTTGAGATCACTTATAACTAAGATATGTTTAATTGGCACGTGCAAGGAATGTAATCTGCAGCCAAGCAGCCAAGCCAGTTATCTATGCTAAAAGGATTTTTGTCTGTGATTCGTGCTGCGTATCTCAACCCCACTAAATACCAGGCCAATTTAAAATGTTTTTTGCAATAGGAGTAAATCCAATGAGAGTCAAATTTTTTTTAAAAGTACATTTATGAATTGGAAATGAGATGTGAAAAACATCCATGGGGGGGAAAAAACGCCCATCCTCTCTCAGGGTGGGAGTAGAGCTGGTGATCCAGTTTGATTTTGTGTTTGTACAGTTGGGTACAAACTTGTTTCCTTGAAAATGAATAGAAACCCTGTGTAGATGCTATGCAGTGAAAGTGTTATGACAATGTTCTCTGTGTAAGACCACAGCGATGATACAAGTTCTTTTTATATTTATGATAAAAGGTTGAGGGTTAGGGTAAGGTCCCAGTGGATTGATGTTAAAACAGAGACATGCTCTTGTGTTTTTTTCCAGCTGAAGATGAAATCTCTTATCCCCCGACCTATCGCTACGAGAGGGGTTCCAGGGACACCTACGTGTGGCAGAAACAGAAGCCGACGGGGGTGATTCCATCTTTTTATTTATCCAGATTTAAAGTTGCTGTTTGGTCCACAACAAATGCAGATCAGACTAGAATCCTATAGTCCAGCTCATTGACCACAGGAATATACTCGACTAGCCTAACTGCTGTAACTGTGTGTTTTGTTTCCAGATGAGGACCAATGTTCCCTCGTGGTGTGATAGAATTATGTGGAAGTCCTACCCAGAGACGCACATTGTGTGCAACTCGTATGGTAAGTCTTTCTTTTGTCCACTTTCAGAACTAGACATGAATCAAAACCTGCATTTATCAAAATGAACCGCTTTTCCAGTTTTTTTTTTAAATTTAATTATTTTTTTTTGGTTTGGGTAGCAACACACACAAACCTGAGGACCTCTGGCCATATCAGTGTCACACATGTCCATTTTACTTCATGGTTACAAACCATTCAATCTGATAGGCTGTTCCCCTTTCATTGTGTCCCCAGGGATGTTTTGTTTTTGTTCGCATTGCCAGTTTAGAATGTTTTGGTTTTAATTTACTAGACTCTTCCTTTAGAACCAGGGTTATGTTGCAAGGTATTTTTAGGCCTACACTACATTGTAATATAAGAAAAGTTTGAGAATAAGAAAAGGCCATTCGGCCCATCAAGGCTCATCCCTTTTTAGCAGACCATTCTCCCCTACTGGGGGGGGGAGGGGGGACTAATTTAAAAGCATAGAATATTTTTTTTAATGTCCCCAGTGTTTTACATCCTACCACATCACCTAGTAGACTATTCCATGCATTTATAACTTTCTGTGTAAAAAAAAAAAAAAAAAAAAAATTTATGAACTTATGATCTCTGTACCCTGCTGACTTGTGTCTCCCAGGCTGCACTGATGATATTGTCACGAGCGACCATTCCCCAGTGTTTGGGACTTTCGAAGTGGGGGTAACATCCCAGTTTGTCTCCAAGAAAGGTAGGTGCACACTTTCGGCTTATTTCAGAAACTCCTTGCTTTGACCCACGCAAAGAAAAATAAAAATTGGTAAAGGAAATAGGTTAGCAGCCTACAATTTGGGACCGCAAGCACAGTAGGCAGTATCTTTCACTGGCCCCAATATACACTATGAGAACTATAGCGCATGGCTGATTGTGAAAGTCAAAGCTTACGAGTAGGGTTTTACCGTATTTGAAATGCCACCTCTCTTTTAAATTCCAGTCCATCACGATATTGCTTGTTTACCATGAATGTGGGATCTCTCTTGTCAATGTCAGGGCTGCACAAGTCTGCTGAACAGGCATACGTTGAGTTTGAGAGCATTGAAGCCATTGTGAAGACTGCCAGCCGCACCAAATTCTTCATCGAGTTCTACTCCACCTGCCTGGAAGGTATGTCTGCTGGCCTTCAATGGAGTTCAGTTTTCTGCGAGGGAAGTTAATTCCAGCTTTCAACTGAAATTGATTTGTTTATTTTATCTTTTCCCCCCACCGCTCGCAGAGTTTAAGAAGAGTTACGAGAATGACAGCCAGAGCAGCGATAATATTAACTTCCTGAAGGTGGGCTGGTCGTCCAAGCAGCTGACAACGGTGAGCAGCCCTGACACATGGGGGGGGGGGGGGGGTAACATAGAAGAGAGTGCAGGGGAATTATATAAAGATTCATTCAGTACTTCAGAGCAAAATCTGAACATAACAGGAGCTGTTTAGTCCAGTAGACAAATGTATCGAGAAGGCCAGACAGAAACAGGACAGGTGAATATAGTTTGCAGCACTGTTCACTTTCTGTTCATCTTTATTGTATATGCTATGTTTACAGCTGAAGCCAATACTATCAGAAATTGAATACCTGCAGGACCAACACTTGCTGCTTACGGTCAAATCACTTGATGGATACGAGTCCTATGGTAAGGTATCTGTTTATTTTATTAATACAGGTGCAGTAGTCCTTTTTAAAAGCAACGTTGAAAGAACTACTGTAGTTTACTGAGATTTTAGTAATTTGGAAGTATTGTGAACAGTAATTTTGATCAGCCTGCTATAAACTTGATCAGCTTGCTTTTCTTGTAAAGCTTCCAAATTCTGGAACGCTCTGCCTTCTGTCGGGGAAGCTGGAATGCTTGCTGTTTTGTAAATTAAGATTCAAAACATATTTTTATAAAGCAGCTTTTTTATCTATAGTTTTCCAGTTTTACAATCAAAACTGCATTTTGTTTTTGGATCCTTTTTTTATTGGACTGTTTTAATTGTTCTATTTTACAATTCAACTGTGTATTAAATTCCAGTTGTATAATTTGTAATCCGGTGATGGAGTTTTAACCCTGTTGTTTGCTCTGTTGCAGGGGAGTGTGTGATTGCTCTCAAGTCTATGATTGGCAGCACAGCCCAGACGTTCCACACCTACCTGTCTCACCGCGGGGAGGAGACAGGCAACATTCGCGGCTCCATGAGGGTGCGAGTGCCATCTGAGAGAATGGGCACACGGGAGAGACTCTATGGTAACCTCTACTGCCCGCGTGGGCACGTCTTATTCTGTGCCAGGGTGAAATGCTGCGTTTTGTATTTCATGTGATGTTCACGTCGTATAAGGTTCATTCCGGGTCCAGTGCACCAAATTCTGAAGGAGTGGCTGATGATACACAAATGTCATGGAGAAGAGCGAGTGTCATGTGCAAACAAAATAAGAGCAGTGTTAACTCCCGCTCCACATGGTGAGAACATGCAGGTGCTAAAAATCCTCTTTAGTTTATTCACTTTGTGACCGCAGGGCCAGCACAGGTACATCTCAGGAGTGCAAGCACCAATACAAAGAGAGATCTAATTGGACCATACTCAATAAAATAACAATACAACAATAAAAAAATCCAAACAATTACTGTACATCCAAAAATGTCATTTTTTTTAACATTCATATCCATATATATGACTATGTTAAAAGGTTTTGCATCGCCCTATAGAACTAACTAATTTTGCTTCATGAAGTCAAATTAAACCTGCTGAATAATGTTACATTAACATATTGAATTACATACCACTTTGTGGTTTTCTATATAGTTAACAAAAAATTGAAAACTGTAACATTTTGAAATCTAACATGAAATTCTGTAATACTATTATGGCTTCTGGTAGACTTTTGCGATATCATTTTGTAGTTTCTTTGATTGCATGATAAATAAAAGATCTAAATTATGTCTCAATCCTAAAATTCATTTGTGGGTGAAATTTCTGCATGTGATAACATGTAAGTAAAGTACATTTAAAGGTGAAGAAAAGTTCCTATATTCAAAAGAGAAGAATGCCTGTTTATTGTGATCAGTTAGCACTGAAATTAACTACAGAATTGTAGGTTAAGTAAGAATTGAGTTCAGCATTCTACACCAAAATAACCAAAAATTTGATTTGAACCCAGGATCCTCCTGAATTTGATTCTAAGTTTAAACCCTTTCCACTGAAAGCAGTGGTGATAGGGCATTTTTACGTGCGTAAAAATCAACATTTCCTTCCTTTAGAACTGAATTCAAGGATCTAGTGCTGGGGGAAAAAACATACAACATTGTGCTATTGGATTTCATTTTAAGTATGCAGGAGGATAATTACATAGTATTTTGAGGCAGTTGATTTCCTTTTGATTAATGAAGGCCATTTGAAGTTGGTCTACACTGCACCGAGATTTGAAAATGAATCTGTCAATTTCATTAAATGTTGTCATACTGTGTTCTTGAATGGTGGCTTTCAAAGCATCGGGTCGATTATGCATTGTTCAAGTCCAGGTTTAAAAAGAGGGAACAAGTCCTGTCTAGCCAGTGAATATTCTTATTTTGGGGTGTGGGTATTGACTGCAACGCATCCCATAGTGTTTGTGGTGATGGTTGAAGTGTTGGTACAACAATAAGGCCTTGATTCAATTTGATGTGTAACCAGGAATGTTTGGGGACCCCATTTCTGAGATGTACTGTATGCTGCTCACAGACAGTGTTTCTGCTGCCAGTGGCTCACTTGATTTTCTTCATCTCTCACAGAATGGATCAGCATTGATAAAGACGAGACCGGAGGGTTGAAGGGAAAACAGACTACAGGCCCCCGTGTTAACCACGATTACGTCAAGTAAGCAGCCATTTCAGATTGAACTCAGATTCCTGTAAAAAAAGGTTTATAACAAATTAATACTATCAACACTGTTGCTTTTGCCATTTGACATAAGACCGGTGCCCATTGAGCCATTACCTTCTGCTTTAACACAATGCCTGACATGAGGCTGCTGTCAACATGAACAACCGCAACAAAAGTGTTTTTTGTGTCCACCTCAAGGTGCTGTTATAAATGCAGGCCCAAATGGTTGCCAAGGCCAAATTACACTGAAAATCAAATCAAAACAAGCCTACACTGTAACATTAAAATACACCGGCCTAAACCATTGCGAAGGCCAAACAATAAAATAAGTCTTGAAGTTCATTTTGAAAAGTTTTAAACAGAATTTGAGTGTCTAATCCATCCTCTGATGGAAGCCTGTGAGGTCTAGGTGGTAGATACGTAGGCAGTTACTATACAATAAATAACATAGCAAAATGATATGAGAATATCATTGAAAAATGAACCTGCATACATATTTAATTATATAAAAAGCTAAATGGAATGAGTGAACAGAAAACACAAAACAGGAGGGTCACTTTGTGTTGTGCCGCCCCCTATAGGCCAACTGCCCGCAAGCCTGTGCAGGGCGAGCCGATGGGGAAGGTGTTTGAGGAGAGTGAGCGGAACCCGACTCACCTTACAGGACGCACCAGCTTCCCCCTGCCCTCCACGCCCAAGGAGGAGACCATGCAGACAAGGTCAGCACACACCAGCCACTTCAACCTCGGAGTTATCGGCTTGTCTGCATCCAAAAATACCACTCACGAGATTCACAGTCTAATCGCATGTTAAACTGTGCTTAGCTTTCCTTTGCATTTGCATGAGCAACCCACATGAAAATAAATGTGTGTGAACTCTTCATAGAATAGAAAGCTTTGGCAAGGGTCTGTATTAAGAGTTAGTACATTTGGGTTGCTATGTCTTTGCGCTTGTGTATTTGGAATGAGGTTTACATTGTTTTGGTTTGGATTTTTTTCAAGATTTGATGGATTAGTGGGACCTAATTTAAACGCCTTTTATATCCACAGCCTTTCAAAATACTACGGCATGAATATTAAAACTGTGTACAGTGCAGTGCATATGTAGCTGCCATTGTTTGCTTAGAGGTTTAGGTTTGGTTATATTTATGATTTGAATGACACAAGAACCTCAGTCTTTGTTAGGAATGATGGTATCTTTTGTATGTACTGTACCTTCAGTTGTAAGATCAGAGGGAGAGTGATTGGTTTCTAGTGTTGGAGTTTCCTTCATTTAAATCTTTCAAAATTCAGGCCAAAGCAGGACTCCTTAGACGGGGACCCCTCCAGCAGCAAGAACAGCTACAATAACCCTGCCTACTACATCCTGGAGGGCGTGCCAAACCCAGCTGCTGCAGTGTCACCTGAATCCGTGCCAGGCTCCGCTCTCCCTCCTATAGCCAGCAAGGGGTCAGCAGCGCCTGGCAAGAACAAGACCCCTGCGGGTGGTGCAACTCAACAGCGCAGGCAGACCGGCGGACGCTCCGGCCGCCTGAAGAGCGAGGAAGGGTCCTCGGAAGAAGATGGGACTCCGGCAGCACCGGGTAGCGGTGGCACACTGAACCGGCCTCCCCCAGACTTCCCGCCCCCTCCCCTCCCAAAAATTGCCATGGACATGACTGAGAACCCCTTTTATGCTTCCAGCAAGGAAGTCAAAATGAGAAGCATCTACCCGGATCTTGCAGACATCCGGATTCCAGCTCACTCCAAACCTCTGCCCTCGCCAGGTTATCTGCCCCCTGCGTCCGCTGTGGGAGGCGGAGCGGGAGCCTTTTGTCTGGACCCTCCGCCCTCGATGAACGCCGGGGGCTTCCGGAGGGGTGGGGGCAGCACCGGTCTGGATGACCAGTCCTGCTCCGTGCTCCAGATGGCCAAGTCCTTGAGCGAGGTGGAGTACCAGCCCTGTCGGGACAGGAACCCCCCCTTGCCCCTGAAGGGCATGGCACCCCCATCCCTCCGTGGCATGGTGCTGCCTGATTCCTGCCGTACCTTCCCACCCCACGCCATCCGAGAGAGCATTGAAGAGGTGCTGTCTGAAGAGGTAAGGGGTGCCTCATTTTGGGGAATAAGTCAATTAAAAGCCTATCAAGGTGGCCCCAGTCAAGAATCACCAACAGGTTCAGAACATTGGTTTTGAATCAAGAGACCTCACAACAATTGGAACTACTACAAAAATGTGGGTTACTGGAAAGGGACTATGATGCAACCACTGGTAGAGGGGCTGGTACTTTTCACCTGCTTATTTTTGACAAGAGCCCAAAATACTTTAATAATTCCCTCCCCTTTTAGAGGAACATATTTACTTTTGAGTAACATGCTTGCTACTTTCAAAGACTTTTTGTTACTACATTTTTCTTGGGGGGGGGATAAACGATGCAGAAGGTGGCTCTTGTGATTTTTTTCATTCTCGACTCTCTGTCTCCCTCTGCAGGTGTCCTGGCAGGGTGGCAGCAGCAGTTCCAGCCTGTCGTTCGAGTCGAGCGTTGGGGACTGGCTCCGTCGGCTGGGCCTGGAGCGCTACGAGGAGGGGCTGCTGCACAACGGCTGGGACGACCTGGACTTTCTCAGGTGAGGTGTCTCCTTCCTTCCTTCCTTCCTTCCTCTCTCTCCCTCTCCTCTCCTCTCCTTTCCTCTCCTGCTCTCTCTCTCTCTCTCTCTCTCTCTCTCTCTCTCTCTCTCTCTCTCTCTCTCTCTCGTCCCTTTCCAAATTCCAATGAAAGTACAATACCATATACAGGGGTAGGACAAAGACCTAGGAACACTTGTCAGTTGGGTGTAGGTCAACCATGGCCACTTAGGACAGCACACAGATAGAGAAAATCAAAACAAAAGCTGCAGTAGTTATGGAGCAATTGTAAGATGAAAAAGCTAAATACTGTCCCAGAAAGTTTTTGTATAAATTGGACATGGCTGTAAGTGTTTTACGGGTTTTAAGCATGATTTTGCTTTATTCCTGTCCTGTCCTGTTGGATCTTGTTTCACTCAAGCCTGAAGGCTCCATTTGAGACCCTTGCATCTCTCCGCCACCCACACCCTTACCAGCAATATTCATGATTGACATGGTTTCCTTCCACAGTGACATCACAGAGGAGGACCTGGAAGAGGCGGGTGTTAATGATCCGGCTCACAAGAAAATTATCCTGGAAAACCTGAAACTGCAGAAATAACCAACCACCTGCCTTTGAGAGGCCCTACAGACACCTTGCCCTGTCGTGCCTTCAAAAAAAAGGAATTGCACTGTTATTTGAACATTTTACTCAGAAAACATGTTTTTATCTCCTAATTTTTGTTGTTCTTATTTAAATGACATCCGGTTGAAACTTTATAACATTATAAATAACCAAGTTCTCTGCAAAAGATACTGATGACGCAATGGCTTGTGCCATTGCAAACCTATGCTGTGCCTAGGAGATCTGTGGTGTTGTTTTTGCAACATTATTTAAAGGGAAAGGTTCAAACCAAAAAAGCCCTGGCACAGAATGACTCTCTTGGGCGTGTCAAAGATTCTGTATTGTGCAGCCCTGTTTCCAGTCTATCCTCTTCCTCTAACCCAGCCTTTTGGTAGTTAACGGTTAGCTACGATAAGATGAGTGACTGGGGCATTTGCAGGACCTTCCACAGCAACCAGTGCATATCGTGGGTCACCATGGCAACATCCCTGGGATTAGCCAATGCACACCCCCTCCACAGGCCACAACATTATATACACTGTGTTCTACTACTCCCCTGTGAGGTGTAATGAAAGGTCTGTAAAACAAAGGGCTTCAGTATTGCTGTAAGATTTAATAGGAGAAATGTAATTCGTTGCTGTGCTGAGAACATATGTATTTATTTGATTTGTGTTTTTCTCCCTCAATGCAGCTTGACAGGACTTTGTAATCTCGCTGTGTAGTTAAAGTACCTTTCACAGTAGCTTGATCGGTGTAACCTTTTGTGACAGTGGCTCTCCGTACCATAAAATTTCAATAACTTAATTTATTTATTTTTGTAAGCCAGGAAGTTTATGCTGAGTTCAGTGCAGGTGCAAAGTGGCAGACTGATAACACTGCAAAATAAAGACAGTTGTTTTTTTTTCCATGAAGCCTCCAGATTCGACAGAGCACACTCCAGTGTTAAATACTAATAGAGGGAAAACAATATGCGACAATATGTGAACCTGTGTTGTTTTCATCAGCCAGCAGGGGGTGCTGCAGAGCTGTTAATGTAATTGCAAACCCTTCCTGGTCTCTAATCACAGCCTTGTGCACGGGCTCTAGTTTGGGTGGAGGGGTGCTACTTTGCAACACATGCACTGTTGTTGCAATATAAGCAACAATGAAAGGGAGGAAATGGAGGATAATCCAGTTCTGTAAAGAAGTGTATTTATGTGTTCAATGTTACCTGAGAATAACTAACTTACGAAATACAGTGGGGTTTATTTTTAATAAACGTGTTACTTACTGTTGCTCTTGCCTGCTGTCTGTTTATTCCTATGTCGTTATTGGGTAGGTGTTTCTGTTTGGAGTGCATTACAAGTCTGTTTAATGTACTGGGACAGGTTAACTTCACCAGCTTTACACAGCCAGGCAGTTGTTGGCGTTCACAGCATGTTGAAGCAATTAAGCAGCTTTTCCGATATTAGCTCGGAAAAGTGGAAAAACGAGAAGAAAAATATTCACAAAATTCAAGATAACACTGTATTCTGTGCCTCTGCAAGATATTTCAGTTCCACTTGCTTAAATAAGAATAGATAGTAAATGTGACTTTGGGATGTCCTTAGACCTGCTCAGTACTTTCATCTCTTATGTCTTGTAATATAATGGTCTGCATTATTTCCTCACCTATCCAAACCAATGATGCCTCGCACTAAATAATTATTTCATTAAAATGTCTCCCTGAGCATTTCAGCAGTATATTCCATTCCAGAGTAGCTCATTTGTGTTAGTCCATATTACAATGCTCACTTTTTCATATGACTTTCTAACCTTTGTTGCTTTATCTGTGTATTCCCAAATCTCTGCATAACCTGTGTTTTGGAACATGTAAAGTACTCTCCAATTTCACAGTTTTAAAATCTGTATGAAATATGTTATTTCACTTAATGTAAAAAGGATAACAAGTAAATGTGGTTCAAAGATTAGGTAGAAAATGGTTAAAATGTTGGACTTCAGCAAAGATTTAATTAGCTAATTAGTTGCACAGGATATGTGTGTGCGTGTGTATTTATGAAAGACAATAGGAGACACAAGTACATCATCCATAACATGAAGCACCCATAAATGCATGAAACAATCTTTGTCATGTCTGAATCGTTGTTATTCAATCTGTACCTGATCCACTGTGTGCACTCCACTCTTCAGTGTGTTTCGTTCATGTTATAAAGAAAAACAAAAACAATGTTTTTGCTGGCACAGTTCTAAATAAGCCAGTTGTATGGTTTTTAGTTAGTGTTTTGAATATAATTTGTTATTGTTTACATCTGACTGAGACTTTTTTTTGTTTTTGTTTTCTTAGTGAAATAAAAATATATATTTTAATACCTGCTACTTACTACCTTCCTTCCTTCAGGTCTTCACTTAACAACGTGATCCCGCGGGTCAATGGGTATGTTTACAACGACTTTTAGCAAGCCAAAAACGATTTAACTTCCCACAATTCACTGCTTTGTCACACACTTAATGGTTTTTGTATGAAGTGCGTGGATAAAGTGGTATATGGAAGGCCATCCGGATCAAAAACGTGCTATTTAGTACGCGTTAAAATATTTAGTACACGTATTGATTTGGACCAATCAGAATACATAAAAAAATCTGTGCGTTCTATATAAATGTAAATTAGGGGCTGGTCATTTTACAGTCGTGCAGCGTAATTATAAGAGTAGCTCATGACCTTCGGAATAACATTTTTAATTTCAGTCATGAAATACGCTTAAAGAAAATCAAGAATAAGGAAAATTGCAAATCATGGTGGCGAGAGATTTTCTTCTACAGTGCAAATATAGATTTCCTGAGTGCTGCCGACTTCTTGAGACAGACAATGCTGACCGTGCCAAGTCCGAACACGGCCACGAATTGGGCGGGAATCGCAGATGTGAGGCGACTTTTAATTGGATAATTTATTACACATACTATTTTCTTTAAATTTGTTGGTTCTTATTTTGTTTTCAGCGATCTGATTGGCCAAATTTAGTATGCGTAGTAATTAGAATTACAACATGTATTAAAGTCAAATGAGAACGTGTATTAAATAATGCGTCTTTGACCCGGACGGCCTTCCTTTGTGGTATGACCCAAAGCGGGTTCCTGGGTGTTTTGGCTTGATAGACCGTGCAGTACTATTCATTACGTCATATCTAAGGAACACTTTGAATAATTCTTCATATAACTGTGACAAAAACAAACATTCCCAAGTCCCTGGTTTGTCACAGATACACGTTTTTAAAAATGTTTAGGGGTGCTTGTTGGGTGATTTGATTAATATTTCTTTAAAATAATCACCAATTGAATAAAGTCTACTTAAATAATGACTGTTCTCTGACATTACAAGGAAAACACATTTTAAACACATTTACAATTTGCAGACTTTGTAAAATCTATAGGTGTAAATATGCTCATAGCTTTAAGCTATTTTCATTTTGCTGTTTTTTGAACAGGAATCAACCAGCATCTTGAAATATAATCCCAGGCACGAAGAGCTAATTTAAAACTGTAATGTCTTCCCTTTAAATTCCTTGAAAGTGTTAACAGTAGGATAGTACACAATGTACCGCAAGCTGGAAACTAAAACTGGATTGTAACTGACTGTTTTGTAATGCATGGGATTTTGTGTGTTCTTAACAGGTTGCTGTATTGGCTTTATAAGTTTAGTTCAATTTCAGTCTTGACAGAATACTATGGCAAGCCAAATGATCGTTTAGCGATATCTCAAATTGCATTTTAAGATATCTTGAAATATGTATATCTGTAAATCATTTGCAGATATCTTTAAATTAATTTGGGATAAATAAAAAAAAAAACATTTTGAAGATATCTTAATTTCATTTTGAGATAGCTAAACATTAAATAAAGATATCTCAAATTGATTTACAATTATCTTTTAAATAATGTTTTTGCTAGCATGATATGGCAAGCTGTCATTTAATGTTCATTTGGAGTGATCTCTAAATCATTAAGATATCTCAAAATGACTTCCTGTCCATTTGGAGATATCTGTCAATCTTATCTCGAAATAACCAGGAAGCCAAAGACTTCCTGTGAAAATGTGTTTTGAACTGACTTGTTGTCCATTTAGTGATATCTCTGAATGAACAGGGAGTTATTCAGAGATATCTTAAATGATTTAGAGATATATCTAAATGAATAGGAAGTTATCTCAAGATATCTTAAAATGGATATGAGCTGTCTTTAATGGACAGGAAGTAATTTCTAGATACCTTAAAATGATTTAAAGATATCTGAAAATGCATTTAGATATTAAAGCTCCATTTAAAGACATCTGGAAATAATTTTCAGATACCTCTAAATGTATTGTAGATATCTTCAATGATTATCTTAAAATATTTAGAGGTATTTATAAATTAATTTGAGATATCTCTAAATGATAATGGACTTGCCTTAGACTACTACCTGTGAAATGCAAAAGATTACAAAGAAGACTTCAATAGTAAGTGAGACCTGCTTTGGAGACAAACTTGATTTAGGCTACCTAGACTGCAAATTAAATGTATTTATTTAAATTGCATTATCATTTAGCATGGCTGAGCAAAGCCCCACTTCAATTAACAGTTTGTTCTAAAAAATGCAAGCAGAATCGAGAATTTTATCATATTACAAAGGTACGCCAACAACCAACAGCACACCATTCTTTTTATCCTGTTGTAAACACAGCATTGAGGGTCATCATCACCAGCCTTGCTTTTGTATCTTGTCCTCAACCAGGGATCACATGCGCTTTGGGGCTGCAGTCCACTTGCTCACATAACAGATAATCCGGCACTTGTTTTGGTTTTTCGCCACTACACTGATGGAAACATTGCCTTTCCCATAGCAGTTTGGTCAACACGATAAACTTGAAAGTTGCTGTTATTGATATATTATTGCAGCTTGTTGCCTGGCCTTTTCTGCTGTCATTCAGCTTGCATTGGCATATTGTCCTTGATTGTTAATTGATTCTACTGATGCTACGGGGATAAGCAGTTCTAAAGATCCTGCTGATAATTAATTACTTTATTTTATGTATCACCAACCATACTGGCACAATTTGTTTCACTATCCTCTTTCGACCGGCAAAGTGAACTATTTATAATTGAGACCCAAAGAAATCAACTCTTAACTTTCAGTAAACAGTAACAACCAATGGAAAACAAAGCACACAGGAATGTACACAGTTCTGCAAGAGGCTAATCAAATGGTTTTCTTTCTTGCCTTTATAGTGTTCAAATGGAAGAGTGGTGCAATGCATAATTTTGGCAAAACAAAGACCAATCAGAAATCTTGGTGTAGTATTTTATTATAACGTAACAGTTATCACACATTTGAAAAAATATACAGTGTTTAAGCAAATACGTTTTGTTTTAAATCGTTGTTTTTTGTTATTATTATTAGCAGCTGTACAGAGTTTTCAAAGTCTTCCATCCATTATAGTCCTTTCCACTACACAAACAAACACACACACATACAGCCAACAGCCTTCTTGCTACCAATGCTAACCCGAATCAGTTCTTTGGATAGAACCAAGGACAGAGGATGTTTTGCAGTAGAAATCCAGCCTCCATTGAGAGCCTGTGTGGTTGCATCTGCTACACTTTGAAAACATAGTGCTTGGGTTGGCACATATAAATTTAAAACACAAAAAATCCAGAAGTTAAAAAAGGACAACATTATTGGCAATCTGGTTAAAAATTAAGAACAATTGGAGGGAAAAACTGAACCACGAAGCACTGAAAACCATTTTAAACTCTTGAAAGTTGCTGCCAGATTTAGTTGGATCACTATGGTATTTCAGTGTATCCAACAATATGTGGTGCACCTGGTAAAAGTTTCCTACTTGTGGTATATATTTTGCCATAAAGCTGTTGTTCCTATGTGTGGTCAATCAGGCTGTAACAAGGCTTGTGAGCTGTGTGGTTCACTACCTAAGGACTGAGGAAGGAAGGCAGATGAAAGGCTGGCATTGGCTTAAACAACTTCTCTTTGGAATGTCTGAATTGTTATTACTCAACAAAAAAACTACACTACCTAATATTTATATAATATTTACAAATAATATTACATTACAATATTTATTACTAACTTAAAAAAAAGTATGACCATAAATAAAAGCCTTTTTTTGTTCAATAAATTATTATTTTTTCTTTTATTATTATTATTATTATTATTATTATTATTATTATTATTATTATTATTACGTTTTGGTCACGTATAATTTATTAATTTTATTAAGTTTTTTTTTCAGGAGCTATAGTCTATAGATTACACCCAAATGGTTATTTGTTCTTTATAAAAAGTTGGATGTGCTGCTGTTAACTGGTAATTAAACCAGTTCACTAACTAAACTCCACAGTAGCATGCTAGTACATTACTCAATTAGAGTGGCATGTGCTGGTTTGATAGCATGTGGTTTCTTTTTTCAGTATTTAGAGTTTTTAGGTAAAGGCAATCAATACCTTGTTTTAGCTGTGTTTTTCTTACAAGATAATGAGCCCTGTAAAGCACTCTGTGAACCCTGCCTTATAGAATACTGAATGGTATTATATAAAAGTACACCCCTCTGTTTCCTCCAAAGCTCTGATACTGTATCATAATACTGGAAAACAAAAGTTTGGTTCTAGAATTGTCCAAGGCTTTTCTCGAACAGTAGTCTTAAATTGTACTACTTTTGTGGCATTAAATATTGGGGGGGGGGGGGGAAGGTGAAAGCATTTTACTTTCTCCACCCCATTCTCTCCCTCCTACAAACCAGGGCCTCCAGGTGAATTAAGCAGAAGGAGTCTGGCTGGAGAGTAGTCCATTGGTATGTTTTTAGAACAGGTTTGTCTTGAGGGCGTTGGGTTTCCGGTGGAAGCTGGAGAGCACTCCAGCGAAGGGTCCCACCATGCTGTCTGCAGGCTGCCAGGCCTTCAAGAGCTCAGAGCCTGGGACTCCACTGGGGTTGAGACCACCACCGCTTGAGGTTCCGATACTGGACCAGGCTGGGGCTTTCAGAGCCTGGGGCACACAGGAAGGGGCATTCCCATAGCCTGCTGCACCTGTAGACACGGACACTGGGCTGGGGCTCAGGCTGCTCCCAGGGCTGCCCATGTTCCCGGAGCCAGGGAGGGAGGCGGTACTGTCTGGTGTTGGGCTGCATGTCGACTCTTTTGATTCGTCATCCTCCGATGAGGACCTAGGGTCTCCCTTCTTGGTGCCTGAGTTCCCACTGCTGCTGTTGCCGTTACTGCCTCCCTTGGAGTTGGCAGCACGCTCCTGCTTGCGGAACTTGGCGCGTCTGTTCTGGAACCAAACCTGGGGAAATATGATGAATAATAGTACTCATAATAACCAATTAATGCCTTTGAAAATTGTTTCACATTTTTTAAGGCACAGTGTTAATGGTCTATTAGCAACCATTCTAACTTGCTCTCAAGAAACAGAATGTCTATTTTTGTAGCATATTGCACAACGTGTACACTTTTTCCCAGGGTGGAATAAAACGTACAGAAGCTTTAAAAAAAAATGGTCAGGAAGGTTGTCATTAACAAGCAAATAATGTAGAGGAGTTTAAGAAATAAAAAAGAAAAAAAAACACATGCAGTGGTCCTTTTCCGTTACAATAACTTCCAAGTTGATATTATATATATATATATATTTACATTGAGCTCCCCTGCTGTTACACTGCTTCACTGGCGGCGTGTTCTCACCTGGACTCTGGCTTCGGTGAGGTCTATCTTGAGCGCCAGCTCCTCTCTTGTGTAAATGTCGGGGTAGTGAGTCTCCGCGAACACTCGCTCGAGCTCCTTCAGCTGCGAGCTCGTGAAAGTCGTTCGGATCCGCCTCTGTTTCCGCTTCTCGTTCAGCCCAGAGGGGTCGGAGAAGAACTTGTAGGGTACTGAAGGGAAACAATTAAAAGAAGTTAATTACATGAAATCGACTCCCAGGGTAGCACAGTACTGCAGTCCCTTCACACACTGCTGTTGGAGAGCAAGTAGTTAGCAGAATGTAGATTTGTACGTAGTGTTTTTTTTTTTGGTTGTTTGTTTGTTTTTTTAGCATCCATTTAAAAGCCAAATGCTACAGAGGTTGGTAGATTTTTGTTTGAAGTTCGTATTTAAAATTAATGGGCCTGGATTGGTATAGTTGGCAACTAGGCTTGACCGTCCCGTGCTCCATCTACCAGTACCCAAGCGTAAAACGTTCAGCTGCTGTGCTATTAAGTGGACCTGCCTTTACTGTACTGTATCGTTGGCCATACCTACATTCACAAAAACGTACAAAAGGACATGCATTTGTGGATCCCAAGCATGCTTTAAAGAAATTATGCTTAAGAACAGTTTAAGGTTACCCCTAAACCATAACTATAACCGCAGGTAATGACATTAATGCTACTAATCGTCATAGATTTTTCTCAGGATCTTTAGCCTCAATAATAGTACCAGTGCGGCCGGGGAACTGGTTACATAATCAATTGACTTTGACAATGTTAAGCGTGTTTCTTATATTGCTATACACCTGAACAAGACATTCAGGATGCAAGATCATAATATATATCCCTATGGATCCTACAGTTGACACTATGAAATGAATAAAGGAAGGGTTTTATACTAGTACAGAACCATATTCTCCTCCTTGTGAGCAAGTGCTCCTACTCACTGGATTAGAACGGTCAGGCTCTTGACGTTTTTTTTTTTTTTTTATTGTGTTTGGATTTTGCAGTGCGTTTGTGGGAGCCTACTGCTGCGCACGCATGAGTGATGGCGTTCCTTTTATTCCTACCGCTAAAGTTTAGAGCTGGACCTTAAAATCCCAATCATCAGAGTTCCTTGTGAGCATGTTCCTTCACGTTTACACCACATCCCCCGGTACCTGTCAGCTGCAAAGCCAGGTATACGGATAGTGACGGAACAGAGAGATACCGGTAGTGATGGCGGTACTGCCCGTGGCATATTATTACGGGTTTAGCTGCAGTGGGTTATTTCTTTCATATTCACTGCAGTAAATGATTGCCTTGCTCCGCGGAATTGCGCTCACTGTGAGGGCGGTATTTCGTTTAGAACAGGGGAAGAGTGCTATTAGGATATTGATTTTGATCAGAAACGGGATTAGCCCGCTTTTAAACAAAGAATTTGAAATACCCCTTTTCTGGTTCTTTCCTTTCTTCCTGATCAGTGTTGATGTCAGTTTCTTAATCCCTCAAATGACAATAGGGTGAGAGTAACTTCAGACAGAAAGGGCGTTTTATTCACTGTTACAGTTAAATCCAGTGATATTTTTGAAGTCCCAGGTGTAGGCTACTTTAGTTTAAAAAACGTAATCAAAATAAATAAATAAATAAATAAATAAATAAATAGACCCCCAGCTATGCGTTGGTTTACTCCAGTGCATTGGTCAATCCGCATTGCGTCTTGATGAAAAATTATAGGGAGTGGTTTACTGTAAATCTTTATAATAGAAGAAGAAGAAGAAGAAGAAGTTGTTAATAGTCGTATATACACTATACAATTATACACAATTGTGTTGTTTTTAATCAAACAAACTGTTTGTGGAAAGTTACTGAATAATGTTAGGTAAATAAAATATAACGGTCTATATTAAACCAGCTCTTTGGCAACGAAGGAGCTATAAGTATATGTAATATTGAAAATAATTTAAATCTGGATCTTAAAATTCGTTTTCATACAATGTAATCGAGTAATACTGACCTGTAGTATATGCATTATAATCTTCTTATTTAAATAGCCTAATGCTTAAAATTGTGTGTCTCAACGGAATAAATTGTTCCAGACAGTTTCAGATAACGGCCCTTAAAATCTTGGTTAACCCTTGACACAGAATTAAGCGACATTCATGTTTGGAAAATGTAGCACTCTTATAAAATACATTATTTCATTTAAAAAAATATTATATCCCCACTTCTGCAAATATTAAATTATAGTGTTCGACAATAGCCTGGGTTGCAGTAACCGAATTATACATTAATGTGTTGAGCTGTGAATACTTAGGCTACTAAAACAAACTCTTGAAGGTAACCAGATTAGCCGCCAAATGTTTTGTAACCGCATTTTACAAAATTAAGTTTCCTAGGCAAGCTATAAAGTCATTGCTGCTGGATTCTCCTCAAAAAGACGCGCGACAAGACAGGAAAACGTCACCACAGAGTTTATTTGCTGCAAATATTCTGGAACAACATTACGGAAACTTAAAAACATCATAACACTGGATTTGATGTCTTGCCGAAGACATGCATTTGGATCAATGAAAATATATATAAAAAAGTGCGTTCTGTTAGTGATTTATATTAGCAATTGTATTTATCTTATACACATATCTACAATTACCCTTAAAATAAGTATTAACGTTTTGGGGAAATACTGGTTTTAGTAGCTATTAAATATAATGTATAACAACAGATATTATAAAAAATATAAGATACTTGCAAGTATTTAAAACCTTTTGTAGTTTATTTTAGCTGGTAGGTTTACCTGTGGAGTAAGGGGCGGGCTGGTGGTCCCTCAGGGCGCCTAGTGTGCAGCTGGCCGTGCTCAGAGGCGGGCACCCCGGGTTGGCCCCAAAGCTGGTCCGAATGGGGTTGTACTGGAATGTGTTGGCTTGGCTGCACGAGCTGAAGTCAGCATAGGCCGAGGCTTCCATCGCTGCCATGCACGAGTCGTAGGTGTTCAGGTAAGAGTAATCCATTTTGTACATGGGAGGCAGCAGGCAAACTCTGGCGAGCGCGCTTCAAAGCGAAAGAGTAAAGAAACGGTTTTGTAAAAAAATTTAAAAAATAATAAATAAAAAAAAAAAAATAAGGCTTGGGTTCAAGCACCGAATAAGGATGCAAAAGATGGTGTCAGGTTTTTTTAATTCTTTTTTTTTTTTTTTAGCTCTCTCGTTTCCCTGCTTAAATCCTGATCTGTTCTTTTCTATTGTCTCAAACTAATGCGCTGTTTCCAGTCCTGTGGTGTATTCTCAGACTCGGTGTTGTCAACTCTCCCTCTCATACATATACGTTACCCACTGTCTCTCTCTCTCTGTCTCGCTCACTCTCTCTCTCTCTCTCTCTGACTGTCTTTCTTGCTATCCAGAGCCCTCTTTGACAGTGCACTGCTTCTGAGCTGCTCGCAGTGTTTATAATAAACTTGGCAACTCGTAGAGACAATGGCGAGGCGGTGGTCTCTTTGAATGACAATATCTCACAGTCTATTGGGGGGCATTGCCAGTGGACAGCCCACTCCCAGTCTCATGCATGAGTAATTCTCCATTAACCCTTATATATATATATATATATATATATATATATATATATATATATATATATATATATATATATATATATATATATATATATATATATATAATTTTATTCTGATATGTAATATTCAAGCATTAAACCATAAAGACAGCATTGTATTTCATGTTAGAATTTTATATTTAATTTTTAAAATTGTATTTGCCAATTATTAACTTTGTTAATATTTTTTCATCTTTTTTGTTGTTGTGTGGCTATCCATTTATTTCGCATCTCTTATATACCTACATGTGTAAAAACTGATGGAGCTGGCTCATCTTCCCTATATGTAGGTTACAGATAAATGTTTTGCTTTATTCACTGTTACGTAACAACAACACTTTCACACAGACACACGAGAAAATAAACCGTTCAGTTTTTTACGTTAATAAACACAATTCAGTGTTACACGAAATCTCAGCCGGGCTAATTAAATTGATTTATATTGTTTTACCATTTCGTTAAAAATGTGATTTGGGGAAAAAATGTTATCGCCTCTGAGGTAATATAATAACGAGGGGAAAAAACATAAGCCCCGCCATAATTTGAAATTTCTTTAATATAACAGATGGTTTTCCATTTGACACATTCATAACAAAAGTATAACGGATCTGAAAACTGACACTTAAAGGGCCAGGTACCTAATCAAACCCTAAAAACCGATGAATGAAGCTGGGGATCTAGGCTATACTGGTTCACCTTTGCCAACATTATGATGATAAGAAAAACGATATTGTGTATAAGGTGTATAATTATTAACCCGTTATTTATTTGTACTGTGTATACGGCCTGGGGTGCCCTGTCTGTAGCAGATTTCTACAGCCCCTCGTTACCCTGCAAACTTAACTAACGAAATTAAAAGCATTTCGTTTGGTGATAAATATATCACCTTTTATCTGCGAAATTAATTGAAAGGATGCTACCATATTTGCTCAGCCTTGATTAGTACTTAACAGTGCTTAATAGTATTTCACCTCTCAAATGAAGTGAGAGATGTCCGAGGAATTTATTTTTATCGCATTATGAGCGGTTGGTCAGTTAACTCTATTTTCTAATACCATAGAGCCATTTGCTCACACATTAGAGCGAGGTTACACTTTTATGAATTCCCTTTTAATCAAATCCTCGTAAAAATCGATAATATTTGCGGTTTATGAGCGTGTTTGTTTCTATTTAACTGGTATTAATTCAGTTTTGCTGGAGTAGACAGATATAATAAAATTACATTGCAGTGTCACTGACAGCGATTCGTTTTTTTCATTTGCGGGGAAATGTAGGCTACATTAAATACAGACTAGATATTAAAATACATTTGGTGATATAATATTGTAATCATGTAATTAAATTGTGTTTTAAATAAGCAGTTTGATTATTATTATTATTATTATTATTATTATTATTATTATTATTATTATTATTATTATTGGTTGTGCCTAATAACAATTGTTAAATTAAGGTATTTTAGAACTGCCACACCTTTATTTTGTTACCATGTAGACTACTAGCAATACTAAAACCAATTTTGGATTCTGGCATTTTATTTTTTCTAGCAGAACATTGATTCAAAGGTTGACAGTAACGCGAGATTAACATGCAGTTTTAGGAAGAGAAATTGAATGTAGCAAAATTAATTATGCTTTATCCATAAAAAATATACATTATGCATTTATTTTTAATACAGATAGATTGAAATAAATTAATATGTTTATAATAATTGTGACGTATTGTTGTTTACTAACTCGTAACCTGACCGTTAATACTTTAAACACATATATAGCCTGAAGGAATTTGTTGTGTATTTATTTGAACACGATTACATTTTACTGTATTGTTTATATGGGTTATTGTTTATATCTGAATTATCAACTAAACCAAAGAGAGCAGAGGTATTGAATCAGAAAATCCCTGTATATTTGAACACATTATGGTTGTATAGTTTTCATTACTGGGGTTTAAACAAACAGAGGTTCACAAAATAACAGATCAATTGAGATATGCTGGGGAAATAGGCATTTTTTCAACGTTTTCCGTGTGTGTGATATATTACATTTTTAAAGGATTTTGCTAAAAATGTTATTACAATTAATAGCTTCCTTGTCAGCATATTGATAGAAAAAAATACACCAGATAGAGTGTATAATGGTTGAATCGTGATTTGCTCAATAATCGGTGTAAGACAGAAATTCTCTTTTAAATCATTCCTCTAATCACTTTCCTCTTCCCTTCCTAATTCAATTAGCATCCTTTTCCACCAGCAGAAGGGAGCGTGCCGAGCCTGCTTGGCTATACTGCAGCTCATGTTCCAGGGGTTTCCGATAAAGAACAACACGGACCCTTTATGAGTCCCAATCTGGTCGCTGCATTATTCCTATTCTTCTTCTTGTAGATCTGGCGCATGTTTTATATCCGCGGGGCTGGTGAATTGTAACCAGGTTAGACACGGGCTGCTTCCAGCAGGTTTGTCATGGTTCATTTGGATAATTCGAGAGCAAATAGCTGGCAGACGCTATAGGACCCCATACTCTATCCAAACCCATCCATCACGCACAGCATGCGCCACGCTAAATGTATATATTAAACTACATTAAGTAGTTTTATTGTGTCATTGTATTGTGTCACTGTTTCAATGTGCAGACTGCAGGTCCTCAGAAATATGGTAATGCATGGAAGACGATCCATCCAGGTACCAGTAATTACATGCACAACACGATATAATAGTAGCATTAATAAAATCCATAACGATTAAACATTCAATAGTACTGCATTTAGGAACAATAATAGAAAACTAAATTCAATGACAAACGTTTTCATTAGAAGGCATTAAAAAAGACTTCGAGTCGAAACATTTGTCATTGAATTGAAGTTTATTTTAGTATTTATATACTACTACTACGACTACTACTACTACTACTACTACTACTACTAAGAAGAAGAAGAAGAAGAAGAAGAAGAAGAAGAAGAAGAAGAAGAAGAAGAAGAAGAAGAAATCATTTTTATATTTTGTTAAATTGCTTCAATAATGCATGCCTGCTGCCATATGTTTGTATGCAAGTACAGGCCCTCCTTGCATTAAAACATTACTGCCGATTAAAGCGGATTTGAGTTCTTTAGCGCACGCGCCCGTGTTGCTGCATCAGGTGCAAAACCACCACTGTGTTCATGCACTTGAATCAGGATGACTGTAAACCTTATAGGCCATCCAGGTGCTTCACTGGGCAATACTATAGTGTTCGCTGTTTAGTATGTGAACGCTGCCCAGTAATAAAATATATTAATTGTCTATGCAAATAGTCCTCGTTACTGTATATACTGGTTACTGGTTATACTTTTGTTGCATCTTTAATTCTGATGTGTGGTTAAAAAAAGTAAACGTTCTTTTGTGCAATAGATTAATAAATACACCACGGTGTGTGTTCACGGACAACACAATCTGTGTTAAATGTAACGAAACAATGTTTAGTTTGATGCATTAGAATCGTTTTACTCCTCTAGACACGCGCTCTTTCGCACTTTTTTTCAAAAGGGCCCTCTTAGAATTCTGATATGGGAGTAAAACGAAAACACCATTGAGAATAAACTAAAACCACAGTGTTTGTTGGTTTACACGCACACCTTGGTTGAAATTCATTTTGTAGTTGACATTTTTACTAACTAACTTTTACTGTCGCTATTTTTTTTTTAAAAGAGAACAAATACCGGTTTGTTTTGCTAGAGAAACAAACAATAATATGTAACTCAATATTTTATTGTCTAGTAAACGTGATTTGTTCGCATTTTGTGTAAACTCTCCTATATATATATATATATATATATGTTTATTTTTTATATGTATATTCTGGGTGTGGACGTAATGTTATGCTATCCTGTACAAATAATAAAACAAACAATTGCAATTACTGCAATGTTTATTGGTAAACTTACTTTTTAATGTAATTAATAAATCAGTAAGAACCTTATTAACTTGATTTACAGCTTTTCGATAAGCATGCTTAATCCTCATTTTGCTTGCTAGGTTGTCTTGGAAATCATGGTTATTCATGTGTGTGTGTTGTTTGTTGTAACTTTCCCCCAAACCGATGGGCATTTAAATGAGTCGCGTGGTTATATCATGGCGCTTGAATATAAAGGTAAAAAGGGGTAAAATAAATAAATAAATAAATAAATAAATAAAAAAGGCAAAAGCTTAATCTCAAAGGTAACACCAAATACAATGCAGTATTAAAACCAAAATGAAAGTTCTCATCTGTGAATTTCAAAAGTACAGGCTTGTGCAAAAAAGTATATTGCTAATTTTGTATTTTCATTTTAGAAAACAGGATGCTTTTTGTGTATAATGTGAAAACATTTTTTAAATAAAAAATAAACGCGCAACCCCCCCCCCCCCCTGCTTGATGTCCGACCTCTTTGGAAACCAGACACACATTTTAGGTTTTGAATTTGAATAATAATTATTTATTTCTTAGGAGACGCCCTTATCCAGGGCGACATACAATTGTTACAATATATCACATTATTTTTACATACAATTACATTATTTTTTACACATTATTTTTACATACAATTACCCATTTATACAGTTGGGTTTTTACTGGAGCAATTTAGGTAAAGTCCCTTGCTCAAGGGTACAGCAGCAGTGTCCCCCACCTGGGACTGAACCCACGACTCTCCGGTCAAGAGTCCAGAGCCCTAACCACTACTCCACACTGCTACCCTGTAATGTACTTTTTTTTTTAAAGAAACAGAGATATGTATTTAATGGATCAGTAGTTTGAATAAGTTAAACCCATATAAATTGCGGGTTAACACAATATCAAATTCCTCAAGTGATAGCTGTAAAGATCGACATTTGAAATATGGAGAAACGTAAAGGCGGGGGATCACTTCAGCTCTGACCCGAGAATAAGACTTAATTTTCCTTTGGGGGGAGTTCTATCTGACAAAATGTCTCCTTCTTAACCCCATTACATCTTCCTCAGAGTGACTTAGGGGACAGCCCTAGGGACAGGGAACATATTGTCCCGTCTCCCGATTCAGAACCTCCTTTCTTTACCCAGATTGTCACTCTTCCATTCATTTTGAATCCCTTATCCCATTTACACCATCTATCTACCCATCCAGCCATCCATCAACGTATCTCAGCTTCCACACATCCGTCTTCCACTGTCCCGCTACCTTATACCCCTTGTCTAATACTATCTGCATTCACATGAGATCGGTCTTAGTTCTGTCAGCCGCGCACATCTGCATTTCTATCCACAGTAACAGTCTCTGTTCGTCCGGCGCATTCGATTTCTTAGCAGTCTGCAGCTTGCCCTTGTCACACACACAACAATTCGTCCCGATCTATGTATCAATCAGTGCATACATATATCGGCAATTCTTTAAATGATGGCCGCAAATTCATGACTCCAAATGGAAAAACAATCAACTATCTATACAAGTTTCCCCTGAACGAATCAACCAATCAATAAAAATTACAATATATATCGTAGTCTACAGCGTAATGTCCAATTATATGATTCTTAGTGTATCAGTGACGGCCCATAACCAAATTAATGTTATATTGGTAATATTATGTATGTGCCGCAGTGTCTCTCTGTTCTCAAACTGTCGTGTAAGAAGTCAGCGTCTTAAGAAGATAGCCTATCATCTCATTATTACGTTTGTTGAAAGATAACTGCTGTATCGGTTTGAATTTTTCGGCTATAGCTAACGCTATGACTTTGGACTGGTTCAATGTTATAATTAACCAAGTATAATCAAGTACAATGTATAATAATAGTTAAAACTACAATACATATAAAACCTGTGGCCTATTCCTTACATGAATTTTTTTAGCAGACGCCCTTATTCAGGGAGAATACAATTGTTACGAGATATCACATTATTTTTACATACAATTACCCATTTAGACAGCTGTTTTTTTTTAGCAGACGCCCTTATTCAGGGAGAATACAATTGTTACGAGATATCACATTATTTTTACATACAATTACCCATTTAGACAGCTGTTTTTTTTTTTTTTTTTACTGGAGCAAACTAGGTAAAGTATCTTGCTCAAGAGTACAGCAACAGTGTCCTCTACCTGGGATTGACCCCACAACCCTCTGATCAAGAGTCCAGAGCCCTGAGCCCTAACCACTACTCCACACTACATTCCTCATTAGAAGGAAGACCAAGTGTCTTCAGACTAAGCACTGCTCTCGGGCCCATACATTTATTGCAATATGTCGGTGTTCTCTGTCTAATAAACGTGTTTTAAAAGGTGGACCTACAATAAACCAATTAACCCATGGGATGTTTCAGTAGGTTCAATATTCTAGGCTGTATCAGGCTGCATGGCACAACATGAATTAAGCTTTTATAAATGTGTGTCCCAAAAATAAAACTAGCAGGAGGGTGACGTGGGTCCCAAACTGCCCTTCTCAGGCACTGTTCCTCCCTGATTGATATTTAATGTTCTCCCGGGGCTGTCAATCTCCCATCCTGACTTTTGTTCCCGCCTTTATTTACCCAAACTCCATGAATCTGAATGGAGGTCATTAACGTTTCGTTGATCGCCCATGAATGTTAAAGTCCAAGTTAAACCCCCCTTGTTTCCTTTCAGGTCCCTCAGAGAGGGAATGAGCCGGGATTAAGACCCATTTTCAAGACAAACACTTGGACAGCAGTGGATTTGAAAGTCTGATCAGACGCAACGAGATACTTTCACTTTGAGGGGATTAAGGGTGCAATGTTATACACGACGAAAGCCGTTTCAAGACTAAACCCCAGTAAAATCACGCGCCAAAATGTAGCAATATTGATGAGCCCTGCATCTCACAATTTAATGACGACAGGAAAGTTCACGAACATTTTGCTGCTATAAGTTTGTGGGCTTCCATAAATTGACAACTGCTTATTATTTGCTTAGAATACAAAGCAGACTCTAATACATTACCACCTATTGGTTATAGTTGAGACAAAATGTGATTTCCAGATGATTGCATATGCAATTTGCTTAATACCGTTACATAGCCAATTTGCATAATTATTTTTATGCAACTAACAACAATAAAGAACAATTAGATCTATTGTAATGCATGTTCATTAGAGAAGTGCCTAATTTGATTCTAACTATGCGTGCACTTTTACAATTAAGTGGAACATCGTACCTGTTTGATGAACAGCATTTATGAAAAGGTTTAGCTGTTCGTTTTTATGCGGGATACATATATTTGTATAGATAATTATACAACAAGGCTTAATTATCTCAATCAGTTAACATATATTTATGAAAACGTTTTTGTTTTCATTTTACTGTAAATACTGAACGTGAAGAAAATGTACCATTACTGCTTCGGTCCAATTCAGTTTTATATGCTGGCATGACGTGTTGTAATAGCTGGATAAAATGTGCGAGGCTTTGCAATGAATATAACCTCAATCCTAGACTTTACAGGAAAAAAGACCATTTAAACCAGATGCGAGGCAGGAATAAAAACCTGACCTCAGCACCCTTTAAGAAACAAACCCCCGTTAAATTTACATCTCTTCCCCCCCAGCTGCTAAACTTGAAATGGTCCAGGAGAGAAACGGCAGCTTCTCCAAACAAGTTAATTAGATCAGAGGATCTGGGCCGTCTTTCTGAAAGGAAGGCCCAACTGTCAGAGCGCTGGAGTTGTGGAAAGTTAATTGAATTAAGTTTTCTCTAAACTAATTAGGGAGCAATCTGCCACGCGAGCTGTCCCAAAGCAGGACGCGAATTAGGGAAGATGGATTTTTTTCTTTAGAGAAAAAAAAAGAAAAAGAAACGAGTTGGGGTGAACATGGTGTCATTTTTTTTAATCCTCATTCTGTACAATCTGTTTGTTTGTTCGGTTTTTCACCCGGTGTCTGTCGAGTTTTTTTTAGATATATTTTTCCTTAATGGCTATGTCTTGGACCTAATCTGTCATTTTACCAGTCACTGGGCACGTACATGCACTAGAGCACAGAAGAAACTGAGTACATATATCTATCTTTAACAAACAGCTCATTGCTATACCTAGCTATCTATGCCGTTTGCATGGATATCCTGAAAGCCACGTATCTATGTATCTATCTATAACTATCGTTCTATAAATCAGCAGTTTCTAATACTTTCACCTGAAGAAGAGACCTCTGAGGTCTTGAAAGCTTGTGATTAATTGTTGTTTAGTTAGTCCAATAAAATGTATCACCTCTCCTTCTCTTTATCCTACATATTGACTTAAATGTTTCTTATTATAATAATACATGTATATGAATATAATCCGAATACAGATATTAACTACAATACAAAGAGTGCCTTTCTGTGTTTCTAATAGAACAAAGAACACACACACACACACACACACACACACACACACACACACACACACACACACACACACACACACACACACACACACACACACACACACACACCCACCCCTACCTTTGGGAATAACTAGGAGACAAAAATCTTAAGGAAAAAAAAAAACAGCTAGATTTTAGCCAGTGTTGACCCCAATCAATGCTAAAGATTCTGATCCTCAACAGTGCATTCTGTTGAATAGATTACTGCAATTTATTTTCAGGGCTTCCTGGAAGAATGATTATTTCAGACTTCAGAAACCTAGCAGCCCACATTTAGAGAGGTATCATATCCAGTCAGAACACAGTGTATTAAGTGTGTTCTGGGCTGGCCGTTTTGGACTGGCTACCTATCAAGTGTTGATTTTAAAACAATTTAAAATCTCTGATTCAGTGTATAATTGTCTAGTAATATTAGTCGAATGATATTTTAATACATACCTCATCTTAGTCTACACACTACTAGCAGTCCCGCACTGACCACTAAGCTACTCATACACTTCCAACTGCAACCCATCACTCTAACTGCTGAGGATCCAGTAGCATCGTTTTTTATTACATGCTGTGCCAATATTAAATGTAGATGGGGTGTGTCTGTAAAGGCTTCTCATGAGAAGTTAGAATGCATTGGTCTTTTGCATGTGTATGAATACGAGCAGGAAGAGATTTCAAAAGTGCAAGAAGAACTGAATTACAAAACTGTCAAAGAATCAAAAGATATTACTTCATTTCACCTCACTTGTGTCAAATGCTGCAGCTAGTAGAGTAAACGTTTTAGACTTTACATGTGCCAACTATTAAAACATTACGCTTTAAAACATTGTAAAAAATACGCATGTCAAATATAGATGTTAGACTTAGTGATTTGATCAGCGTTATACCCCAAACAACAAACAACCATGGAGAGAACTCTAGTAAAGCTAATATTTATTTTCCATATACATATTTATTGAATACATTTATAAATAATACATATTTATTCAATACATGAAGATTGTATATATGTGCAGACCATCATAGGACTTCGAAAAGCTTACTGCGGTATACCATGATGCAAGCTCACAGTGTGTAATAAAGAGTAGTATAGCATTGTGAGATCCTGGTAAGGAACAGTCAAAGCCATGGTAAAGCATGATAAATACATAGTATAAGAATGGGACCAGCATGATAAACCAAACCGGTGTAAACTTTTACTGATTTTATTTTTCTCCAGTCGTTATCATTTTAGTAGATCTTTGAAACTGCTGGTGACAGCCCTTAATGAAGTCATCCTCACTCTCATGATAACTTAATTCACTATTTACTTTCATTACTGGAATTACATTTTCCCCAGTAATGCAATATGATAAATACAATATACCCACTCCAATACTGCCCGGGCCAACTGTAAACAAAGGATTGGCTCTTCTCTAAGAACATGTTTGTTTTCAGTACATTTATTCTGAATTCGATCACGAAAACTGATCTCAATAAAGAGCACAGCAGGCAGGATCTTTGATCCCCCCTCCCACTATATTTCAAGGAAGACAGGTTTAAACCCTTTTGGGTTCGGATCATTGAGGGGATGCATGTGTATATGTGTATGTGTGTGTGTGTGTATGGGGGGTTGGTGGGTGGCTAACTGAATTATGGTGAGTCACATGGTTGAAATGTACTTTACTAATTGAATCTCCCTGTCAGCTTCTGTGATGTTTTTGCCTTAAAGGGTTATTCCCTGCTATTGTTTCCTAAACCAGTGCCACTGTATGATATCTGCTAGGGGTTGGGAAAAAAAACAGAAACACCTACTTCATGTAGCACATACTTTAGTGTAAATGGTAAATCCTTGCATTTGTAATATGCAGTATAAAAGCTAAACATCCTTGTTTCTCGTCACAACAGATACATCTGTTGGCAGGTGCTTCTGTACCCAAAACTGTTAATTGTGAGCAACAGTCACGATAGTAATAATGCAATATGGCAGGCATTTCTATTTTTTGTCCAACTGCTGAATATACCTATATGTTTTGTGTTGTACAGTACTCTCAATGGGTGGGCTGTAAAAGCTGTCCTGCGATTGATGTATATATCTGTACCCTACCTTGCCAATTTAACACAAATGCATCTCTGCATTTAGACAATCCATTCATGGCAGCAATGCTCATTATTACTGGATTCTTGTTTGTGTTTGTGAGTGGCGTGCATCCGGTTCAACACATTCCACACATTGGATTCCAAACCTGAATTAAAAGTAAAAGAAATGGTAGCTGCAAGCAAAGAGCCCATCCAACAGATTTCATTCATTCATTCTGGCTATTTGAAAATGGATCATTAATATTGCTGATAAATTATCAATGCTAATAATTTGGGACAGGAAGAATGTGATAATACAGTCTCTGAATATCAACCACATTCAGAGACTGTATTAAACTTACACGGGCCACATTTACAACAACTTAAAAACCCTTTATTTAAAAACAGTATTCAACAATCAAATCTATTATTAACTACCGTTATAAGGGTGATGCTGTAGGGCTAAGAACATACCTGGAGCATTAAAAGGTTTGAGAGAATTCTATTTACAATGAAATGATGCAGAATCTGATAAGGGACTCTCGCTCTTCAGCTATTGACAGCTGCGGCTGCCCTGAGGCCTCTAACACCTTCACACAGGCAGAAGTGTGGCTGGCACCGGTCCTGAGTCCATCTGCCTGCAGACCACAGGCTCTTGAGTGGCCAAACCCACTCGTGTGTAAAAGGTAAACAGCACCTAGCGCTGCATCATTAGCAGGCTGTGTGTCTGCCGGTGTTGTGTCATCTCTGGAGGGCCGTCACAGGACGAGCACTGAGTGAGAGCACAGCACCTGAAATCCAGGTGCGCTCCCAAGGGACCTATCTGTAAGATAACACAGGCAGGTGGGATTTGCATCTAATCAGGAGGGGTCAAAGTGGTTAACCTCCTGCCTGAGAGATGCAGTCTGCAGGGTAGACCTGCATTTAAAGGACATCGAGCTAACTAAATAATTCCAGTAAATCTTATCTGAGATGTATTACAATATAAAAGAGACATGGTATGGTAAACGTGTATGTGTGTGTGTATATATATATATATATATATATATATATATATATATATATATATATATATAGTATTTTTTATTAAGAAAAGTGAACAGTATAATCTCTGCATGTATTTTCACTTTTTTCATATGAAGAGTTGCAGAGGCATGGAAATAATGTGAGTCATAGTCATAAGAAAAGCAGACAGCAGCAGAGAACCAGACAGTGTGGTGGTATTGCAGGGGCTTGTGGGATATCTTGTAAAAGGAAAGAAATGGTAGCTGTTCTACCCAAATTGAAATGCCCAATTGGAAAATAGCCGTGGCGTTGCAATTGACCTACTGATCAGGAGGACTGAAGCTCAGAAGAGGACCTCCGTTCCTGTTGTCAAGACAATTGGCTTGGTTCACATGCCAACCCCAAGCAATGGATGTTACTGAGCTATTGAAACATGGAGGCAGGGGCTGTGCCTGAGAAGATTCCACCTGGACTTGGCAGCTGATAACCACTAGTGGTTGATGAAGCAGAAAGCCAAAGGTGACTTGCGAATGCCATTGAAGTGCTGTAAGTCGGAATTCAACCATGCTGAACTCCAAATGGCAGTGCGTTTTACTAGGTGAGCCACTTGGGACCCCATGTTTTTCGAGGTGAAGAAAATGTATTTCAAATTTTGAGGCAGATAGAAACCAAGAGTAAAACTTTGAAATCAATATGCTGTTTAATGGCAAGACAGTGCAGATCAGACCGAATCAGGGAGACGTGATCATATTTCTCTGTTCTTGCGCAGCTGCTTTTTGTGCCAAGTCCAATCTCTGTAAACTGCTTTGAGGTAGAGCCATTAGTACCAAATTACAGATGTCTAGCCTGTTACAGATAGAAGGAAGACATGGATCATCATAGCAGTCAGGAATAAATCAAGGAGGCACACTAAAAAGCCATTCCTGGCATGTTGTTTATATGACAGTCTAGGGATAAGGAGGAACATAACGCCATTTTAATAAATGACTTAGGCTCGGAAATCTTATTACCCAGAATAAAGGAGAAGGGACCTTCCTAGGGCTGTACTCATAAAGCATTAGCAAGGAAGAAAGTGCTTTTCCTGGCAAGCTACTGCTATGTGAGAACTGTCCCTTATCTTTTTAGAGCTGTGGAGCAACCAATGTAATTCTCAGAATACACTGACATTCAATTGTGAAAACACAGCAACAATGCATCTTAAACACAGAATAAATGCCATATATCTCACCCGATTAGTTGAACGAGATTGTGAAAATCCATATGGTCATAAAATAAACTTAATATTTAGGTTTGTTTTTTTTAAATAATAAATTGTTTCAATATTGATCGTTTTAAAGCTAAAAAACGTTTTTGTTCAGGCCTTTCATTAGGAAAACCATAGAAATATGTGTTGTAGTCTTTCTTGTCCTAAATGGAAGACTCTTAGGACTTGACTAGGAAAAATACAGTAAAGTCTGTTGTTGATCACCAGGGATGTCCTGTATTAATAAACTGGTCCTTGGCTGGGTGTGTGTGTGTCTGTTTGCACCTGGGGGGTCCAGGCCAGGCTGTGGGAGGGCTCAGGGAATGCATGTCTTTTCAATGCTAATTCAGCTCTACAGGAAGAATCCTTGTTCTACATATGTATGGAATGAAGCTGGGAAAAGAAGGAATGTGCTTTCCTGCATTCCCCCCCCCCCCCCCTCTTCTTGCTCCATACACATGTCCGACATTTTTTCTGACACGCTTATTACGCTTTCCCACAGTGCCCCACAACAACCCAGTAATCTCCCTGCCACACACCATAGTAAAAATATACCACTGTCAAAGCATTCTAAAGCACGGAGGTATGGTAAAGCAAAACAATGTTTGTCAAATCATGGTAAATGCATAGTATAACCATGAGAAAAGGGAAATGCTGTTTTTGGAGTTATATTACAGATTAGAAATCGTCATTGTCCTCTCACTTCACAAACATTCCAAAACTACTGGCATAGGTAGAACATTCTGAGGTATTACAATTCCATGTTACTTGTAGACATGATTGGTAAATATACATTTGTAAGTTTTAATCAAAATGTTACATGTGTGTCTTGTTATTTAGCCTCTTTTTGTGCTGGGGCTGAACCAAAATAATCTCAAACAGTTAATATAGCACCTTTATGTCAGCCCCAAAAGGTCACATATGGTTGAATAAAGTGTCAATGCATGTCTAAGTGACCACTGGGCTTGATAATAAATCTCAATCAAATCTTGATATGGTCAAGAACCAGACACCCACAAACCAGAAATATAGCATCAAGTGGCTCAATTTGTAAAATGCTTTCACTCCACAGTTATAAGGAGCCAACAACGGGAATATCAATAAGACCATGTAATCTTGTTTCTGTATAAATAAACGACACAACCACGATACAGTAAGATAATGCTTTTCCTCTTTTACTGTAGGATTTCTCATAGCAGAGGAGCAGTACTGTGCTTCCCTGGTCTGTAGTGTAAAGTTCCTGCACCAACAGCTGTCCTGGCTTTGGCACACAGGGGGTTAACGTCTTCAATACTACAGACCTCTGATGGGGGCTTCCCTCAAAACGACATGCTGTGAGTGCAGTCTAGGAAAAATAACTCCTCACCACACAACACAACCGGTCCCTGTATGATATGTCCCTATATCATTTTTGTACAACTTATTTCCATACACTGAATTAATGATAATAGGGCAGACTTTTTGCAAAGTTACTGCGTGAGCTAATCCCAATAGTGCACGTCTCAGATGAACTAGGACTACACTGTCACCATAGATCACTCCAAAACCAAGCTGGGGGGGAGTAACACTCAAACATGATTGAGAAATCAGCCGTTTGTGTTCCCAGGTGATGAAAAACAACACAACCAACAGTTCATGCAAGTCTTCCTGTGTTTGAGTTTTCCACTCTTTTTGTTGTGGTGTTCAACCTGACAAAAAACAACTATGCCTGCTTTGAAAAATGACGTGTCAATGTCTTTTTAAAGACAGCACACGGACGACAGGCCTAAGATGCCTGGAATTACTTTGGAGCTTTCCAACATCACCGATATACATGATAGATACATTTGATCATATGATATGCAACGGGGTTCAAAGCAGCGGAAGTGCACATTTACACCAATAGAATCGGTCACTACTTGAGATCTCTGATATACAACCTGCCGTCTGGAAAGACCTCAGACAGCTGGTCCCTTCACATGTTAATGGCTGGTTGGGGGCTTGGTGTCTTTGTATCTGCAATGGAAACCTTCCTCACTGGGCTTGTGGTTTGATTCCTGCCCAGTTTAGCAGAAAACCAAAGGGCTCAGTTGAGTCTCGGCTCAGTTCCTAGCTGGCAGGAGTCCATGTCTTAAAATCCACCATCAGACAGAAGGAGGCCAAATGGACAGTCTGCAGTACATTCACTGTAGAGACCAGCACCTTCACGATCACTGTGATTCATAAACATGTTAGAATGAGGTAATTTGCATGCAACCTCGTAACTGCGCATGTCACTGTGTGATTCGACTGTTGCCTGCCTGGATACTTGTCATGAAAGCAGCACTACAAGCACTTTGCCTGTACCTTCTATCCATGAATGCTAAGTCCATTGAACTGCATGTGATCCTGTCCGTCATGAAATGAAAAAGATGTGTTCTGTAATATTTTATGTCCTATGACGTGTTGTCGCTTTGTACCATTTTGCTGTATCCTGATTAACACCCCAGCATTCTGTTAATATGAAGTATAACTGTAGGTGCACCATGGACTTTGCTTATACTCCCAGATCGCTCTCATTTGCTATATTGGGAGAATGATGTACAATACTGTACATTTACAGAAAAATAATGAGCAAGTTATGAAAGAACGCACACAGTTGATATTCAGCTCACTGTTTGATTCCAGCTCTGTACAGTGTTGTTCTGTGTTGTTACCCAATCCAAGCTAGTGACAGTATTTTATTGATTCCTTTTGATAGAAAAAAAGACAGCAATGCACAGTTTCAGTCATTTGAACATTGTATTTGATACTGTACTGTATATATTGAGATAATGTTCCTTTCTTTTAAGCTGAAACATCCAACCTATTTTATTTCAGTAGGATAATAAATAAAAGAAGATCTCACTAGTTGCAATACATACCAGGATATGCAATTGTAATGAGATTTTACTGACCTACAGAAAAAAAAACTGAAGCAAATTGCAGGATGGTCCACACATGTAATATATAGAATTCTAATGGGAGTAGAATATCCATAACCACGAGAATGTGCATAAGCCTGAATGCTTGTAATTCATTCAGATCTTGATCCCCCTTTCAATTGTTGTTTAATACTCAGTCTTATGCCTGAATATTTATCCTGGGTGAGATCACATAAGTTAGTTGAAATATTTTCTCACATTTCTTCACAAAACATGTATTTCTGTATTCTTTGCTGCACCCTCACTTACAGTTTGAATGCCCCGACCCCTGTAAATGGCAAACCACATTTAGAAAAGCATTAAAAAACTCAAAATGACCCCCACGTTTTACCCAGTAATTATTTAATATTAGGCGTTCTGATGTGTGGATTTTACCTGATAAAGCCACATTTCTACTACCCCAAAATCTTCAAAAATGTAACCAGAACCCCTTGCTGTAACACACGAATAAGTGCAAGAATTTAAATACAAAATAAAGTTTTCATATTTTTTGTTTAAATAACTTCAACGTATTACACTCTTATAATTCCGAATGATGATCCTTGTGACAAACCATTAAAGCAGAGCTGTTGTGGTGATGTCACCAGAACCCCCCTTGATGAAATGCATTCCAAACTGGTATTCTGTGTTCTATGTATTACTTTCCTCACAAGACAATTGTAAACTGCTGTTCATGCATTTGTGGCCTTGACGATGTGATGTGGCTCCCCGGCTGTGGTGTAGGGGAGGAGGTCAGAGAGAGAAGGCCAGTTCCTCTGGGATGAGTGGGGGCCTGATGTCCAGTTTGCGGGCAGTACTGTCCTCTCCAACAATCTCCAGACGCAGGGCTGGGCTCCGGGCCTCTCTCTCGCTGTCCCCCCCACCCCACAGGCCACAGCGGTCACTCTCATCGACGGAGAGGCGGAGCGTGCAGCCGTGGGGGAGGAGCTCCTGCTCATGTGCAGCAGCTAATTGGTTCACAACTCGCCGTTCCACCTAAAGAGCAGAGGGGGTTATTTATCCAGAATTTTTAAATATCTTTTTATAAGGTTTATTGCTACATTATAAAATCATTAACTCAAACAATCAAAGAGCACCCTATCACATCTGATTTTGCCAATAGTGTAAGCTTATGAAATAATCAACTGTATAACCTTTCTTTGGATAATTCCTGCTTATAAACTCCCTCACATACCTCTAGTATCCCCCTGGTAGTTTAATCAATGAATCCTTGTTGTGAGCCAACTTCTATCCTAACAGGGGTTGTCCCAAGTCAAAGTGGTTAGATTGAAATTAACAGAACTGATTTCAACACTTTCAACTGGAACCCAGTGGCTTCATAGAGCCTCTCTCTCACCTCTACCCCAGCCCAGCCCCCTTCTTCCTGGATACCTCGTGTTTGATGGAGCGTGCCCCGTAGTGAAGGTTGTATCCCCCTGCTAGCACATCCATCACCTCCCGGTCCCACAGCAGGGTGATGTTGTGTCTCTGCTTCGCCTGTGAGGGGGCACAGGAACGACGCTTAGTTCAGGACACATTTCTATTTATAAAACCCTTGATCACAGCTTACATGAATATAAAAAAAAAAAAACAAGAGCTTGTAACTTACAAATGTGTTTTTTCATGTGCTTTTGCACTGCACACTGTAGCTTTAAATTAAAATATATATATATATATATATATATATATATATATATATATATATATATATATATATATATAATTTCTTTTTTTGAAATGACAAAACAGTGGACATATTGCAGCAACTTTGAATTATATTTCACCAGTGAATAAATATGTTAACTGTACTTCTTGATTCTTTAGGAGTGACTGTGTGCTGTGCTCTACCTATGTGTGTGTATATATAAACTAAAGCTGTTCATTTTTCTGCCAGGAGACGGCTTTCAAAATAAATTAAGGGAAGTAAAAAAAGAAAAACAACAACAAAATACTGAATCTGAATCTGAAGGTGTTTATACATGCACGTTGTTTAGTAGTCATGAAATTGGGTCTTCATCTCTAGCAAGCTATTTGCTAGAGATGCTAGTTGCTAAGTTACTAAAAGCCCTTTACCTTTTTTGCCCAGAAGTTCAACTCCTTGTTGACCAGCTGGATCAGTTCAGAGTGGCAGAATGGCAGGAAGTAAACAATCTCGTTGATCCGACCTAAAAACTCATCCCTCCGGAAATGAGCCTGGGAACAGGAAAAGAGGTGACCCACGATGTTGGTGTTATTCGGTATCATTCAGTTCACAGAATAGACAGAAGAACAGCACCATTTGTAAAGCAATGATCAACATTTATGGAAAATCTTAGTGTCACATTCTCCAGTCTTGGACTTTCTTTCAATAAAGCTGCCACTTTAGAAATATCTAAGAGATTAACAAATAAACAATGTTAAAGCCAGTACTTACCTTCAATATGGGACGAATGACCTTCTCCTTGAACTGTTTCGATATGGTGATTTTGTCACCAATCTGAACATCATCTACACAAAAGAAAACGAAAGTCAAATTGTGGTAAATGCCGCACAGTGAAACAGTGCTGTAAATGGTGAACTTCGTGACGTTTCGAGTGAAATACAGCATGTTGAGAGCTCACCTAGATTCTCCGCTATCCTCCTTCTGCTCAGCTCCTGGACCTCCTGCCTCAGCTGCAATGCATGTTGAGCGATCTCATCACTCGCCACATTCGACGTCATGATGAAGATGGCATCTTTACATTCAATGGTTTTCCCTTTACCATCCGTCAGCCTGCCCTAGGAAGGGTGAGAAAGTCCTTTGTTTAAATGCTGGTGCTATTGTAAATGCGATGTATTACTAATAAATACAGACACACAGACGCATCAGTCATCTGATTATTAAACTGAGATCACCTTACAATACAATACCAGAGTATAAGGATGTTAAAAACACCTTATTAGAAACACCTGAATACAAACCATTGTAGGAATTCAGGCAGCAAATCTCTACTGTACTGCAAATTAAATGATAAACAAAAAGTGCCTAAAATAAAACAGAACACACAACATCTTTTACAAAACCTTTGCCCCAAGTCTTGCTAAATCAATACAGTACTGTATATGACAGTCTCTGCTCTGTATTTATAAATAAATCACTTCAGGTCAATACAGCTGTAGTGATATTAAACAACAGTCTTGCCCAGGTTTTATTTATCTCACAATCTCTTATTCTCTGGCTGCTTGTGATTAATACTTAGGCACGACCCCGTCTGTCTGGCAAGCCTGCCGCTGCGGTATCGATTTCCCATTTCCTTTTATTTTTTAAGATCTATGCACAACCTTTAAAAGAAGAGGTGGTGTTATTAATCCTTAAAATGTTCTGTTATTAAGGGAGTGCTCTCCAAGGACGAGGTGGATGTCATAGAAACAGAAGAGAGCAGAGTACAGAGGCACAGCACGGCCTGCCTTAGCTGTCAGCACCTCCGTTCCCCACTTAGCTGTTTTAGCTCATGCTTAGCTGTCACACCCTTATTTAATCTGAACCAGTTGGGAGCAGGTCTTCTTCATATTAGCGATCTGTTTTGAGTACTGATCAGAATCGGTACCATACTAAAAACTGTTTTATGTTTTTCGTTTTTATATTTTGTGAAGTCCAGGTACTTTGCACCACTTGTTAGAATCCGACGGTGGATAAAATAAACATAGAACAAAGAGTATCCGCTCTCAGGATTGGTTCACCAAAATATCTGGAACTTTTATCTGTGCAACATCGAGGTTAAAAAGTGAACAAGTCAAATCAAGGTTCCGGTGCCATGCACCTTCATCAGGATTTCCAAAACAGAGAAGTCACATTTTATATAGAAATGAGTAATTAGTACAATTACAATTAGAGTCCACTGTAAATGTTGTAAACAGGCATCATAGAATTATGATATTGATGTTTAGTTTCTACATCTGCTGTCAGCATTCATTTCATTATGACAGCATGTGTCGGATTATGGACCAGCTGTATTACTCTGGGCTTTTGAAAGGCCTGGGTAAGACTTTCCACCATGTACCGTCTCTGAGGAACAATGTCAATATCTCGGTTATTCCCTGGCATGTACACTTTGAGAGATGCACCCAGGACCATTTAAGTGTCTCTAGAAACTCTTTGTTTTGGGGTAGTGGGAGGTTTTCAGAAATCTTGACGGATTCTTTCTGTTTATTATTTTATTTTTAAAGAATGAGAACAGCTGACCTGGTCTAAGAAAGGGAAAATCATCTGATTTATTGAAATGAAGACAAGTTTATGCTACAGGATGCTTTGAAAACACCTACACAGAATACATATCCTGAGATGTGTTTCCAAGGATGCACAATCACGTTTTATCAGGGTACTGGGAATTCAGGACTGTTTTTAAATTAAATTTGCCAGGGCAAATAAATCTGAGCCAGGCCAGACTCTGACCTTTGGAACTTGACATGGGCACCTGGGTGAACCCTGTCCTGCTCTCCGTTAGTGTCCTGGGATCTTTAATGTCCACAAAGAATATAGTGGGGTTTAATGTCTAATTCCAAGGGCAGAACCTTCAAAAGCACAGTGCCCCTTGACAATATGTGCACCTCACTGGGGCACTAACATCCCTCTACCCTGCTACCCATGTGTTTTTTTTCCCCCATCCATTAACTGCACCAATCAGGCTCAATTCACTATCCATTATATACAGGGATGACAAAGTTTGTTATTGTGGACTGGTTAATTATATTCTTGATACTATGCAAAACTCTTTGTGATTATGAAGGTTATGAATAAATAGAGACCTGGGAAACCAGGATGCCTCTGATTTGTCTACAACAAGTTTACATTGTTCTAGTGGGATATGTGACCCTTCTCCAAAATGTCCGTAGATCCAGAGAAAGGTCTGTTTATCAGAATGGTTCCTTATGAAGCATCAGTCATTTGTACAGTCTTGGATAATATATATACACCTGCCAAGAGTCTACTACTAGCACTGGAACAAAGTGGGTCAGATCTGCTGTCTTGTCTATTTTTGTAAACGAAACCGATTTGTTCAACAGCTGTTTCTGCTCCACACCTGGATCCCTTCGAATACTGACTTTTTGTCCCCTAGAAATCGTTTACACCGTGGCTAAATCAGAACCTCTGCTGTCTTTGTGTCTGCGCTGTACCTCATCGAAGAGCTGCAGCATGACTGTGAGAACGTCTGGATGGGCCTTGTCCACCTCGTCAAACAGCACCACTGCGTTTGGACACTGCTTCAGCTTCTTGGTCAACTGACCCCCTTCTTCGTGGCCCACGTAGCCTGGCGGGGAGCCGATAAACTTGGCCACCTGGAGCGAGCAGCCAGGGGAGAAACAGGTAACAGGGGAATCAAGGATGAAAACAAGCAGAAAACCAAATAGAACAAAAAATAACTTGTAAGCAGATACTGTATGTGGAGCACTGGGTTAAAGCACTAGCCTCTCACCACCATGCAGTGATGAGGCACTCTCGCAATAAGGGATAGCTAACACTGCCATGGTTTGTGTTATCCCTGCTTTACTTTTAAGAATTCAAAAAAGACAATTATGGGAAGATCAACTTGGAAAGACAAATAGACAAGACAGATAAATACTGATATATTATATTAGGGCTGCCAATTACATCGCAGTTAACTTCTGTGATTAATACGTTAATTTTTTTGGAGATAATTTTTTTTAACGCAAGTTAATCTTACTCCTCTGTCTTGACCCTCTTTGCATACCGTAATTCATTTCCTGCGGCACCATTTTAATACACTCAAGTGCATGCCAGGATTGAATGAGTGTAGTCATCGTTTGAATATAAAATTAGTCGCAGAACCGCATTATGTAGCAAAGCACTCAAGGACTTGTGAATGGGACGTTGTTTTTTGTTTTTTTTTATTAATTCTGACAGTTCATTGGATAGAAAGAGGGTTACTTGTAAAGTGAGCTCCAGTATCACAGAAGTGCATCTAGTCTGCTGTACCACCTGCGTGCTAAACATGCTTTCACTTTTCAGAATACACTTTCTAGTCGTACTTTTGCTGCAGACAACAACAATACAACAACAAATGAAACCCGTTAGCTTCGACAGAGTACTCCTTTAGAAATTCAGGATCACTGCAAGCCCATGAATCAAGCTCAGTACAATACTATAAGTATAACCAGTGCTGTTGGATAGCTACCGACTGTAGACCCATTAACATTGTAGCTTTGTTTTATTTCAATAACCACATTTATTTTAAACAACATTTTTTACAATTATGGAGGATATAACTGTTGCTAAGTAAATGTTTTGTATTATTTAGGCAATTTCAAGTTAATAAAAGAGAATTCAAAATATATATATATATAGGAAAGTAAAGAAAACTGATAATTGTAAATGCAGTAATGTGAGTAATAAACTGACTCCATTGTGAGTTAGTAGTTGGTTCAAACAATTTAACAACAAATGCTGGATTGTAAATAAATATAAAATTATAGAAGTAGGACCAACAAAGAGGATCCAGAATTTATTACTAACTTCATGTTTGTCTTGGAATTCTGACATGTCCATTCGGATGAACCCCTGAAAAATATAAACACAGTGATAATCCCCAGTGGGTAAACTGGACCACTCCACCCAATGATGTACACCTCCACAGCACTGACATGCTGAAAACACTGCACAAGGTAAACAGGTCACAGAACATTTACCCAGGGTTTTTCAGGCAGTGTTACTGTTCAGAGTTCAGTTAGCATTAGGCTTGGTTTTAACTGGGTGTCCCCTAGTGTTCAATAAGCAAACTGTCTTTAAACAGGGGTGTTGCTGGCTAGATTTGAGTTTAAGAGTCATTCAGTTAGCACTTGGACGAAAGATCCACTACAGCCAGCTTGAATTCAGACCGTTCCAACACATACACTGTATATATTTGGTGGTATAACTTAAATCTGGACAATTATGGGCCTAACCTAGAATTCCCTGTAACAAAATGATCTTTCTAGATCAGGTTTGCTGGGAAGTAGTTCTTGGGATCTGGTATTAAATCATTAAATGCAGGGGCTTGTGGAGTTCCATACCTTTTTGGCATCCTTGTGCATGTACCTGGCCACCTGCTTCGCTAGTTCTGTTTTACCTGAGGGGAAAAATAAAAAGACATAGTATTCAGTAGGCCACATGCACTTTAAGGATTTTGATCAATCAAATCAAGTTTCAGTACACAAAACCCTTTTGAACTATTTTAGAGAGGGTTTGTGAACTTATTCTCATGTTTCAAAGATCTGATTAACCTCAGAGAATGTTCATATTGTGAAGAGAGCCCTTTCTTTCTATAGACCTTATTATGTCATCAATATCTATTCAAAGTTCTCAAAAGGACCTACTATATACACTAAGAGCAGTGTCTTCACACACCACTCAACACAGCAGACTAGCAAACTTGACCTTGTGACAATTTATGATTCCACCCCCCATACAAGACACTATACAATTGGTTCAGTAGGGTTGTTTTTTTGCACCGTACTACCGATACTGAAAGAGCTCAATTACAATTGCAACATTACATAATTGAATGGTGGCAGCTACAGCATGTAGAGAAAACATCATAAAAGTCACACAGTCCTCTGTTACTCTTTCATGTGCAGTTTGAAGGCAGCACGATGACTATCTGAAAGGGTCTTTATAAAATAGCTATAGATGTTCAATGTGCAGTATGTCACAGCGAGTGCCTATTGACCTGTCTCTGACTTGTCTTGACATCTCACAGAGCCCTCTTAAAAAAAATCACACACAAACATACCCCAGTTTAGCGGTAAAGATAGGAAAGAATAAGAAAGTAACACAGCATCCAAGCCTGCTTCTTCTTTTGCACTACTGCAAATGTAGTTACTGCATGAGCATGCCAATTTTTATATGCAGAAGTGAAGTGAGCCCAGACTGCACTGAAGGATACTGCTCCCTGCCAGGACTGCTGTAATGAAGAGGCTATCAGTCACAGAGCCTTCAGTTCTGTCACAGAGCTGTTCTGCAGAACAGTAAATGTAAAATATTCTCCTTATAAATTTTAATATACATATAGGGAAAGAGGCTTACTGTTGCCTAGCTGTTAAATATTCATATTCTCTGGCAGGTTGCGCACAAGTCGCTGCAGGCAAGGAGAATATGAAAGCCTGGCAATTTCCATAATTTTTGTGCCTCCCAGTACAAACAAACAGCTTAACAAGCTGGGGAAACAATTAACCCTTTGAGGCACAGAGTGTGTGTGTGTGTGTGTGTGTCCACCCATTCACCTGTTTCTATCTTCCTTATTTCTGTCACCTCCAGCATTTGGACAAAAAAAACATACCAGGTATATAAGACACTATTGTGTAAATGGTTTTGCCCTTACTTGATTCATTCATTCATCATGCAGTTCCCTGACATGCTTTCTTTCAAAGCTGTATCTCCACGTTAGAAGCTTTAGCTTACTTTTACAGAGGGCTCATATCAGGCCTAGGTTGTCAGGTGTTTCAGTATGTTTAGTATCTCCTTGACACATAACTGTAGTGTTAATGGACTGAAATCATTTCCAGTATTGTGTGTTATCGATGTTGTCCAACTAAAGCAGCAGCATGTGAAGTACTGTTCATGCTGGCTAGCTTTCAGAACAGTTACTGGAAGTGTGTGTGTGTGTGTGTGTGTGATGGAGGCAAGGAACTCTCTCTTAAATCAAGTAATTTAGATACAGAAATTGGTAAAAGAACATTTGGTTATTTCGCTCTCTTGTTACGACCTCCAAAAAAAGAGTTAAAATTTAGAGGCCGATACCTCTGCTGTAATCTAAACAAAGGATTTAGGATGATGTAAAGGAATTTGTTATTCTAATGACATACAGTACTGTTAATCTCTTATCGGTAATTCATTAAAATGGATGTTGTGTATGATATGTGTGATGGAGATGCTTGTGTTTTTCATGTATTTTACAGGACTCAACAAAAAGAGATGTTTTATTTCAAGTGACTTCCTAGGTAACAGTTGAAAAAAAAACAATGACAACTAATAGTTTGGGGATATCGATTCCTGTAAAAAAAAAAAACATCCGACAAAATAAAAATTGGACAGATATTCTCCCCCTTGTAAAGTGTTAAAATCGACCCTGAATTGAAAATACTAATGACGGACATTGTTGAGCAATTTTAGATTTTTTTTTTGTTTTTAGTTTCTAAAAAACAGTAATTTTGGGCTTAATTTGAAGCAAGTACAAAATCAAAAGAACAATAGTTCTTATAGGCTGAGAAACTACCATGAGTCAACTACCACGACCAAACCTTATTGGAAAACTAAGATTGTCTAAATGCAATTCAATTCATGTTTCTGTTCAGACCTAGACACTAACACCATGTGCAAAACACAATTTTACAATCTGTTGACAGATTAGGACAAATAATCAGTCAAAGATTGGACATTGTTTTTGCTATTGGTCTTGTAATTCCTGTTCTCCTTGTTGATGAATCAAAACATGCAGTAAATGAAGACAGATCTTCATGAAACGCGGCAAACTTGTTGAGATGAACTAGGGAATGTAATGTTTCAACTCTATAGCACAACATTTTATTCACGCCACTAATAGTTCTGTTGCAATAAAAACTGTGCTGTTACTTGATAGATTTATACCATTAGAATTGTTTTATTCCTTACGTAAATGCACTTGTTAAAAATAGGTTCCTAAAACAGGAGCTGAATTGGGCCTACTGCTTTGTATTAGTCATGTAGCAGGCAGTTAATAAATCCACAAATAAATACATTATAGCTGAAATAAATTAACGGTGTCAGAGAGCTGGGTGGTTAATCCAAGTTACCAATTCCAGATGACCCCAGGAAAAGGAAGACTAAGGGATGCTCTTCGTCGTACCAGCCGTTCTCCTTTCTCCGGATGGCTGCCAGGAAAGAGAGAGAGAGAGACAGGATCAGAAACACAAAAAAACAGCCCTCAATAACTGAATACATCAATGACACAGGAGCGCGGATAATTATCGCAGAGTCTACATGATGTTCTGACTGCTTTCTGCCTCCACTCTCAGTCATTCGGACCATTAGCCTGCCGTAATTTCATTAGCCAGCCCGGCGCTGGAGAAACCAAATCGAGTTAGCATGGATCCAGGAGAGCAGCCCGGGGAGAAGGGTTCGGATAACGCTGCGTTGTCCTGGCAACCAACTTGGAAAAAAAGCACAGGGCAGCAATGGCAGGGTAAAGGGGAACAAAAACACGAAAACAAAAAAAGAAATAAAATCACAGAGGCACTTAGATCTGTACTGCTGCCAACCACAATTTGTTTTTTGGTTGCTTTAAAGATATATTGTCTGTTTTATTTGACACAAGGTGAAAGGCTGTGGTTTATGTGCTTTATATCAGATCCCTTGCAAAATGTATTAGTTTGAAATGTTAATGTTTCTACATATAAATAAAGCAAGTAATAATGCAGTCTAGAAGATAAAAAAAAACTGACCCTCAAAAGGTGTTGGGGCGAATATTATTACTATTTTTAACAAATAAACCACTTGCAATATGTAGTACACACTTAACGATACGCAAATAGCATCCCTGACGCATGCAGATTTTAAGACATAGTAGGAGTTCGCTTGGCAGAAGCATCAGTAAGCATTTTAACAGGATAGGTTTTTTACAAATATTCGGCAAGTTTCACAGACCCAGATTAACACTATTCTCGGACTACCTTACCTATGGTAACATTAGGTAGTTCAGGATTAGTGCTAACCAGGGTCTGTGAAACCAGCCAATGAAGACCGACAGTTATGCCTTTTTCTTCTACTTTGTCACAATCCTCTCTTGCAGCTGACTGCCTTCCTTACTGTGGATAATAATATCGTGTTTGTACTGAATGTAACTTCGGTTTTCATTGACTGCTTAACATATGCCACCTCTGGGACAATGTAGCGCTTTATTTCAGAGGCTTGCTGTAGTGAAATCTGAATTAGTCATGTTAAGGTTTATTGAGGAGACAATGGTGACTGGGCCCAGTTTCAAGTGTACATTGGTCAGAGTGGCTGGAGGATCCTGTGTAGAGGGCAGGAATATCCTCAAAGGTTGTGGTGGGTGGGTTGGCCTATAGTATTGTCACTGGAATATGAAACGTGTCACGTCTGGGTCACTGATTTGATTTCAGTGTGGTGTGTTTCATTATTTAGGTTTTGCTCACAGTTCCTTGAGTGCTTACGGATGTCCCTGAGAGGTATTTTATGAACAATAGGGATTGCGCAGCAATATATCTTCAAAGGTGTTGTGAGCGTATCTTTATTTACAAATAAAGCAGGTAAGCTCTTATGAAGGTCTATAAAATACTGACAAGTCGTCTTGACTTCTTTATTTGTCATGTTCTCGGAAGGAGATGGGCACAGTGTATTGCAATATACAAATTACAAATCAGTCAGGTATGTTTTAACATGCCCAGTTGTAATGTGTGTATCCTCAAAGTGGCCCGGTGAAAACTTCTTAGTAGAATCTCTTACTTTAATCACAAACGGCTTTCCCTCTGCTGTTCAATACAAAAACTACTGCTTTAAGTGACCGAGATGAAGGTATAGAGCAGCCATCTCCTCCATGGTGCCCTGCTCCCATTAGAGCCCCTAATATTTTTTTTTCCCCCAGTTAGAATTCCATCTAACACATGCTGTGCATTCTTGCACGGTTGAAACTGGCATACAGGTGAATGACACATGCTGGGATGAATTATAAATACGGCACTATTATCCTTAGACTATAGCCTCTTCAACAACAACAACAAAGACATATCTATGATCTTGTATATTATGAGATGTTTCAAATGAAAGAAAACGTATTAAGAACACAGATCAGATACTGAACCAAACAAATAAACAAATTCTAAATTACCGTAGGATAGATTTGCTTGATTTCGTTACGCAATATTTTTAAGTTTAAGTTTATGACCCTATATTTACAAAACATGTATACAAGTGAGCTCAAATGAAGAAAGGTGCCACTGTAGCAGGTGAATATCCTAATATTTTACACTAAAAGTACATTTAGCTAAATCAAATGTATCCTTGTTGATATCTTTTATTTTTTGTACTTGTACTAAAAACAGAATGTACAACTCATAATGGAATTCTAAATGAAAGTTAATAAATTTAGTGACAAACGCTTCAACTTCAAGTCTTTTTCAATGTCATTTTGAAGACACTGAAAAAGACTTCTAGTCAAAATGTCTATCAATGAACTTATTCAGTTTCTTTTAGTATTTCCAAATTCAGCGCTATTGAGTGTTTGATAGTTATGCATGAAATTGTACTGGAAACAAATTAAAAATCCAAGTGTTTTTTTTATTTCAGGGTAGTGAAGTCAAATTCTTCCACCAACTGACACACACATTGAGGTAGTGTTTGAGTGGCGTCCACCTGTCACTGCACACGTGCTGTACCTGTCAAGTGGATAATCAAAGGACCTTCGATTATCAGTGCTGTGAAACTGGAAACTTTCATCATCCCCAGAAATTCACTCAAAGATAATTAGGACAATGCAGATCAGTGGTCCAACAGAAAAACCATAGCATTCACTTGACAAGACATTCAAATCCACAATTAACAGAAATGATATAGAAGTCAACCTCGTCAGCGTGTTTTCAGGAAGAGCACGGTGCCCTGTGGGGATGATCTTTTGAATCTTAACTGTGAGGTATACGAGAGGGACCGCTCCCCTCCCCCACCCCACCTCCACCAACATCCATCCAAACTCAATTCCACTGCTCCTGGGGCAAAGGACACTTAATAAAATTAGAATAGCATAATGGTTTTCAATAACTTTTAGCCCTCGAAAGCTAAATGGAGATCAATCTGCCCTTCTGTGTCAGCCCTGTGGAGGATATTAAGAAGTGATGCCACACCCCTTTCAATAGTTTAAAATCAGAAAGCTGAGCCTTTCTCTGGAACTCAATGAACTGGTTGACAGACAGCTCCAGGGCATGACTGGATAGGAACAGCAATTACTGGACGGAAGGCTGGGCTGCAGTGTGGAAACTGGTGGGCTGGAGTAGCTCAGTGGTTAGAGTACTACTGGACTGCAGAGTGGAAGGTTTGAGTTGCTCTGTGGTTATAGCATGAAGGCTTTTTCATGACACAATTAAGCAGCTGATTTAATTAATTACGTAACTTAAAAATGGATGCCTTACAGTTCAGGCTGGTTAAATCACTTCAGTGTGGAGTGGTAGTGGATTTATGTTGCAAAGTAGTAAGAGTGATGGACAGTGGTGTGGAAATAGATACTTGTCCTAAAATAATCTAAGCCCCCCTCCTTTCATTGTAAAAGGTGCTACCATTCATTTCTCTGATTGAGCTGATATATTCACTGTATTACTTTGGAGGAATCAATAAGCTCTGCCTTTATCAGCGAGTGATGTGGTTGAAATTTGTTTTGGCCAATTTGCGAATGCAATAACTGTCCATTTATCAAATCAGTCCCCCCCCCCACACACACACACTTTCTGTCAAAATGGTGTTTCTGCAGTGCAGGCATCTCAATACTAGAAGAACCTACTGCAAGAGAGGGACACAGTGGAAAAGTCCTTGATATGGACATTGGCTTTCACCCTGGAACCTTGTATACTTGTATGATGCATAATAAGATCAAATTGACATTTATGATCATTTAAAAGAGAAAAATGTAATGACTTAGGGAGAGCAAGTATTCATACCAGCTATAAAACACACGTATTCGTCACATTCAAGAACCACTTGGTGAACTACAATGAGCTATGCTGTTCTTTTGCTCTAACACGATATGTACCTCTATTACGATATCTCATGTAAAGCAAGGATCACGATTCATCCATACACAATGAACCGCCACACCCGTAACCCCTAGGAAGCACTGCACCTCCAGTTCTGGGGGAAAGTGCGCAGGATGTGCCACTTCAGGTTGATGATGCCCACAGGAAAAGTAGTAAAGGTCATATATTCTCTACATAAGCAGGGAACCTGGCAATGTCTCTTTAAATGGTTGATATCAGAGTGCTACAGGGGGAGAGAAAGCGCATTTTCCCTTAATTCAATTAGAAAGCTGCCCCCCTGCCCCTCCCTCCCTCCCTCCCGCACACCAGCCGGCAGTAATGCACGCAGACACTGCCACCTGTGTCATACTCAGGGACTACCCATCAATCACAATTAGCCAATTAGCTGGCACAGCCTGCCCAGCTCAGCCACTCCCCGGGCTGGAGATTGAAGCGGACGGTTAACCTTTAAAGTGCAGACTAGTTTACAGAGAAATAAAAAAGAAAATACAGGGAAAGAGGGTGAGAGTAAGATACGGCAGAGAGGGAGATACAGACACAACAGATGGGGAGAAAGGGATCATAGAAAGAGAATAAGGGTGAGCGCATAAGTCAGGGACAAAGAAAGGATAAAGTTCCACTTCCTCTTGACGATTTGCTTTATAAATGACTGAACAGTATCTTATAATCTGGGGTGAATCGAAGCAAACTCAGTTATCTGTAGCTCACAGGATCCTTCAAAGTCTCACCTTCCCTACATCAAGTATCATTATAGTCTTCTCCCAATCATCATGTTGTTGATGTTATCCTTTATAAAAGTATTTTATGGAGTAAATGTATTTAATTAGAGTATTTATTATTCAAGTTAATTCTAATACATATGCTAGTTTCACAGCATATGCTAGTTTCATAGCAGACGAATAATGATAAGGTCACCTGGCTGGCTTGTACACAGAAAGGCTGTGTGGGTTCAGCTGGAAGTTGCTGTGGTTGACATGCGCCAGTGAAAGGGCGTTGCAGGACACTGCATTTGGATTCAGGGGTCTGGTACTTTCACTTTGGAGTCAGAAGCACAAAAAGAACTCTCTACAATCTTTTTATATTTGACCATCAGTGAAATGGCATAGATTATAATTTGAGAACTATGGATATTTCAGAGCACATTACTGCTGCCTCAAATGAAACTGAGCTGCTTTTGGTGATTATTTTCCATTTGTCTTACTGTTTCAATATTTGTGTACATATTTTCACTGTCAATATATGTAATGTTGTAAAGCACAGGTATACATAAATAACTTCATATAAAAATCTAAACTCTTATTTTCAATGATCTTTTTTTAAATGTAAATGTTTCCTCACTGAGGATACGCAGAGCTGGGAGATGACACTGATAACCTCCTGCTGCTGCAGGTAGTACCTGTTTGAAGAGACATATCGGGCAGGGTTGAGTTTGTACACGAAGGACGTTCTATAAATACGTTTGGTATGGTATGATCTGAAGCTGAAATCACTTTTAGGCAATGTAAATAAATTGAAAAGCCATCATTGCCTGATTTTGGATGAAGCAGAGTACAAAGCAGAAGGGTAAGCTCTGGAATAATACAATAGTCAACATCCACCAAGAAATCATATTTGAGTATAAAATTCATCATAATTGTGTGCAGCTTTAAAATGTTACATGCTAGTCCTTTCTTCAGTCAATATCTGTGTCACAGACACAGAGACGCACGCACAGTTGAGCTCATCCCTTTTTTCATAGATGATGTCTGTTCAGAACCACAGAACAAAAAATGTCATCAGTCAGCAAGCCCCAAGTTTGGACGACGGTATGCATTCCTGTGCAGTGCCAGAGCAGACAATCCAGGTGCTGAGATACTGTAAACAGACAATGTCAGAATGAACAACTGTAAATAGAATTAATTGTAAGTAGAAGAAAAAAAATCCATAAGTTTATTAGCAGGATTTGTAAACTTGGTTGTTTTTCTGCAAGGAAAATCCGCCCCTAACCAACACGTCATCAGCAAGCACATAAAGGCTCTGTGTGTTATTCTCTCATGTCGCTTCTTTTGTTTCGGCCACTCAGTCAAGCGCTGGGAGGCCGAAATGGCAGTTGACCTCTTAGAACCTGGAGGAAGGGCTGCCCTCAGCCACGGATTCCCTGAGGTTTCACCCTACATCAAAAATGTTAAATATGTGAGTAGGGGGGTTTTCCTTATCCGAGTGCCGAGTGGTTCGTATTTAGTTGTGCGGGGTGCGTGGTCAGGTTGGACAGACTGGGCTCGTTCGCTCTGCGCAGTCATGCTCTGGGGGACGGGCCGTGTCTCAGCTGCTCATTTTCATTCATTTTTCAATATTTTGGGGGGTAGGTGGCGGTGCGCCACTGTGGGGTGCGTTAATTATTTATTAGGTAGTGAGTGGTATCCCACAAACATCATTTAGTTACTTCACAATAAATTAAATGTTTGTTTTGTAAAACAAACAACAATAAATAAATAGAACGACCATTTACAGCATTTAGATTGATAAATAATATATTGATAAAGAATATTAAACAACTGCTTACAGTATTTGTTTAGCTTTATAGCCTATGGAGCTATTTTTTTCTCTACAGTTTAAGTTCTACAGTTATTTACTGCTTCGGACACAAATGACATCAAAACGGTAACAAAATGTTTCAACATGTTTCAACAGTTCTATAGTGTTACAAGATGACGAATGTAGCAACATTCGCTACCACTTAAACTCGGCTTCTCTGCGTTCATTCTTTCCCATATGATTTGTTAAAAGCTTCAATGTACCTCTGTAGAAGCTGGCGGCACAGCTAGCAAAACGTTAGGACTATTGTCTATCAACACAGTTCCGGTGTCGTCTTAATTTGTTGATTTATTTGACTTATCTGTGTCACTTATATTTTTTTCTTCTCGTCCTCGCTGTTAAAAGTCGGTGGGAGGGCAGCCCCCTCCCCCCCCGTTTAAAAAGTGCGTGGGCAGTGGCCCGTTGGCCCACCCGTCTCTGGCGCTCATGGGCCTCACGCAGGTAGCCATCTAGCACCCACGAACGAGGCCTCCGGCCAAATTTATCATTCACTCGGGCCCTGAGCGCCCATCAGTCATCGGGCCCTGAGTGCCCATCACAGTCATTAAATCATCTGCAATTGCAATCATTCATTCATTGCAGATTCTCTGAACTGAACTAAATGTTAACAATGCAAACAAGGGTGTACAGCTCAAGTGTTTTGGTTAATGATCACCCAGGAGATATTTAATCTTGGAGTGACAGAATTGACTGATATTACCCTATTATCAATGGATGTTGCTTCTTTATGCCCCACTTTTTTCTGTAGTTTAGTTTCATTAAATATCTTAAACAAACACTGTCATTCCTCTTCTTCAGTTACTTTACAGTTGACTACTGTAGCACTGTACTTTAGTGAATATATAGTCAGCCCGGACCTCTTCACCCAAATCGACTTCTAAGTCAAAAATGTTTAAAAGACAGAACAGTGATGTTGACTCTTCTAGGTGTGTCCCTATAATAAAAAGGGGGCTTGCAGAGCAATTGACGTGACAAAATGAAACAGCACAGACTCCTGTAAGAGTATTCTAAACAAACAAAAAAAAAATCATGACATTTTGCAGCGTGGTTGCTTATTAAACCAGCACAACCCCCCCCCCAAAAAAAACACCTAGGTTTACAGCCGTCCACAAGTGTACCAATTAGTGCCTTAATGCGATTCCTCACCCCAACGACTAAAACACTAAAGCAATCAAGGAATATATTAATGTAGCAGTGACTGGATGAATGATGAACATCAAAATGAATGACTGACTCCAAAACACATAAACAAGAGAATAATGCAATATTGGAATGAATGAATACAGAATTAATTTGATAAGTGATTAATCATTTCTTTGTAAACGTCTGCTGTCGCCCTATTAGATACCTAGTCTTATGATCCCTCATGGGACTAAAGTAGAAAAGACGGATGGGTTGTGACAATGCAGAGTCTGGCATGAGTCCATTGACATGGAGGGACACCTGCTGAGACACAGGCCCTCCCTCCCTCACTCACTCACTCCAGTGCCAGGATTGTAGGAACCGCTGCCTTACCGGCTCTCTGGACAGCTTCTCTTAGCTAATAAGGAACTTTTCTGTCCCTACAGAAACAAGCAAGATTATGCAAAACAGCTGCCCTGTTTAACTACACCCCGACATGCACACAGCATGGGGCAGGGCCTCTTTGCAGTCAAGCTTGCATGTGATATACAGCTACGGCCAAATACATAGGTCTAAATAAAAATCATGTTCTATTGAGACGTCTAATTTGAGGAACTTATACAGCTCTGGCCAAAAGTTTTGCATCACCTAGAATTTTAGGATTCAGACATAATTAAAAGAAATATATGTATCTGAACATAATTTTGATCTTTTATTTAACATCATGTAATCAAAGAAACTATAAAATGATATCGCAAAAGTCTACCGGAAACCATAATAGTAGTACAGTGTTTCATGTTAGATGTCGAAATGTTTCAAATCAGTTGACTATATGGAAAACTACAAAGCGGTGCGTAATTCAATATGTTAACGTACCATTATTCAGCAGGTTTCATTCGACTTTATGAAGCAAAATTAGAAACTTTTGGCCAGAGCTGTAAGCTTAAATTCCTCTCAAAGTAAAAGTGTGCCCTTTTATCCTCATGAGTAATACGCTTGGTTAAATATAAGCAGCTTCAAATGCTATTTAAATTGCTTCTCTCATACTTCCCTTACTATTTTAAAGTGCTTGCAATCAATCTCAGTGGTTCAGACCAGGGACTTAAGATTCTCTAGAGAAGCTCAAAGCAGCTCACAAAAGCTCACTGCCAGGTAAAGGTAGATTCAGACATCAATGAGAACTCATGTAGCTCCAGAACCCCTCAGAATGAGTGCAAACATCCAAAAATAGTAACAGTAAAGAAATGTAAAGGGTTCTGCTTATGTATCCCGAGATACAGCCTGAGCAAAACTGGTTTTCTGTCTGTATTGCATTCGAATGTAGGCTTGTTGTAGTGGTGATGACTACTAATGAAATCCAAGGACTCGCTAACTGTTCAAGCTATACTGTGTGTCTGACTGCGAGTGTCAGTACCTGCAGCCACGGTGTTTATAGCGCCCTCCTGGCCGATGATGTGCTCTCGCAGTCTGCGCTCCAGCGGGAACCTCCTCCTCTCCTCAGCTTCCCGACGCCGCTGAACTTCCTGGAACTGAAAGAGTGTGAAAAGGAAGTGGGTCACTCGGGACTGACCATCCCCATAGCACAGCACAGCAGCCAAAACCCTTCAACCCCTCGCTTCTGAATAAGCTAGTACAGTAGAACCTCAGAGTCAGGAACACTAAACTTCCAAACTGACCGCTCTACCGAACATCCCACTTTCAACCGGAAGAGTGCAATCACTCTACCATGCGTGCAATGCAACCAGATAGGCACTCCTATAGTGGTAACGGAGAAGGCAAAATTACTGTACCAACAAATGTATCCTGAAAGGTGAGGCAAGCAATTTTACTAGGAACATTTTTGTTTTAAACAAAGCACAGGTTTATAGTTTGTAAAACAGCCGAGGGACTGGGTGCAGTTTGGACTTATTGTTTAGAGCTGGGTGACAGGGTAAGAGTGGAAAATAGTTAGACAGTATGGCTTAGTGGTTAGTATTGAAGAACTGGATGAACCTTTCTTAGCTCCTGTACATTTTTTCGTTAAAAGGGCCCCAAAGAAAGTTATTTAACCAAACTCATCATTGGAACTAAAAAGGACCTGAAAAAAAAACAACATGTTAATATTACGGCCTATGAAGCTCAGCAAGCATTCTCACCTGATATTTTGTACTCTTTCTACCGTCTTCCCATACCAGTCTATTTTATTCATTATTCAAGTCTTGAACTTACTAGTATTCAGTCCATTGTTAAACTGTATTTGCTTGTTATTATCAATGTTTGTACACTACATTGTAAAGGGTATGGAACAGTTTTGGTACAAAGGGGAAAATACATAATATTCTTCATACTTTAAGCAATACTGACCCATTAACTGAAATAGGGTAGGGTGTATAATCACGCCTCCACAAACTGTTCAACTACAACAAGCCTCAGCCTCCCCCTCCTTAAATTACTGTTTTGAAATATACATTAACAACAGAGTGTCTCGATTGAAAATAAATAAACAAAGAAATAGAAAGAAAGAAAAATCACAGAAATAAAAAGGAGGAGAACGTCAGCATCCCTCAATTGCAGCAGCCCCCAGTGCAGTTTTCCCTGTTAGGATCCTGGCCCTGACAGAAATAAGACAATAAATTGGTTGGAAATGCAATTTTCTAATGGTGCCATTTGTCTCTCCCTACAAGGACCCATCCATCCAGACTCCTGCTTTATATGAAGCAATAAAGTTTCCCAGCTCTGCCCCCCAGAGGACCGGGGCTCTGGATAGGAAAGCACAGGCCTGCCTGCCTCTCTCCCTCTCTTTCCCTCTCCCTCTCAATCTATCTATCTCTTAACATACACAAGCCCTCAGGGCAGAAATATTTCATTGTTTCCCTACTTTTTCAAATAGCTGTGGGGTAAGCTCAGCTCAAGCACTTATCCAATCCCAGGCCCTGCATTGCTCTCAACGCCTGAACGTCTGTTTCTATCTGCTTCCTGAAGTAACTTAAAAAAGGTAAACTTTTTCCGATTCTTATCTGTAACTATCTTTTTTTGCTGTTCCCCTTTGGTGTAATTCTTTAATATGAAAGAGCGCAACTTGTCCTATGCTACTGTTTGCACCTTAAAACTAGTTCTGGGACAAATATCCGGCCTTGTTTGTATTTGTACAAATGATGCTTTCGATTTCCAGCTAAGTACAAATTATTTGTTAACATTTTAAAAGAATATTCGAACATGGAAAACCCATGTTTGTCTCAGCACTTAAAACAGTCAATCATAAAACCCAAATAAATTTAAAAAAAAAACATTTGTCACAGAGAAGTTCTCTCTTTCTCTGTGCTGACTGAGCTGATATTCCATGTGAAGGCTCTCTTTCAAAGCCACTCAGAGGCAGGTGTGGAAGGCTTGGGCTCTCACTGACAGACCCAGTAATTGCGGGGCAAGTTCTGCATCACAAACTGTCCACTTTAATCGTACTAAGTGTTGCTTTTAAATAATACAGCTTTCAGAAGAGCTCACACAACAAGGGGGATTAACTCGTAGATATCGAGCCCCATTCTCCAAGGATCCGCCCTGTCAAGACCCTCAGGGGGTTTATTATGTGTATGAGTAAAATCGGTCAGGACGGACGCAAAGACATTTCTGACTCACAGACTAAGGAAATCTGCACGGACAGACAGCGTTGTGCGATAATGCATTTTTTCATTTTCGAGAATGGTAGGTATGAAAAATATAATCTCAAAATGCAACAAAAAACACGCTTTTTATTGGTCTAATGAATCAAGCTTAGGAAGTACTGCTCCTGTGTTACTGTATATGCAACTCACAGACCAGCTCTCACTTCTCATTAACTCACAGACCAGCTCTCACGTCTCATTAACTCACAGACCAGCTCTCACGTCTCATTAACTCACAGACCAGCTCTCACGTCTCATTAACTCACAGACCAGCTCTCACGTCTCATTAACTCACAGACCAGCTCTCACGTCTCATTAACTCACAGACCAGCTCTCATGTCTCATTAACTCAGACCAGCTCTCACTTCTCATTAACTCACAGACCAGCTCTCACGTCTCATTAACTCACAGACCAGCTCTCACGTCTCATTAACTCACAGACCAGCTCTCACGTCTCATTAACTCACAGACCAGCTCTCACGTCTCATTAACTCACAGACCAGCTCTCACTTCTCATTAACTCACAGACCAGCTCTCACGTCTCATTAACTCACAGACCAACTCTCACGTCTCATTAACTCACAGACCAGCTCTCACGTCTCATTAACTCACAGACCAGCTCTCACTTCTCATTAACTCACAGACCAGCTCTCACGTCTCATTAACTCACAGACCAGCTCTCACGTCTCATTAACTCACAGACCAGCTCTCACGTCTCATTAACTCACAGACCAGCTCTCACTTCTCATTAACTCAGACCAGCTCTCACTTCTCATTAACTCACAGACCAGCTCTCACTTCTCATTAACTCACAGACCAGCTCTCACTTCTCATTAACTCAGACCAGCTCTCACGTCTCATTAACTCAGACCAGCTCTCACGTCTCATTAACTCAGACCAGCTCTCACTTCTCACTCACAGACCAGCTCTCACTTCTCATTAACTCACAGACCAGCTCTCACTTCTCATTAACTCACAGACCAGCTCTCACGTCTCATTAACTCAGACCAGCTCTCACGTCTCATTAACTCAGACCAGCTCTCACTTCTCACTCACAGACCAGCTCTCACGTCTCATTAACTCAGACCAGCTCTCACTTCTCATTAACTCACAGACCAGCTCTCACTTCTCATTAACTCACAGACCAGCTCTCACGTCTCATTAACTCACAGACCAGCTCTCACTTCTCATTAACTCACAGACCAGCTCTCACGTCTCATTAACTCACAGACCAGCTCTCACGTCTCATTAACTCACAGACCAGCTCTCACGTCTCATTAACTCACAGACCAGCTCTCACGTCTCATTAACTCACAGACCAGCTCTCACTTCTCATTAACTCACAGACCAGCTCTCACTTCTCATTAACTCACAGACCAGCTCTCACGTCTCATTAACTCACAGACCAGCTCTCACGTCTCATTAACTCACAGACCAGCTCTCACGTCTCATTAACTCACAGACCAGCTCTCACGTCTCATTAACTCACAGACCAGCTCTCACGTCTCATTAACTCAGACCAGCTCTCACTTCTCATTAACTCAGACCAGCTCTCACGTCTCATTAACTCAGACCAGCTCTCACTTCTCATTAACTCACAGACCAGCTGTCACGTCTCATTAACTCACAGACCAGCTCTCACTTCTCACTCACAGACCAGCTCTCACGTCTCATTAACTCACAGACCAGCTCTCACTTCTCATTAACTCACAGACCAGCTCTCACGTCTCATTAACTCACAGACCAGCTCTCACGTCTCATTAACTCAGACCAGCTCTCACGTCTCATTAACTCACAGACCAGCTCTCACGTCTCATTAACTCAGACCAGCTCTCACTTCTCATTAACTCAGACCAGCTCTCACGTCTCATTAACTCACAGACCAGCTCTCACGTCTCATTAACTCACAGACCAGCTCTCACGTCTCATTAACTCACAGACCAGCTCTCACGTCTCATTAACTCACAGACCAGCTCTCACGTCTCATTAACTCAGACCAGCTCTCACTTCTCATTAACTCAGACCAGCTCTCACGTCTCATTAACTCACAGACCAGCTCTCACGTCTCATTAACTCACAGACCAGCTCTCACGTCTCATTAACTCACAGACCAGCTCTCACGTCTCATTAACTCACAGACCAGCTCTCACGTCTCATTAACTCACAGACCAGCTCTCACGTCTCATTAACTCACAGACCAGCTCTCACTTCTCATTAACTCACAGACCAGCTCTCACTTCTCATTAACTCACAGACCAGCTCTCACGTCTCATTAACTCACAGACCAGCTCTCACGTCTCATTAACTCAGACCAGCTCTCACGTCTCATTAACTCACAGACCAGCTCTCACGTCTCATTAACTCACAGACCAGCTCTCACTTCTCATTAACTCACAGACCAGCTCTCACGTCTCATTAACTCAGACCAGCTCTCACGTCTCATTAACTCAGACCAGCTCTCACGTCTCATTAACTCAGACCAGCTCTCACTTCTCACTCACAGACCAGCTCTCACGTCTCATTAACTCAGACCAGCTCTCACTTCTCATTAACTCACAGACCAGCTCTCACGTCTCATTAACTCACAGACCAGCTCTCACTTCTCATTAACTCACAGACCAGCTCTCACTTCTCATTAACTCACAGACCAGCTCTCACGTCTCATTAACTCACAGACCAGCTCTCACGTCTCATTAACTCACAGACCAGCTCTCACGTCTCATTAACTCACAGACCAGCTCTCACTTCTCATTAACTCACAGACCAGCTCTCACTTCTCATTAACTCACAGACCAGCTCTCACTTCTCATTAACTCACAGACCAGCTCTCACGTCTCATTAACTCACAGACCAGCTCTCACGTCTCATTAACTCACAGACCAGCTCTCACGTCTCATTAACTCAGACCAGCTCTCACTTCTCATTAACTCAGACCAGCTCTCACTTCTCATTAACTCAGACCAGCTCTCACGTCTCATTAACTCAGACCAGCTCTCACTTCTCATTAACTCACAGACCAGCTGTCACGTCTCATTAACTCACAGACCAGCTCTCACTTCTCACTCACAGACCAGCTCTCACGTCTCATTAACTCACAGTTCTACACCATTCAACATGTAACTAATAATGAATTATCAAACAACAGGGTTATTAATACCTTCACTTTCAATTAATGGCTGCACAGTCGTATGAATTAACAGAATTTCATAAGATTTGACAACCGAATAACTCATGTTTTGTAGTTCTCTGTAACACATTTTCTTGTTTAGAAGATAACTGACCACAGGTTCATAATGAAATCAAGTGAAACACCACAGATATATATTTGTATCTGAAGATTCTTGTGTTAAAAGCACAAGCCGGGATACAGAACTGCATTTTTAACCACACTGTGCAACCCTTTGAACGATTTTTCCAAACTGTACTTTTTTCAATAGGTTGAATTATAAAGTGTTTAGTGTCCACAAGAGAAATGTACTGCAGTATTGACAGAAATGCAGCCCTACACTTTGTGTTTGTGCACTAAATGAAATTACTTGTCATAGAAAAATAATACAACCCTCTCCCCCACCAGGGCACCCATTACAGACTTCTGCCTCCTTAGTTAGTTTGTGCTTCAATTACGCATTAACGCATTCAGTTGAAATGTATCTCAGCGTCTCAGATTTATCAGAGAAGATAAGGCAGACACATAACAGGTATATGTGCATTAGTACATTCCCAGTGTATGTTCTAATGCAGCATTCATTTTAATTATATAAATACTAGTAGTAACACGTTTTGAAAGCAACTTTTTCTTCATCAGACTTGTTAATAATAAACAAAGCAAAAGGGCAAGAGTCTGTAAGATAGGAATTGTGTCTCCAATATCATCTGTTACTATTTATCACATCTCAATGATAAACAACATAGACAAGACTGAGATCGTTTAAAGATGGTGCTCACATTAAAATGACACAAGTGGGCCTACATACTGTAGGATTCAATACACATGGAAAAAATAAGAGAATTTCTGCAAACACACCCTATTAACTGCAAAACAACTCCCATTGTAAATATTTCATTTTTGACCGTCACTTGTGGGCAGAATTCCCGTCTCACACACTGCCGTTGTTTACATGGACACATTTTTGCTCTTCTTTTACTCTCTTGTAAACACGACGACCGATAGACAGACAAAGAGAAAGAAAAGTGATTCAGGATCAGAAAGACAGGCAGACAGACAGACCATCCCTTCTCTTGTCACTGAAGTTTCCTGCAGGCCTACCTTCACCTCCCAGTCCTTGAGCAGCTTCAGCATCTCCCCTTCCTTGGCATACATGAGCGGCGTGTGCCCCATCTCATTGGCCAGCAGGGGGTTGGCACCTGGACACAGAAAGAATGGGTCAGAGGTTAAGCAAGGTCAGGGATTCACAGGGTCTCTCTCTCTCTTCTCAGACACAGAGCGGAAGTTAGGGGTCAGTTCTGCCCAGCAGGGGAGCGAGGTATTCTTAGGACAGCAGAAACCCTAACGGGCAGCAACAATATGCAGTGACCTAGGAGCCAAGAAGGACCAGTAGCCTTTCTTCTTTTCTCAAGGGAAAACAGGGAAAAGATTTTGGTGAATATAGTGGCAGTGACCCGCTATGGCTGCCTGGTTATTAAAAGCGGGTAGGGATGAGGCAATGGCTTTTCGTTGTGAAAGGACGTCACAACCACATGTTCTGCTTTGTCTTGGGGTGTTTAGCACTGCTCCTACCCTGACCCTGGCTTTGTCATCCACAGGTAGGTACAAGATAGGTTACTAAATAATTGCAGTGTTATTGGATACTGATAAATGCCATCAGATCCCTTTTTTTACCCACTGGTGCGATTCTGTTTAACTATATCCAACAAATTATTTAATAGGGAAATGGTTAACCTAGTGAAATATGCACAAGCACAGATGCTACAATTTAAAAAAAAAAAAGATTTATGAGACTCTGAATCAATGAGAATTTTTGGCCTCATTAAGTGAGATTTGAAATAAAACTGTGAAAATAGAGTAGAATAAATACACAAAAACATACAGAAACTATTGTTTGAAAAAATCTGATTTTGTTTCAAGGCTCCATGTAGCTCAAGAAACCGAAAACAGTAACCCAGCAGCCTGCCTGGTGGTCAAGCAAGCTCAATAAATGTAACCTGCTTGACATCCCAGTATTCAACAGGGCTTTTCAATACAAATAATCTGTTCAGATAACTTCTAAGACATCAGTAAACAATACATTATGTGATCTATGATGGTCAATGCATAACATTTTTTTTGCTCGGTTCTTCAACACAAAAAGATAATCTGGAATTTCAAAGAAATTTGAGAAAAAGTTGTGGTGGTCAGCTTCCTCAAGAGTCTGCAGGAAATCGTCTACTGATAAAAAACGCTAATAAGAAAGTCTTACGGCAAATTGTCCACTGTGACATGGCAGCTTGTAAGCTACTAACCTGCTTTGCCACATCTAGAACTCCCAAGCCACACTGCGGACGGGCGGATCGATCAATCTAATCCCTGGTTTCATAGCGGCCTGGACACCAGGTTGACTAATTGCTGTAATCATTGATAAAACCTGACGACTTCTTCATGGATCCCAATCAATATCAGAGAACATAAAAATAGAAAGCAATAACTAACAAAATACCCACCCCCCTCTTTGTTTTTCACCAACATAACAAATAGCATCATTTGGCCCTTTAATATCACAGACCTTTGCCCTCTGGCAGAAACACTTCATAAAGGATCAAGCCTGGCACCCCCCAGCCTCCCACCCCCCCACACACAGTCCCTAGCAGCCTCTCGACTGTGTTAAACAGAGAGAGGCAGCTGGTTGCAGCTTGCACTGCCTCCTGGACACTGTCAGTACCTGCTGAGGGTTCAGATGACCTCTGGACTCTCAAGATCCCTGGCAATTAGTCACCTCCCACTAGCTGTCTTATGCATTGGGGGTGCACAGCTGAACGAGACCCCAGGCTGTATGTGTACAGGGAGGGCCTGGACCAGTATTAGGGGCTCCTGTTTGATAAATGAAGACGAGTCTCCTAGACCCTCTGGAGTCCAGAGTGCAGTCCGGCCCAGGAGGTCACTCACCGGGGAAATAACTTACTCCTCCTCTCCACCCCTCCACGTATCGGAAAAAGTTTAGCGACTGACAGCACCCAATTTTTCAAATTTTATTAAACTTGCCTGGGTAAAACAGATGTATATTCTGTCATCTCAATATCCACCTATCCTTATTGCATGTACATCATACCTATACATGAAGTGGTAATAGCAATTATTCAGAATCCAAAAGGGTTTATATTTTATTAATTAATTAATTTATTATTTCTAAGCAGACGCCCTTATCCAGGGCGACTTACAATTGTTACAAGAGATCACATTATTTTTTACACATTATTTTTTACATACAATTACCCATTCATACAGTTGGGTTTTTACTGGAGCAATCTAGGTAAAGTACCTTGCTCAACGGTACAGCAGCAGTATCCCCCACCTGGGATTGAACCCACAACCCTCCGGTCAAGAGTCCAGAGCCCTAACCACTACTCCACACTGCTGCCCCATGCATAGAATATGAAATTATGGATACTGTTTAGAGTAACTGTCCTCTAACCACTAGGCCGGAGAGACTCCCAGTCTCTCAGTTCTAACCACTTGGCCACACTGGCTCACTTGTACATAAAGGGAGATTGTGTAGAGTAATGCTGACTTAGTTTCTCTCCCCAGCCTGGCACTCTGTTGTGTGGGTGACAGGTTAAAGATGGAGTGCCAACTTCCTGTCAGCTGGTGAGGAGACGGCTGAAGATGCTGACTTGTCACTCTGACATCTGGGGCAGGAGCCAAGGACCTTCTTCATCATCAACATCACCTTCTTCTACTACTACTTAGTCACCAGTAAGTGCTTCACTCAAACACACGCTTACAGGGTTAAAACAGTCAGCTACAAATGACAGTAAGCCATGAGATGGAGTAAATATTTACTGCCTTTATGTGCAGTAAAAGGAGAGAAGCAGACACAGCCGTTATATATTGAGTTGATATATGTTCTTCATAACATGGTCTGACAATTGTAACTGCTGGGAAGCTTTTGAAAAGTATTTGGTTTTGTCGTAATCTAAAATTCTAATAGGATTGTCGCACTCAGGGCCAGATTAACCTATATGCAAATTACGCTATAGCGTAGGGCTCCCAGCAGAATTTAGGCCCCCGCAAGGTCGCTGTTTGTTTGGGACATTTTACAAAAACTGCATGCGGGCAGACGGGCCCACACACACACACACACAGGAAGAGAGGCGCACAGAAGCTTGCTTTTGGTTAATTTTGTTCTTTTATGACAGCTATGTATTTCTTTCTCGATGACAGCATACCTGGTCTCTGAGTCTCTCACGCAAGCAGCTTCCTGCTAGTGTACAATACCAAATCCCCCACGCCCTCTACCTCCTGGGAAAGATCCGTCCCTAGTCCTACTACGTCAAAGGCATCAGTCTGCAGGATAAAATGCGGTTCAGATAAGTTATCTAATTCAATTCAAAGATGCTTTCTCGTTATTATTGATTGGGACTGAAAAAAATGCATATATTGAAAATAAAGTAACAGTTAGGAAATATCATCTTGCAATTAACAGGTTCCTACGATGTAGTGTACGGTGTACTCACCTATTTCAGACTTTGCATATGATTCATATCAAATTAGCTTTATGCTGGCCTTGTTTGTATCCGAATATCTCATAGGGAGCTCAAAGCAACCCACGAACACATATGAGCGAGTCTCAATGGGGCTGACGGAGCACCCTGTAGTGTATGAACTATCCTTAAGAGTGCAGAAAATATAAACCGTGTTCACAGCGCTGTATGGGGGCATAACCGTTTAACTGTATAAGAACAATATAGTAATAACCGCAGACAAATCGGGAGAATATATATTTTTTCCCTCCATAATGGATTATAAATTGCAAAGCCAATCACATTAAATATAAAAGCTTTTTTTTTTTTTTAAAAAAAAAAAGCAATTCTCAAGTCTGCAAAACATAAAAAAGTGCCTAATTTTGTTTTGAAACTGGAAAATTAATGGTTACCTTGCACAGGCATGATGGAAAATACTGTAAAGTGACTGCATCTGTATTTGTCACCTTATTTTTTTAAACTTTTTGTGCAAACTCCATGGCCGAACATATATTTAAGAAAAATAAACCTGTGATTGGTTCTTCTCAGTGCTGTGAAAGAGCCGAACACACAACCAGAGAACTGAAACAACGGCTCAGGCCAGTGATGGGGTAGAAGCAGTAGAGGGGTGGCGGTACTTTAGTCAGAAGAAACCCAAGAGCCCCTCCCCATGCTTTTTCCTTTATTTCTTTTGGAGTAATGACAAATGACTGGATTTAAACTAGAACATAACAATAGTTCAAACAGCTGGTATCTGAAATCCCAGGGAATCCATTGAAAACGTCTAACCTATTATCATCTATCAGCTAACCTGGCACCCCACCGCTACGATTAAAGAAAAAATATGTAAAGGTGTTCAAGTACTAAAAAAGAAACTGAAATATTTAGCAGCGCATCCCTGGAAATTAGGCCCACAGAGAACGAGGATACAGAATGAGGTTAAGGGTTTAGTTTGTGAGGATCAGGACAGTGGTAAGATCACAGTAGCTAAGTGCATCATTCTCTGGATTATCAATAAAACGTCACCTAACAGTGAGTAAGGCTTTCTGTATCAACTAGGCCAGGAGTTTTACACAGTCTACATTTACACTAACTAAAAGGGACAGGTGACTGTGCAGCACCTGGAACATCTATCGTCAATAATAACTGGGACAACTTGGTTTGCTTGGATCGAGTTACTAGTGTACAACTGTTGATAAGACCTTCCCAAACAGACACATCCATCAATACAACCCAACCCCTGTACCTTTAGTTATACAATTGCGTGTGTTCTCAAACCAGAAAAGAAGAACACTGGACAGAACAGGCCAGGTTACCAGGGTGTTCATAAAATCACAGTTTAGATAATCAAGATTTTACTCTGCTAGACAAAATAGATTTCTGAAGCAGGAGTCACTGAAATATTTTTTTGTGTGTACACTTACCACCAAGTACACCAACCCATCAAACCATAGTACTTGCGTTTGACTTGTTCTTTAGAGTCTGGGCACTTGTCAAGGTCACCTTTACCTGAGGCAGACAGTCGTTTGCCTATTCAACCGGTGTCGCTCGCAAAAACAACCTTCATTCGCGACCTCAGAAACTAATATCAAGATCAGAATGAACACTGATGCCTTCACTAGCTGCATGCTGATGTATTTTACATCACTGTTTGTGAACTAGCTTTGTATACCGTGTGCTCTGACCAGTTCTAATTCAATGAACCACAACTGAAGTGCTTCTGTAGAAATCTTTAGCAAGACTAAATGGCAGGAACATAAATATTATTGTACAGAAAATAAATATTTCCAATTGAATGCCAATGATGTAATTATCAATACACAAATAAAGACACTGGCCTATTTTGGATAAGGTCTACTATCTTCCAGTGCAGTATCTTCAGTTAACTGACACCATTAACAATCTGGCAGCAAGGAACTTTAGGCTGTCTAAAGACAATTACTGTATGTCATGAAATCAGCGATTGGCAGACGGCTTTATGCCAATTATATATCAATATACAGCTATGACCAAAAGTTTTGCATCACCCTATAGAATTAAGTAATTTTGCTTCATAAAGTCAAATGAAACCTGCTGAATAATGTTCTGTTAACATATTAAAATTACATACTGCTTTGCAGTTTTCCATACACTTCATGAAAAACGGACAAAAATGTGACATGTCGAAATCTAACATAAAATCTCATACTACTATATGGCATCCGGTAGACTTTTGCACTATAATGTTGTAGTTTCTTTGATTATATGGTGTTAAATAAAATATCTAAATGATGTGTCAATCCTAAAATTCTAGGTGATGTGAAACTTTTGTCCAGAGTAGTATAGTAGGACTAAAGGTGTAGTAGAACTAAGCATTTCTGTACTTGCATATAGAATTACAAGGGTTCACTTTACTTCTTAATTCTAAGATCCATTATCACCCAGATATTGGCCTACAATCGGCTACCTGGTTAAAAGACTGTGGCAGTCTGGCTCGCAGTGGTGATGTGGATGACGTCACGGACCAGGAAGTAACTCAAACCAAAACAGTGGATGGGCGGTTGAAGCTGAGTGCTGGTGCACTCAGCGTATTTAATAAACAAAACAAAAACAAAAGATTTAACAAAACACCAAACAAAAGGGCACGAGGGCCGAACGAATAAACAAACAAGTAAGTTTCGTGCTGGATACTCCAGCACGTTTTAGCAATTGTTTTCTTCCTCTCTCTCTCCCGTTCTCCACTCTCGAACACTCCACACCCCGAGTGCATAGTGCTGCTGGTTTATATACTCTGGCCGAGGGATTTAACTAGTTGGTAATTATCTTATTATCCCCCGGCCAGAGTCTGCACGCGTTTGGTAAGGATGCATGACTGTCAGCTAGTTAAATAATCAGTAGCTGATCAGCCATGCATCCTCACGAGGTTTTTAAATATAACAATAAAAGACGCGGCGCTTTTACCCGCGCCGCAAACAAAAATACAAATAATAATAAATAGGGGCGGGACACTCCGCCACACATGCCCCCCCTTGTGCGCAGCACACATGGCCTTTTCGGCCACCTCCCCCCTTAGTCCCCAAAGTCCCGGTTAGCAGTCCCGGCGTAGGAACAGGGGCAGCAGCGGACCAAAGGTGGCGGCCACGGTGGGATGTCCTCCTCCCACCCAAACAGCCGTAGCGTTCCAATGGCCCGCGCACCGGCCGGCTCCTCTGGCCAAAAAAATTTTGGGGGTGGTCTCCAGACCTGCCCCCCCTTCTTCATGGCCGGCCACCCTTTCTCCTGCAGCGAAATTGCTGCGGGGGAAGCTGGTCTCCTGACCTCCCCCCCCTTCTTCCTGGCTGGCAGCTGCCCTTCATGGGGCTCCAGCCACAGTATTTCCTGCCGCGAAAGTGCGGCTGGGGGAGCTGGTCTCCTGACCTCCCCCCTCCTCTTCACGGCCAGCAGTTCCCCTCCGTGGGGCTCTGACCACATGATCTCCGGCCGCGAAAGTGCGGCTGGGGGAGCTGGTCTCCTGACCTTCCCCTTCCTCTTCATGGCCAGCAGTTCCCCTCCGTGGGGCTCTGACCACCCAAACTCCTGCCGCGAAAGTGCGGCTGGGGGAGCTGGTCTCCTGACCTCCCCCCTCCTCTTCACGGCCAGCAGTTCCCCTCCGTGGGGCTCTGACCACAGTGTAGTGACCCCAGGCGAAGCAGGATCCCTGGCGACCCCAGGCGACTGCAGCGGCAGCGGACCCTCGGGAGGTGAACTCGGGAGGGGAGCCCCTGGCCATGGAGGCGGCAGCGGGAGCTCCACTTCTCCCTCGTTCTCTGTAGCTGGTGGCTCTCCAGGTGATGCGGAGCAACAGGCAGCCCCAGGCGATGCGAAGCAGGCATCCCTGGGTGGTGCGAGGCAGGGCAGGAGCAGTCCTTCCCATGACGGTGGATGTGGAACCAGCAGGTATTCACCCTCTGCTGGTGGAGGTGGGAGGGGAAAGCAGTCCTCCCACGGCGGCTGAGGCGGAACCAGCAGGTATTCACCCTCTGCTGGTGGAGGTGGGAGGGGAAAGCAGTCCTCCCACGGCGGCTGAGGCGGAACCAGCAGGTATTCACCCTCTGCTGGTGGAGGTGGGAGGGGCAAGCAGTCCTCCCATGGCGGTTGAGGCAGAACCAGCAGGCATTCACCCTCTGCTGGTGGAGGTGGGAGGGGCAAGCAGTCCTCCCACGACGGTGGAGGCGGAACCAGCAGGCATTCACCCTCTGCTGGTGGAGGTGGGAGGGGCAAGCAGTCCTCCCACGGCGGTTGAGGCAGAACCAGCAGGCATTCACCCTCTGCTGGTGGAGGTGGGAGGGGCAAGCAGTCCTCCCACGACGGTGGAGGCGGAACCAGCAGGCATTCACCCTCTGCTGGTGGAGGTGGCGGAGGCAGAGGCAGCTCTTGCTGCTCTGCTCCTGGTGATGGTGGAGACAGAAGCAGCTCCTGCTGCTCTGCTCCTGGTGGTGGTGGAGACAGAGGCGATGGGGCGGATGCTGGCCACTCAGAGGGAGGCTGTGGCGGTGCTGGCTCCCTCTGCTGTGGCGGCTGGGCTGGTGTGTGCCGTGCTCCCTTCAGCAGCATAAATAGAGGCTGCTGGGGAACACCAGCATCCTGCCCTTCTCCCCCCCAGAAAAATTCAGGGGGTTGAGCCTGTAACTCCTCCCCTTCTGGCTCTTGGGACTGCAGCTTGGGTCCTAGGGCTGTGGAAGCCCCGACTTCCCTCTCTTCGGGCCGTGGACACACCGACTCCTCCCTTTTGGGCTGTGGACGCACCGACTCCTCCCTTTTGGGCTGTGGATGCACCGACTCCCCCCTCTTGGGCTTAGGACGTTCGGGCTCCTCCCACTCAGGCGCAGGACGTTCGGGCTCCTCCCACTCAGGCGCAGGACGTTCGGGCTCCTCCCACTCAGGCGCAGGACGTGCGGGCTTCTTTGCCTTCTTAGCACCGCCCCTCCTTCCCTTCTTCGGGACCAGCAGTTCCACCTCCTGCCATGGAGGGGGTTGGTCGGGTGCTTTGTGCCCGACCTTGCCGACGGCAAAGCACCACTCCTCCCCTTTGAGGCAGGTGAGGCAGGTTTCCTGATCCACCTGCGGCGATGGTATGGCCTTCAGGTGGATCCACTCCTCCGCAGTCTCCACCTCACCTCGATCAAAGGCCTGCACAAAGAGGGGGTCTTCATATGGGCACACCTCAGGGAGGTGCCCATACTCCAGGCAGGCGAGGCACCATGTAGCCCCTCCTTCCTTCAACTCCCTCTGATGCGCATGCCACCTCTCCATATAGGCGTCCACTTCATCCATTTTTTTTTTTTTTCAAACACAAAAAACACTATTTGAAAAAACGAACACGAAAAAAACTTCCTTTGCTGTTCCTGGTCCGGCTGTTGGAGGCGTTGTTTGTCCCACGCAGGACACCATATGTGGCAGTCTGGCTCGCAGTGGTGATGTGGATGACGTCACGGACCAGGAAGTAACTCAAACCAAAACAGTGGATGGGCGGTTGAAGCTGAGTGCTGGTGCACTCAGCGTATTTAATAAACAAAACAAAAACAAAAGATTTAACAAAACACCAAACAAAAGGGCACGAGGGCCGAACGAATAAACAAACAAGTAAGTTTCGTGCTGGATACTCCAGCACGTTTTAGCAATTGTTTTCTTCCTCTCTCTCTCCCGTTCTCCACTCTCGAACACTCCACACCCCGAGTGCATAGTGCTGCTGGTTTATATACTCTGGCCGAGGGATTTAACTAGTTGGTAATTATCTTATTATCCCCCGGCCAGAGTCTGCACGCGTTTGGTAAGGATGCATGACTGTCAGCTAGTTAAATAATCAGTAGCTGATCAGCCATGCATCCTCACGAGGTTTTTAAATATAACAATAAAAGACGCGGCGCTTTTACCCGCGCCGCAAACAAAAATACAAATAATAATAAATAGGGGCGGGACACTCCGCCACAAAGACAAATGAAGATTCTGAGGTTTCCTTTTTTTAACAAGTTAAAAACTAAAATTAACTGCCACATTATTCACCAAATATGTTTAACCTAATTAAATTCTTATATATTTCAAATCCCATTCAGGCACTCAGTTGGACACAGGATGACCTGCTCCACCAACCCCAGTACCCGAAGGTGCAGACACAGGGTCAAGGGACACACACAGGAGGTCCACTGCAGGGTCAAAGGTCGCCTACCGTCAGGCACGTGGAAGCTTATACAGCCATAAACATTTATTAAGGTCCCTTGTTTAAGAAGCACGCACTGCTGGATGAACAGAGGCAGAAACAGAGACAGAGAGAGTGGTTAATGGAGTGCCCTGGGGGCTAACCAAGAGGGGACATGTGGAGAGAGGTAACTGGACACTGTCAAAGACAGGTGTGTGCAGAGAGAGAGAGGGGAAGGGATGGGGTGGGCTTTTAGGGAAGACAAAAGGAAACTTGAAAAAGCTTTCTGACAAAAACAAAAGAAATACCAGGAGTTCGCTCATGTAGTCAGACGAACACCCTTATATAAATAATATAAAATACAGAGCTTTTTAATAATGACATTTGTGGATCCATTTTCACAGGTCTTCCGTTATTTCTAGACTGTGAATTAAATTTGTGAAGCGCAATCTTAAAAAAATAAAAAATAAAGAAAATAGTGCTATGGTAAAGGAGCAGTGAGGGGAGACAAACAAACAAAACAAAACAAAAAAAACTTGTATTACCACTATAGAAACAAAGGTGAAAAAAACATAGTACACTGCACCTTAAAACAGAATGTGCAATTAAATCAAAAGTACATGGTAAAATGGATGAAAATACCTTTTTTTGCAATTAGTTAACTATCATTCCTAGGCATGATGTGTCTTAGTGATGATCTACCAATGTCAATACTATCTTTTTTATAGGGTTCATGAGCACTGATTCTCCCAAACCCGACTGAGTTGTATGTAAACTCTGTACATGTGTTTTCGGATCCATAACAATCAATTATTAAAGGATGAAATCCTTGTGCATGCAAACGCAGTAGATGTCTGCAGGTAGCCTCTGCCCTGTTCTCTTACACAGTGCGCAATGTCACTACGTTTTTTTAGCGTTGCATCTGGAGAATTGATTGCAGAGATGGTTAATAATACAGAACCGTACCCCAGAGGAGCAGTGGGAAGCAAGCAGGGCCATTTTCCAAATCTCTAAATTGCAGAGCAGGTTCGCTGAGGGGCAGGTGACTGCACAGCGATATAAAACAAACAGCACAGACAACAGTAACCATTTCAAATCATTCTTTGCAGAGTACAGATTATTATCTTTTTTCTTTAAAAGAAAGAAAATAAATAAAATATATGAATTCAGCAGCAAATAAACACTTTGTTTAAAAACTGTGCCAGGCAATTCATCAAATCAAAGGTATAAAAGGGACCACAAGACATTTTCCACTGTGAAGTGTGGAGGAGTGTTTTGGTTACATATGAAAAAACACATCTTCTTGAACCATTGTGGGGCTTAGTAGACAGAACAAAAAACCTAGGAGTATAGGATTCCTGCTGGATAGAACCGAGATTCAAGTGGTTGGAGCCGAGTTACTCAGGGGGCTGTACGGTTGTAATGGTTAAACTGAGGGACTGGGAGGCAGTGTGGCCTTACACTTGATGGAATGGAGGGAGTGCAGTCTAGTACGTAGAGTTGAGGTACTTGGAGGCAGAGGCCTCCAGTGTGACCAAGTTTCAAGGACTAAAGAGACTGGGAGGCAGTGTGGCCCAGTGGATAGGACAAGGGAACTGGGAGGCAGAGTGACCCAGTGTATAGGACGAGGGAACTGGGAGGCAGTCTCTGCCGACTCAGACCCCCAAATTCGAAGACCAAAAAAATGCATGTCACATTTAACTCTAACTGAAAAAAACATAATTAATCGGTAGCTGGAACAGTATAAATTACCTTTAACTTTATTTCAGTCAGTTTTATTGTCCTCCTTTGTTTAATTTGGCCAATGTGACTTTGTCACTTATCAAGCACAAACAGCCTTTAGATTGCATCTCCATTTTCTGACACACATCTCAGATGCCCCAAATTCTGCTGCACGGTTTCCCTTTTCTTCAGCAAACAAGACTTTTCTTTTAAAAGCTGCATCATAAAATGTGTATGAAGTTCGCCGCACATGTTAATATCGCGGGACTGTATGAAGAGTAATTACTGTGGTGGGCTTTACTGTGTACAGCAGCTCTCGTTCAAGCGCGCTAGAATAATCAACATGCGCAAATTCACAAATGTAAATTGGTACCCTAACTGAAAAACCCTGAATCCAAGTCGCTCCCCCCCAATTCACACTTTGTTGACAGAAACAAAAGTTCAACTTTAATTTTAGTAAATACAGTAAATTTCAAGAGCTAAATAACCACCAACATATCATGCAACAATACAGTAAGCTGAAAGAGTGGTTAGGATTATTTAAAAACATTTGTCCCTTAATTACGTTTTATTTAACACTGTGAATGAGGTATTATTTTTTAATTTTCATGCCCTATATAGTATGGAAATGTGCAGTAGGCCAACAGTTTGGTAAATGTCTTTTTGTAGGCAACAATATAGCTACTTTACTTACAGTAATAATCACTAAAATGTGTTTGATTAATGGATGTTAATGATCACTTTGGCAGTTTGACAAAAAAAGGCCATTACCAACAGAGATTAACCTCTAAGGGATTACTATTATTGTAAACCAAAATTTTTGTTTTTTTATTATTTTATTTTTTTAATGCTGCTGGAAAAATCTGTTAAGAAACCTATTTGTTACCACCTACTGTAGCAGCAGGACTGAACAGCAGAGCACAATTAGATACTGCAGATGACAGAGGGTTACCTGTATTTTTTGTTTTTTGTTTTTTTTATTCGGTCACAGAGGGCTTGAAGTGATTTATAGTTATTACGAGTCCCATACGATCGCAGCAGCCGATTTCAGCACTTTGTTTGTTGCTGTTTTGTAATGGAGCACCTGTGTGTTTGAAAAGTCAAGCCTGGTAGTTTTAAAAAGCAATTCATATTTAGCAAACGTATGGTACTGGGGAAAAAGTACAGCGAGACACAAGTCACCTAGCTTTAAAAAGACACAGTGCGGCGAGCAATATGTTCCTTGTAGAACTGGGTATCAGTATTTCAGTGCTTGATCCTACAAGCAGACTTCTAAACAGGCCTGGCAACGACTGCTTCTCAGCAGATAAGAGGCAAGACTTTTCAATCCATTACAGTTCCTATCCATTCAATTTGCACCATTTTTGTGAAAGGACAGTCAAACGTTTTTTTGTAACAAAAAACACCTCCTTTTAAAGGTTAATTTAAAAAGGACTCAAAAGTGTGTCTTTTTGTTAATAGTTTTGTGCTGTAGCGTTAAATATTTCACATGAAATAGTACCGGTTTCAAAAGTCTTGACAAGTCAGGGCCGAACTGCTGAAACCCTTGAGCACTATTATACCACTTCAATGATTGAAGCTTGACTACTGTGTAAGCACTGTCTAGCGCCCCCTACCTGCCTCCAGAAGAATCTGTACAGTGCGCAGGTCGTCTGCCAGGACAGCGTAGTGAAGCGCAGTGCAGCCACGGAAACTGGCCCGGTTATTCAGCCGATTACTGAACTCATCCTCCCGAGTCACCATCACTGCCAGAAAAAAACACCAACAACAAAAAACCAATGTCACAGTCTTACTTTTGTGCATTTCTTAATGAACCACTCCCCCTTTTACAGTAGGCCTAAATTGTATCCTTACACTGTTATTATTTACTGACCATTTCCTGATTTTAACACGCCCGTTTACTTTCTCATTAACATTTATTTTGAATGTTTGCAATTCAAGGAAACTCTGATTAGATGGCATTTATTTGCCCTTTCTTTTCCGCAATGACTCCGTCGGATATTTATGTCATCATCTAAGGCTGTATCGGGAGCTTGTTGCTATGGTTGCTACAGTAAATGGAGCAGAGATTGATGGAAGATGTAGACCATTTTTTTCCAACTTTGTTACAGTACAGACATCACGACTCCAAGCTAAATCAGTCACACCTGAGTTTGACACCTGGCTGTCTATGTTAGCTTAAGTATGACAGTAAAACATGGCATGAACCAAAATCCCACTCATTTTTTGGTGAGTAGAAAGAATAGAGAGAGGTAACATGGATAGTTATTGTTGTACTGTGTATAGTGAACTAAAACAATGATAAACCAACCAAAAATGATACTCTTTTCTTAACTGTCAAGCACCTGAGCCGAGAATGGACTGAGACTAACTCACTCAGCTTTCTAGCATGGTATCCCTTATGAGAACAACACATTCCATTCTAAGCTACGGTCACCTTACTGTTTAATAAAAGATTTAAATAAATTATAAATAACAGAAGTATTATGCAACCACACAAGGCCCAGGCAAGGTTTCACTGTTAAAAAAAGAAAATAAAAAGAAAATATGAAAGTTATTGTTTTTCATTCCCCCCCCCCCCCATTAAAGATTCCTGACAGTCTAGTCGTCATTGGAAACAAATGTCCGAGTGCTGGATAATCATCGCAAACTCAATAAAACGTCAGGGAGAGGGCCTGGCCCCATCCATCAGAGCGCGTCTGGGAAATCTCACCCTTCCCATCACACAAAAAAACTGCCAACAATATAAATGTCTGTAATATACATATCATATATAAATACGTCTTCTCCTTCTGCTTCTTTCCTTTTTTTATTGTTTGGGACGCGGTTATGAAAAATAAATAAACAAGCAAAACGAAACAGATACAAATATGCAAATCTGCCACCAAAAAAAGATATCTCGGTGTCTGAGGCTAAATTTATATATCTAATAATAACAATAAACATGTAGCGCTGAGATTTCTCAAGCAGTTCATTTTTTTAATGCAGGCAGCAGTAGGGACGTGTGAAAGGTTTTTTATCGGAAGCTGTGAATCAGTTTTTTTTGCATACTGAATATCTGTAAGAGTATTACGACTATCAAAAAGACGCATCCCTTGACTTAACAAATTAAGACTGTATTTCTTGTGGTTAGGAAGTATAAGACACATTCAAATAGACACGGGCCTAGGTATACACTTGAGGCAGTCACCCTACTGTGGCTCTATAGAGGCATTGCTGAGGTACACACTGGGGCTGTCACCTTGCGGCGTTCAAATTTGCAGATAACTCTTTGTTAGTTCTGCAACGAACACTCAAATCGTTTAGTTAATTGCAAATTTTGCATTGACGGTATGAGGATTATTATTTTTTTATCTTCGCTTTTCTAAGCTCCTCCTCACATGGATTATTCATCACAAATTCAAACATTTGCTCTTCAAGCGATTCAACTGCAATGGTAAATCACCCTCAATGCTAGCAATGATCCAGCGCAAATATTCAAAATACTGAATCGATTCATGCAGCACAGATGCTATTAATGATTTATTTCAGCAAATTTATCGTTTGTAATTAAGGTGTCCTGAAAAAAACTTCACACCCTACAATTGCCAAATATTACCATGAGAAACGGCTTTCTAGAAACATGTGGTGGGAAAAAAACATTTAAACATTTTGGTTTTCAGAAGTTAGATTAGGTTGGCAGTTAGAAGCAAGGTAATGTCATGGAAATAAAACTGTGGGTGATCAAGATTTTCCAAGACATCCCAACATTCCTGAAATTAGAGAGCATCGGTTATAACAAATATAACATGAAAGCGTTATTACCTTCCAGAGAGTGGATCCCTTTCTCCCTGGACGTGTCATAGACGTTACTGAACTCATCTCCTAGGTTTGGATCAGCTCCAGCTGCTAGCAGAATTTTCACCACACTGCAGGACAGCAAGCAATGGTTAGAAATGACAAAAACAATGTCTCAGTATAAACAGACTTACAGCACAAATGTACCGATATTAGATTTCTCTTTAGATTATATATATTTTTATAGCTTATAGCTACTTCCTCTCAAGTATTACAGTCAAAGGTTTTGTATTTTTCTTTGTCCATTCCCCTTACAGCTCCGGTGCATTCCCTATTTAATCTGTATTAAATTTAAAAAAAAATTGAAATGCAGCAACATTTTGGATCAGGCTGTAGCAGAGGTTCAGTTTAGCATGTCACCTCCTCTTTTCTCAACAAACACAAATTGCTGCGCAACGTGAAAATTAAACACAGAGCCTTTAGTAAACAGGAATGGCACACAAAAAAAACTAATCACAAAAGAATCAATGAGCCAATAACAGCAAATACACTGTGCTTCCTCTTTTACAGGTAGAATAGTCTATTGATTAGATAGGGTGTGTGGTCCAGTGGTTAAAGAAAAGGGCTTGTAACCAGGAGGTCCCCGGTTCAAATCCCACCTCAGCCACTGACTCATTGTGTGACCCTGAGCAAGTCACTTAACCTCCTTGTGCTCCGTCTTTCAGTTGAGACGTAGTTGTAAGTGACTCGGATGCATAGTTCACACACCCTAGTCTCTGTAAGTCGTCTTGGATAAAGGCATCTGCCAAATAATAATAATAATATACGCATTGTGGAGTGGCATCCAATGTCTCTGAATACAATGGGGTCCCCACACTTTGGAAAGCAGTCACTCAATTAAAATGGAGAGTTTTGGAGCATCAAGGTTGCTTTCAGAATTCTTTCACTGTATAAGGTGACACTGCTTTGTGTAACCTAGTTTTGGAAACGTCAGGTGCTTGAATGAACTATTTAGATTTTCAGAACTCCGGTTTATTTTACCTGTTTACTATGTGATTACAGTATGTGTGTTCTGTATCATTCTGTATTGCCGTTTCATCATTTTCCCATGCTTGCTAACATATTCTAGAAAAACAAAACATTTTCAACCATTTTTTAAAAGCTGCATTTCCGAAACAAGGTGGTTTGAATAATGGCCACTAGGGGTGTGCGACTGTAATCTCTGCCACTTCTGCAACTACGGGTCAGTAAAAGGAAAATCTTTATATAAAATGTAGTTTTAGAGGGGACACAAATTGCAGCTGCACACCCTTCAAACCACCTCACTTCTGAAATTCAGTCTTTAAAATCAGTTAAAAAAAGTACATTTCTGCTGGAATAGTCTAAGACGACTCGACAATAGAGAATGATAGAGACCACACATAATTGGATATTAAATATAATGAAATTGAAGATGGTCTAAAGTATCCCTATCTTTAGTCCCTGTTTTTCCACTTTATTCATTTTTTGGTTGCGTTAAATTCTGCCATTTTTAGACCCACCATGTCACAAAAATCACTCGTACATCCACTTTGGACCAAGTTGTTATATTTCGTCACATTCACAGTTAATATCTGCCATTGCACCTCTTCAGTCCCATGAATGTTCATCATGTCGAATATACTCACTGTGAAACCGTCTTGCCTTTGAGGCCACATAAATGCTGAATGAAGACACGAGTGGACCTACAAGGTTGCCATAGTGACGGAAGTGGAGCCTTCTCAGTTTGTTCCTCCACCCTCAGCTGTAACTGGGTGCAGTGAGCCGAGGGCTACAAGTGCCCACCAAAGTAATTTAATTTCCAGGCAAAATTAGATCTTCACATCTGGTGGTACTTGGTCAACCACTTTCAGTCAGTGATCTACCCCCCCTGGCTCGGAGATACAAACCCCCCCCTTTTATTGAACCTACAGACCATATTGATTGCTCATATCAAGCACCACATCAGAACAAGCTGGTCTCTAATGTTGACTGCACTAAAATCCAGATTAGATTAGAGCCATCAACTACAGAAGAATTGGCAATGAATTGTTTAATCACAATTTGATGTGTGATTCTTCACATATATGATTACAAAAGTTTCATGACAATCAGACAAGCTGTTCTCCAGATATATGTAACAATAGAAGTGTGACATGCAGATGACTTCTGTCAAATATCAAGTTGGATAACATATATGGGAAAATATAAATTGTGACGTACGATCCGCCTCCAGAATATCCCCTTTGCACGGGGACAATAATGGGTTTTTAAACTGACAGCAAATAATATTGAAAAAGAAGCCAAGCTAAGTGTTTTCATTCTGTGCTGGGGGAGAAGCTGCAGCCACACAGCAAAAGATCAAACCAACATTAGTGCATTTTTTATATAATAGTATTACCTCTCATTAGCACAATGACTTTACTCTCAAGTCCCTTTGATGTAAATCAGACTTTGTTTTCATGTTTGCACGTTTATCCTGCCAACACACTATAAATGAACGTCCTGTGTGAATTGCCTTCACCCGGGTCAAAAGGGGCTTGCAAGAACATCATTACGGTAACGAGAGGCAAGACATTTGATTAAAGCCTTGGTTACTGCCCCTTTAACATTTGCTGGATGAGGAGTCCCAGCCATCACGGTTACGATGAGGGATGGTCTAGCCTTGAGATGGGGATAGTCTGGGGGCGATGGAGAGGAATGCTGGGGAATCCAAACAAAACCATCTGTGGGGGTCCTGCTCCAAGGGGCTGAAGGGGTGGGGGGGATCTCTTTGTCTGGCTGGACACCTCGATATGGGGCTTGGCTGAAGTCCCACAGATCCACAATCCATGCTCCGGAGTGTTGGGAAAGAGGTGCCACTATTGTTACCAGTGACTTGGGCAATCATCCGGAGAGAGATGATCCCAGAAAAGCACTTCTACAAACAACCCCAAACAGGAGGGCAGGGAGAGGGGGTGGGGAGGGCAGTGGAGAAGGGAGATGTGAAGGAGCGGAAATGGTCAAGTTAGTAGTAAGCAGTAAGACAGAGAAAGGGGAGTTACAGAGGGGTAGAAAGCAGAACAGAGGGACGACAGATTTTCTAGTTTCTTGAGATGTTTTGAGATAATCCATTATCTCCAAATCCATTCTTTTTTGGCTCTCCTCCTCAGCCACTGCTTTTCTTATTTCTCTCATGTTTTTATAGTCTCTGTGTTCATCATGTGACTTCTCTCTGAAGTGCAGGGCTGAAAAATATACCAGAGAGCTATGCACTTTTTCTGTTACATAGAAGAATGAGACAGTAGTTCAATTTTAGATATGATTTACTGGAATCATTGGCTTTTATATCGTCTTTTAAAGTATTTTCTTTTGGTTATATTAGGTGGTAGTTTGATCTTTTTTATTTAAATGCATGTTTCATTTCTCTCAGTGTAACTGCAAAACACCTCCCTTGCTAGACATTCATGAATGACTGTATCATGTGCAGTAATCACTGTTAAAACTTAGATAAATACCTGGATCCTTGTTTCAATTGGGTCATGCCTGCAGGCTACGGATAGGTTTATCCCAAAATCCCTTGTGTTCCAAAGCAAGAGTGGTGTATACAAAACACATGGGACTGGAAAGAAAGAGGAAAGGGTCCCATTTGCAATACAGGTAACTATTTCCTCTCCCAGCAGGAAAGCTAGGAGGCAAACAGCAGCTCTTCTCTGGGACTTTGTAGGTGTCCTTTTCTAATTACAAAGCTAAGGGGGCACAAGCAAGATAGCTCTCAAGCTAGATAGCTCCTGCTTGTTTGTTGTTTCCAGCTAGAAGGCTTATGCTACTGGAGGCATTGGTCTCCCCTCTACTTGCCTTCCCACCAGTCCCAAAGGTAGATTATCCCACGTCGGTTCAATAACCAAGCAGTGTGTCTATGCCCTTTCTCTCTATCGTACTGTACTGCTCTTCCTCTCTCCCAGCGACTTAAGCCTTTTCCATCCCGCCGGTCATTCGGAACAGTCAACAGCCGTTCCGCTCCACTGCTGGTCACTCATTGTCCAGCTCACAGCGACCCGAGGGGATGAAGCGGACGGTCTTTCAAATCCCACTCCGCTAAGAGTGTAAACAGAGACGGCCATGTCCCCTGCTCTTCACACCCACATCAAAGCTGTATAAACAGAGCCCTCCCCTTCAAAAAAAGAAGGGCCGGCCGCAGGGCTCTGAAGGAGGTCACGACTCCAGCTTGTCAAGACAGGCATCAAAGTTTCCGCCACACACGAACTCGGCACACGAGGGCACACCTCGTCTGGAGAGCTTTGCTCACTCATCTACCGACAGAGTGCGCGCATGAGCACGGTGGTGTCTCAAAGTGGAGGCAAACTCAGAAGATGTTATTTCGGATTCATTACTGCCAGACATAAATGTTCTGTGTACACTGTGGCATGTTGTATAATAAACATACTTTGTTTATGACCCAAAAAAGGTAAAAAAAAATGGGAGAAGACTCCTTTCTATTCTCTAGAATGTCACAGTCATAATAGTAATATTATGACCACAGAGCCAGACTGGCACTTTTCTCAATTAGACATATATACGTGACATTCTGGCAGCTGTGCTCAAACAGCCGAAGGAAGATAAAAGCAATAGGATATTTATTAATTACATTGCACTACTAAATTGTAAATGCCTTCTAGAAATTCATTGACTTGGTATTTGTTATGGGGAAAACAGGTTTAACAAAAACATATATATATATATATATATATATATATATATATATATATATATATTTTTTTTTTTTTTTGGTAAAGCTATTCAATCAGTTTTTTATTCTATTTATACATCCACTGCTAATTAAAAAACAAAAAAGACAGAGCTTTGTGCCAATCCGTATTACAAAACTAACAACACGAAAAGCTTCCTGTACTTCACAGGTTGAAGCGGTTATATTTTATTTCTTGATAGTTTTCTGATACAGTAATTGTTTTATTCCTTTCAAACTAGCCCACGGTGTTCAAACCATGGTAAAGTAGGTAAGCAGAGGCTTGCTTCACTGCTGCAAAGTAACTGAATGGCCTTGCACCTGGTTTACACAGAGCTGACACCGAGCAGACTAGCAACAGTGAAAAAGGGATAAAGCTGTGCTGATAGAACAGAGATCGGAGGGCAGGACCTAACAATAAAGTGCCACTGAATAACTGTACATGTGTGAATGCAAACCCAACAGCTATCCAATAAGTTCTAATTCATTCATATGAAATCCTATTTCTTCCATTCCAGCTACATAAACAATAAGCATGTTACTAACATACTGTACTTCTTTTGTCATGACTGTTAATTAAAAATTAGAGTTGTCAGTATCATGATAAAGAAGAGCACCCTATACAAGGGACATATGGACCGAGAGACGGACAGGTTCCTCCATATACTCCCAGATTCTGCTATCCTCAATAAGCTGCTAAAGAATACTGAAGCTTAATCTAAAATGGAATGCGGTTGACTAGATATTCAATGCAATAAACGTACAGGACCCACAAAAACACAGACAAGCAGCATGCAACAAGTATCCATATTTTATACTTCACTGAATCCTACTGTAGGATTATAAGTGTCTGGGTGCCCTTTACGATTCTACTTTGCTTAATAGCAAAGTTTACCAACGATAACCTAAATGCAGACAGCTGTCTTACAAAGATTCTGCCTTGTGAACTTGTCTGCTAACTTCGTGCCCCCCTCCCCATTCAGATGGACCCACGGTTCAAAGTGGGGGGGGGGGGGGATTTGGCCCAGTGGCTCACGTTCCTAAATTGGATTCCGTCTTCATGTTTGCCATGGAGGACGTTAATTGAATTTGGTGGTGCATCTCTAGCCAGCTCTTGAATGGTGTGAAAGGGGCACTTTGCACTTCACAAGACCGTTGTGTGAAAGAGATGAAAGCAGACGGGACTGTATCGCCTGTGCTGTTTCAATCCAGCGCTGCAGACAGAGAGCGCTTTCCCGTCTCAGGACGCTGCAAGCAGTTTATTACTTTGAAATTGTAAATGTGTGGTTTAAGCGAAGGTCCATAACAGGAGACCTAAACATTATGTTAAAAGCAGTTCATATTACTTTAAAGGCAACTGCCGTCCATGATTTAAACTATCATATACACAAGCTGCTAAAAGCTACCTTTTAACTCTAGGCAGGTGCTTCTGTTTCTAAGACTATATAGATTACTGATGCTTCAGAAGGAACAGGCTCATCCTTACACAGAAAACACTCAACAGGACTACATTTAGAAAAATAAATAAATATGTTTAAAAAAAATGACCACTAAAAGTCGACAAGCTTGTTGTTGAATGTATTATGTTTCTTTTAGGATTTCTAAAAGCCCCTAATGACCATTCTGGAGAACAGGCTTTCAGTAGCTGCAGATTTCCACCCCTAGTCGGTGTATTTTCCAAGTAAAAACACTGTCAGTCTGTTAGAGATTGAAACTCAATGATTGCGCAAACCAGGCGAAACCGAGGAACTGTATTGTTTTACGTTGAGTAATTAACACGTTTTATTCCATTTAATTAATACCTAACAAGTTTAAATTTCTGAAAGGTAATTACTGGGACAATACGGGTATCAGCACACCTCTAATTAGATCATCGAGGGCAGGTCACTTATGCCTCCAGAACAATTTAAACACAGAGCATACTGGCCATGTCAAATAGTGCTGACCTAGCTGATAATGTTGGCCCTCTGTGTTTGTGTGGGGTGGATGGGGAGCTCATGCCTTTCCCCAGTATAGCTGAGCTGGACGGGCTAGGCGAGGTGTGGCTGGAGGGTGTTTCCACGGATGCTCAGCTATACCTTAGCTACACCTCAGACAGTACAGTTTCACATCTCATACCCAAACTGTGCGTGTGGAAGCATGTAATTGAACGGCAATCTAAAGAGACAAACAGTTTTGTACAATGGCTACTGTTTCCCACCGCTTTTCTCTTATCGTGTGACAAAACCTCATTAATAAGACTACTGACAGCGGTGTGAAGATCGAAAATAACAGCAATCAATATTCAATCAATCCCACAATCCAACGGGGCCTTTTACTACTGCACTATGACCTTTACTGTGGCACTACTACTTCAGCTATACCTGACAAAATTACACTGGAATGCAGACAGCCATCCTTAACTACTCCCTCAGACCGTGCAGCTCAGCTATACCTGGGAAAGGGCAGTGGAAACGTTAGTGTACCAGGTATTTACAATGGATTTATGTGCTCCCAGCGAGTCACTTTTAGGAGAATAGGGGTCTTGATGAGTATTAGAGTTGGAAAAAGCGTATTGGGAGAAAGTGGCACTGCATGCCAGTTCTCACTTGTGGTTGCGGCTCATCGCTGCCACCATCAGTGCAGTCCAGCCCAGTCGGTGGCGAATGTTCTGGTCGATCCCCGCAGCCAGCAACCTGGTGTGAGAAAAGAGATAAAAATCAGATGAAAACCAGCGCCCCTTCATGAGACACAGCAACAGCACAGGCAAAACACCAGGGACATGCACCCTCAGCAGTGTGCTGAACCACGAACATTTCATTTAGTGCTATTTCAAAATCTTCAGAGGCCTTACTGTATACCTCAAGTGTTAGAGAATAACAAAATAGCGAAGCTGCATTGGTTAAACCACATGCTACCATATTTAAAAGTGATTCTCTGCACTGCTGGTGCACCTTAAGGTGTTATAGAAATCGCTGTCTGGTAGTTAAATAGGGACCATTAACCTCTTTTACTAATGTTGGTTTGCTTTCAGGGCTGCATTGGACAGAAGACTTGCATCTTAATTTTGAAAACCTGGTTATATAATTAATAAAATTAACTACAATAAACTTATGATCAGTCAGCTTACAGCAAAATAACTAGTCCTGTACAATGTTACTTACCACTAAGTGAACTCAGTGATAGTATTTATTTCTCTCTAATATACTTGCCAGCGAGACACCAGGCTAGATTCCCAAAGCTATTTACTCCAAATCATCATAGGCAAACTTTGTTCAGATCGTAAAAACACACCCAATAATTAATTACGACGGAGGAAAAAGCTTTGAGAATCTAAACGATCGTGTCATTGGATACACCTTTTTGAAAACCTGATTATGAGAAATTCCAGTGTGCGTGAGCGGTGCGCAACATAGGGAAGCCATAGCCAGTGCTACAAGTACAACTTACAATGCTTTACCACACTATGAAGATGATTACTATGCTTTCATTTGCTTTTATCACAGTATACCAGAGTATAAACCAGAGTACAAACCGATAAAAGCACAAGCCACAGACGTTTGTCTGCGTGACTCAGTGTCTTATACATTTTACCCTATAGTTTTGAAGGTATAGATTAAACTTTTGTAAGGGTAGTGATAGAAAATATTATTTTTATTTTCAAATGACAGTGACTGTTAAACAATGCAAACACATATTAAGACCCAAAAGAGAGAAAAAATTGGCAAATGATACTTTTTTTTTTTTTTTTTTTTTTTTTTTAACACCAGGCCTCTAAGCTCCCATTATTAAAACAATTGCTCTGATATTTGACCCATTTTCACTTTTTAAAAACATGAACACCAAAGCTTTGTAAAAGAAGCGCACTGCTCAGTCTCTGGATAAAGCTTTCTTTCCTTTGCCCTATTCCTGCGGGGATTACAGCAGGATACATACGGGCTGTGTTTATTGTAAACAGCAGGAGAGAACAGACCCTGTTCTACCTGTCTGTGTTTTTAAACGGTTACAGCCTGCGCAGCGGTAACCAAACCACTTAACATAACACAGCCCGCAGCTGCTGGGCGTCCGCGACATATGGACCGGTCACCTTTACTGGACTGCAGGTAACCTAAACCGTTGCCATGGCAAGGATGAGGGAGCTGCACTCTGCTTCAGGTAAAGGCTGCCTCCATTAAACAGCATTTCATTCTGTGAAGTACATTTTGTTTTACTGACATTAGTATTTAATTTTCCTTGAAACTGCGCTACAAAAGTACAACTGGAATTTTAGGATTGAGACAATTTATATATATATATATATATATATATATATATATATGTGAACATAATTTAGATCTTATTTAACATTGTGTAATCAAAGAACCTACAAAATGGTAATCGCAAAAGTCTACCGGAAGCCAAAATCGTAGTACAGCACTTCATGTTAGATTTCGAAATGTCACATTTTTCAATTTCTTTTCAGCTTTTTCCTTAAGTACATGGAAAACTACAAATCTAATTTAATGTTAACGTAACATTATTCAGCAGGTTTCATTTGACTTCATGAAGCAAAAGTAGTTAATTCTATAGGGTGATGAAAAACCTTTGACCATAGCTCAAGATTTCATCCCAGTCCAACTGTACTAGCTATGAATGAACTGATGGCATAAACATGATATTCGCATTATTAAATCATTGTTTCATTATTCTGTATTAGCTCCCTCTGTGCAGACACAGTTGGTAGTCTTGTTAGCTAAATGTGTCGATCAGGTAGTCAAAAGCCATTGCTGGTTTACAGTGTAATCTTTAGAAGCTTTCTGGGAACACACTTCAACTGACAATGTCACTATTTCAATACTTGAAATAAAATGTTTCATTTCTTCAGAAGCTTCAAAAACAATTAAACATCACAAAATAGGATCAGGTAGAGAAACAAAGCAGCAGGTTCAGTTATAGCAAATACATGAGATGTTCAGCATGTTACAAAATCCAGTAGAAATCCTGCAGAACGAGAGGAACCAGAGCAACTAGCGTGACTCTACAGGACCCAGCTTAACGGGAAAACTAAGACCCAGGGTACTGCCACAACTACACCAACTGTTTAAATTACATTCGACTTGTGTTATATTTTACTATCTCTTGATGGATTCGAAAAAATAAGTATCAAATACACTTAAAAAAAATAGTGCTTTTTATTTCTGGTGTTTATTACAAAAATGTAATATCCCCAAACCCGTTCCCTCCAGCCAAAAAGTTAACCGAGTAACTGGGTCAAGTATTATTAGATGATCTATGACAAAAACTGTCTTTTACTTGCTATGACAGTGGTGTCCAAACCCAGGGACGGTGGCCAAACATGGCACTTGAGACGTATGATTCTGCCCTCCACCCCGACCACTAATATCGTTTTTGTGTCGATATCCTTTTTCTACATGATGTAAAGTGCCCAAGCAGACCCCTACATATTCCAGCTCTACAAAGTTGGTTACCTCGTTTTATTTTGAGCAAATAAGTGAGCAGCGGTAAGTGATGCAAGAGAGGTGCACGAAGTAAGCTTGTCTGCTGTTTGTTCTCCTCAGCTTGTGTGGCAGCGAGCCTGCAACCTTATTGCTGACAGATGGCTGTGTGCCCCCCCTCCTATCCTAGAAGTTCAGGGTGACTAACTTGGTGACACGGCTGCAAAGCGCAGTGTTTCAGAGAGCTGGAGGGGCATGTTTGAGTTTGTGCTCAGCCGGGGGGGGGCTGCCCCGCTCTAACAGGTGGGGAGAAAGAGAGCTGGCTCTCTCCCTGGCTGCTGTTTGACATTCCACCTCTTGCACTGGGTGTTAAGTGTTTCACTTTACTGTTTGGCGAGGCCCCTTTTCAGACCCTGATCCAGAGGCTCAATGTACAAGCAGTCAGACAGCGGATTACAAAGTTGTTTGTCTGTCGGATAGAAATATAACTGTAGCATCCACAGTTGTACCGGATGAACTTAAAACAGTGTTTCTTTTTTTCATAGTTTATATTATTATTATTATTATCATAGTTGTATATTTTTTTCTTGTTATTAAATATTAACTTTAAAAATATATATTTTTTTAAACAAATCCTTTACTTTGAAATTACAGCGTGTCCATATATAATTTTGTCCCATTGTAAAAAAAAAACCTGCAGAGGACCTTCTTTGGTTCTATAACATATAACAACCTTCAGATCTATGCAGTCTCTTTGTCCATCCGACTGTTTCTCTGAAGGTCACGTTAGAGTTTTGCATATTTCTTGAGAACCGCTTGAATCTTCTATCTCAAGCTGCTGAGTGTCTGGGGGTGTACAGAGACTGTCTGTCTGTCTGCCTGCCTGTCTGTACAGTACGTCACATCTTGTCAAATTCTGATAAAGCCTGTAACTGGGTTACTCTTCAGGGGTCAGAGTTATATTATACTGTTTTCAGCTTGTGTCTAAAGTGTTAAACAGAGCTCTCCTGAGTTGTGTGAAGTCTATACTCCCGTTGCAATTTCCACTGTTACACAGTACAGTACTGAATTGTGTGTTGACACATGTTTGATTGATGCCCTCATCAGAAATGGCACTGTGATGATTCTAAATACCCCCATGCAGCTCTAACTGAATATTAAAGCCTCTCATTTAAGGATGAGCTCCCTTATAAAGTAAGGCACGTCACCAGACAATGGCTGAATCTGTTTAGTGTATTTCTAGTACCCTCTTGTGGCACACAGCTGATAATGCGGTTTCTGAACAATTTGGCACTGAAACCGTTGACAATGGACATAAAACCTGCTTTATGACGACTCAAGCCTGGCTTTTTATTTTATTTTTTTGCAACATTAGAATCAGACAATTTGGAGTCTGCATTCATACAAATAGGCCATTAGGCGCTGTAAGACTACTCAATTTCACAGAGTAATTTACATTGATGAAGTTCACAACATCGATTCGATAGTCATTCTGGAGTATAAAATGGTTTTTAATTTGTTTGTTTTTTTTCAGCTTGGATAGGACTGAGAATAAAGAGGGTCAAGTTACCATTGGCCCTGGTAGTATTGAAAGTTATTGACATCTCAATGGTTCTTATCCTGCTTAAAAAAAAGAAAATTGACATATTCATAATTCGTCGATATGAAGTGATAGTCTTACCTGCTGATTTCCTGGACATTATTGGTCCTGGCTGCTTCCAGCAATGCCTCTCCTGGTAAAAAAAAAAAAAAAAAAGTGAACAAATCAATCACTAACAAACAAGTCAAGCAAACAGCAGTTTGAAATGACCTGAATGACCAGTTTTATTTCATCTCAACAAACTGTAAGTGAACTGTTTCTGCCTAATTACCTGCTGGGCAGGGATGGAAATAAGGCTCCTGTTGCAGGCAGTTTTACCCATTCCAGGGTAATACAAGCTTGGTTAGCCACAGTGTATAGGTAACAAGCTCAGGTGTGCTGAACCCTGACAGACCTGTCTGACAAGGGGAGGGCAAGGCTGCATTTCAGGAACCACAAGAGCTACCCACGTGGTTCAGACAGCAAATTGAACAATTTCAATATATAAAAACAGTTATTAAAAACATTTTTAGTAACAATGAATGAATACATATGATCAATAAAAATAATAATACCAAAAATAAAAACCCTAGACCAGTACCTCAGTCTTAGCAAATACTTTGTTACCTTTTAAATCTGAATCTTTTTTCAGGCAGTATGCCAGGGCAGCAACTGAGATGACACCTACAGGTGTAACATTCCCAAATGGAGTCCTCTTTTCTTTCTGACTTCTTTCGTATTGTTCGTGATTGGAGCTCTGTCCGGTGGCAGAATTTGAGTACTTTAACTCATTCAACTTTGGGCTCCATCGTGTGGTCAGGTGCAGGTACTGCGTCTTAATTTTGACATTATTGGCCTCACAGTCACAGGGCTGAGGACACTCGCTCACTGACAAGCTGGACGTGAAAGCAGCGATCTGGTGTTCGGTGCGACAGTAATTAAGCTTCACCTTTCCCGGAGCAACACTTACCATCCTAACTGCATTGTGTAACCCAAACCCAGCCGAACCTACCTCCCGGTACTGAGGATATCGGGTCAGCAGCGGCCTGGAGCCCACGGACAGCCACATGCTTTTAGTTTAGAAACGCTAAGTTGTTTTGTGCTTTTTTTTAAAGGATATAAAAAGCGACTTGTTAATTTATTATTTGCATTTGATGCCACTTTGCTTTTAAATTTAACAGCAACGCATTTCATTTCATTAAGATGGAGTTACCGAAGGGAAAATACAAGAATGTTCGACGGTCATACGTCAGAAAACAATGATGGCGCTACTAACATCACGGGATACGTAGTTTTTCTATTACTCCCTGATACGTTCACAGAGGGAGACAGAAGGCAAAATAAGACTACATCTCCCAGGAAGCATAGCACCATCACCGGCAAAGCGTGATGCCGCGGTGGATGCAGGGATTAGTAGTTGAATTTGTTGTACACAAACATGTTACCTTTCTGTAAAAAACACATGAATGTCCGAATATATTTTTAATATGCTACGGCATCGGTTTGCAACATAGTATATGTCATTTTTTTTTAAAAACCAAATCTGAATGACGTTTAAAACACGAACGCGAGCCATAATAGAGCCATCATCTAGAGAATTTCATTTTACATCCACTCTATTTTCAGGAGGTGGCGTAAAATTTTCATTTGTAATGAAGTCTTACAAAATTTTACATCACTTGTTTCTTAAGATTTAAATGGCAAAACAGCAAATTAATAAACACAACATCTCTATGTATTCATTATTCATACGAACCCTTTAAACTCCAGGGAAAAGCCTTCCAGTCTAAACAGCAGCGTGCAAGGAAAGTTTAGGAAAAACAAACCCACTCAACACAGCAGATCAGTTAGCTGCTTGCGTTCTTGGGTATACTCCTGTGTACTTGGGTATACTCCATTTCTGTGTAAGACATTACAACTTTCTAATTAGCTACACGTTGTCTTTTTGTAAAAGTTACTCAGGGTTCAATTTGGTTAACCCTATACCCCTGTGCGATAAACCACAAATGGGTTTGATTGGAGAATTTGACATCACTAGCGAATCAGCTGTACAAATACAGAAACACATAACTTTTTTTTTCAAACAAACAAGGTCACCAGATGTGGTTGAAAGTACAAGAATAATGATTGCACACTGGCAATGACATGGTTCCATGGTTCTGCAATAGATGAACCATTATTCATACTATTGTGATACCATTGGTAAAATGGAAAACATGAAAATGTTTTCACAGAGGCACTGTTATACAAATGGCATATTAGAACTAGTTGTCATCACAAAATGTAAGAAATGTCTGAATATAAATCAAAGGTGTCCTTGATAAACTCACAGAATTAGGCTGCTGTATTCCACACGCACACAGACACGCACACCAACACATTACCCTGCTTCACTAAACCCTTCACAGCATCTCAGCCATCAAGCACTGTTCCCATGAATGATTTTATTTGTGTTGTCTAGCTCAGGATAGACCAGTATGTTAAGGCTCTCTGCCCAACCTTATAAAAGCTTCCCATATTAAAAGCATAGCAAAATCTAAGAAAGTATAGTGACAGCAGGGTAAAGCACAGGTAAGCATTGAAAAGCCCACAGAGGTACAGTAAAGCATATTAAAAAACACGGCCATCCAGTGTAAACTATGGTAAATGCACAGTATAACCATGGGGAAAGCATAGGAAAACTTCCAAAAATATTGTGCAGATTTACCAGGGTGCTTTTATAAGTGGATTTTCTATCACCGCTGTTGCAGGTTTATATGTACCCACACTGTAAAGTAACCTTTCCCTCACCAAAACAACAATGTCCCAGTTTTAGCAAAGTTCTACAGCGGCACAGACCGTTACAATCCAAATTAACATTTCAACCTGAGGTCACAACAGAAAAAAAGGCAAAACCTCTTAATTTTCCCACAGTGACCCACAGGGCATTCATTATTTTGTTATCCTCCATGCGGTTATTTTAGTTTCTGAACTGCCTGATTTTATTTTGTGAGAATCTAGGAATGACACACATTCCTAAACCTGTTCTTCCTCTCAGGACTCAGGATAAGTTGTACATAATGTTCCACCCCTTTACGATATGCTGAAGGGCAGGACTACCAGTTCCCTCCTCTGTTCATTACAGACAAAAAGGGATTCAAAGTAGATTAGGCTAGGTTTTATGACAGAATGTATTGACTGTAACGGTGATAGTCTTGTTAATTTAATATGTATTTATTTCTTACTAACCAAGAAACCAGAAACTAGAAAGTAGCAAAAACAAGAAGATTAGAAAATATCTGTTTTTACTGCTAAAATTCTGAAGTCAAATGGACAAATTGTTTCTAATAATAATGCTAAGAATGAAAGAGACTAAGAGAGAGGCTTTAATGGCAGCTGGTCCTTACATTGTGCTAGTCTGAAGAAAAGAAATTACAAATGTATTAAAATGCACCACAGAATGTTTTTCACAAAAAGCACTGCTGGCATTTAGAAATGATGGGCAGCCAAAAGTTTTGCAACACCTAATTTTGCTTCATAAACCTGCTAAATAATGTTATGCGAACATATTGAATTACACACATCTTTGTAGTTTTCCATATACTTACACAAAAGTGACACAAATTGAAAAATGTGAGATTTCGACATCTAACATGAAGTACTGTACTACTATTATGGCTTCCGCTAGAATTTTGAGATATAATTTTGTAGTTTCTTTGATTACAAGATTGTGTCAGGGCAGGGCCCTGCTTGTAAGTAGTGTTTTGTGGTGGTTGGCAGGGATGGGGTGAATGCCACAAAACACTGTTTACACGCAGGGCCCTGCCCTGACACAATGATGTTAAATAAAAGATCTAAATTATGTTCATATATATAAATTTTGTCTCAGTCATAAAATTCTAGGTGATGCTTAACTTGTGGCCAGAGCTGTAGTTTTCTGTTTCAGTCATGAAAGTAAAAGCATCCACTTGGACCCACTAGAGCTCTCAGACAGCTCTTTTCTCTAAGTATGGCTGGTAACCATTTACCAGCCTCTTGTGAATGTAAGAAATGCATCAATAAGAAATATCATATAGAACAAACAGGCATTTCATATCCAGTGGTGGAAAACTGTTGCAGGGGGCACCAGCATCACTTGTGTATTGCACGGATATGCATTGCCAGCAATACAAAGTAACTGATCATTATATTGTGCTGGCTTTTTCTTCTATGAAGACACTTTGGCTGATCTGGCCTATGTTATCTATGGCAGGCTACTAGAACTGAAGAGCAGCTAGAAAGCACATCAACACATACTGTACTTACCTAGAAAACACACTAGTAATTGTGATTGCAATTAGAAACCACTCTAGTTGCAAACCTAATGAAAATGCTTAAAAACATATTAAACAACACAGTAAAGCAGAACATATCAAACTACGGTAAATGCACAGTATAACCCTGGGAAAGACATGGGAAAACTGCAAAATGACATTGCAAATTTACAGAGGTCACCTCTATGTTAACTAAAGTAAAAAATACAACTAAAACACTTTATATGACACTTAAACAAACTGAAAGCAAATGCAAAGAAGCATTTCAAAGTGCGGTCAAATTAGGGTAAAGCATGCAAATTATCCACAGAATAATGAATAATAATGAAGATAGCGTGGAACACTATCTTGCTGTGTGCGATTTTAGGACTCAAAATACAACAGTGGCTGGTGAGCCATTAAGCTGGAGGAGCAGGTTTTGCACCTGTCTCACGTTACATCTGTCACTCTCAGGTATCCCTGCCCTGCATGCGTGGCCAACTCACATACACCTGTTCCATTGTCATTGGCTTCCTGCTTCCTGTTTCCTTTACACCTGTGCCTCCTAACTCAGGGCAGTCTTCGGTCTCTGGGTCCTAAACTCCATTGATTTACTGGTACCGGCTTCATTCAGCTGGTCTTTGTTCCACCTGAACCCTAAAGAGGTTCCCAACCCTGGTCCTGCGGACCCCCTGTGTCTGATGGTTTTCATTCCAACTCAGCTCTCAATTACTTAACTAGACCCTTAATTGAACTGATAATTGGCTTAGACCTTTTTAATTGTTTTCAGCTCTTAAACAGTTGCAGATTTTAAAGTAGCTATAACATTTTAGTAACTTGAACTCTGCAACTGTTAAAGGGCTGAAAACAATTTAAAAGGTCTAATTAAGCTAAATATTAGTTCTATTAAGGGTCTAGTTAAGTAATTGAGAGCTGTTGAAATGAAAACCAGCAGACACAGGGGGTCCCTAGGACCAGGGTTGGGAACCACCACTCTAAATGACTTAATTGAAACAATCAAATCTCCTTGCAGTTCTCAATCCCTTAACTATTTAATGATGAGAACTGTAAACCGCTGGTCTGATTTTGAAGCATTTTCAAAATTAGATTTCTGAAACAAACAACATGAATATTATAAATTTACCAAGAAACAATAGTTAAATTAATGGCATAGTTCAATTAATGGAATGGTTCAGGTCATGTAAAAACATATATATTTTTGACAGGCTAAATTGTGGACACATTTCCTTTGCTTTAAAATAAGGCCCTTGCTCTTAAATGTGCTTTGTGTTGAAGATGTGTCCGTGTGTGGGTGTGTCTGTGAATAAGTACATTTGGGCTTGTCTGCTACACATACTGAGATCCCCTAGTGTACATTGAGGTGTGGCTGACATGTTGTCATGGTAATGAGGTTCATAACAAAATCCTGCAAAGCTTGTACGGCAACCTTAGGGGGTCAATTAGGTCCTGGAAATGTTGGTTCAACCTGTAAATTGCAGTCAAAAGTGTAATTACAGGCGCTATTGCATCATTTCAAATAAAGTTCATTCTAAACCCATCTAACTTAATTAGAGACCATTCTGCTATCCTGTGTATTTTATTTATTTATGTATTTAGTTTTGCTCAAATGAACTCATTATCATTAAACTATAACTATAACACCTGATTCCAAATGTTTTTGTACATGCAAATGTTTTGGTCAGATTCAAATGTACTGTTATACTTCAGAAGTGCTTCCACTTGTATTCAATGAAGACATATGCTCTATAAACTTCCATCAATGTACATTTCTAACCTTCACAAACGGAGCTAAAAGGGAATTTGAATACAGTAGAACTCAGATACAATTTTAAGATGCCATTTATAGATGGCCTTGCTGCATATTACAGAACAGCTTGGTATAGTTCTGACATATCACCGTTATCTTAACTAATGTCTTGTAATTGATGCATTTCATGCATCCACCAAGGACAGAGTTTTGCAGAGGACAGGGTAATGGTTACACTCAGGTGTACCAGCTGCACGCAGAGAGAAGACAGAGCTACCTGTATATTGAGGCAGCAGTGAGGTTCTTAAATTCTGAAAAACACAGCACGATGGGATGAATGAAACAGAAAATGATATACAAAGTGAATATGAATAAGAAGTAGACACTAGTAAAAGTAACTCATATTTCATACCTGTATTTAATCTGAGTTGCTCTAATATGGGTCTATATTCAGAGGTATGTCGTACGGTAAGTACCGCTGCACAATTGCTGTTTTCAGACTGCAACAATATTCCCTTGCAATCTTCCTTGTAAGTAGAGGTCAGTGAACTCAATGAATCACGAACTGTGGTTAGAAAAAGCTAGTTTGAAAATGGTATTGGAAGAGTGTTAAAAGAGCAATTGATAATCTTTGTTAGTTGACTCATGTGTAATACAATACTCTATTTGACTTGAAGTGGCTTTTGAAGAAGAAGCTACACAAGGCACTGAATAGAGATCAGGCAGGCCAGGTCAGACTTCATTTTCAAGAGCCAGAGTGAGTCAGGCTCATGGATATGTGTAGGCCGGAGATTCAACAGTATGGATGTGCAATTAAAAAATGCCTCATAACATTTTTAAGAACCTGAAAAGCCCATGTTGAAAATATTAGCTTTATAGGTGTACCCAAGTGTGAACACTTGTGCGGGATCACACTTGATCCCAGATCCAGTACCTTTTTGTCTGACAGGTGAGAATTAAACAGTTTTCAAATGATGGGGGAAGAAAAAAACACTTTCCTGTTTCATAAATTGAATGATAAAATTTTACGATGTGACGTTTAGGAGTAAGAAAATGGTTAGTTTTATTACACCCCAAACAGCGAAACGCAAAAAAAACCTAGAGCTCTTAATAATTTCATTGCTCCTATTGAAGCATATAATTTACATTAGGTCTATAATCAAAAAATGCTCTTCCTTAAGATCCGGTACCTTTTTGTTTACACATGAACGCCTGGGTGTATCTTTTACAATGCCATCAATATACAAAAACACTGAGAAATGTAAACAAAGAAAACAAGGAGATCTACTCTCTTCCACTGAGCAAGCAGACCCCGCTGCTGCTGTTGATGGCAGTTTAGTTCACTGAGTGACAAAGCTTTAGTGGATGAGGAAGCTTGTGTCCACGAGTGCTCTCTATGCTGGAGTGTGATCTGTATGTCTGCCTGGAAAAATGTACTTTTCTATTGATGTAGGTATTTAAATCAGTTATTAGGGGAGGTATTGGTTCACTGGCAATTGGATGGGACCACCTAAATATGAGTGAATAATACAGAACTAAATATCAAGGACATGATTAATAATATCTCCTGGAATGTCTTCTCTTAAAAACTGGAGAGTAAAATAGAGGAATGTTTTGACTAGTAGAATGCAATGAAGACTTTGCAGAAACGTTGGTCTGCGTCATTGATTTAATAATTGCGATACAATTAACCCCTTTTTAATATAATTTCAAGAGCACCGGGCACAATTTTCTAAATAACGTTGGTACGACAAAAATGCCCGCTTTGCCGTATAACTCGGAATATAGTACTAGCTATGGAGTTGATTACAGTATTGTTCATTAGAAAAAAATGACTAGTCAATATACTGTACAGTCCAATATAATGTACATGCTAATCACATTGTACTAAAACATACACAAGCTGCATGCTCTGTATGCAATGTTCTGTATGCTACAGGATTGTGTGTTACTTTATCAGGTGCTTGGTAATAATTACCAAATTAAATGACATTATTGGTTGACCGTGATATTCAATAGCTGAAGATGGGGAATTAATTTAAACCTCCCTGTAATTTAATATAGCCTAGTAGCCTTTTGTTTCAGGGATGAAAGATTATATTGCAGTTGCTGCAGAGGCTCTCTGCTCTGCAACTGTTAATGCTCCCCTACACATTACCACACTATATAGGTGTCTGATAACGACTGTGGTAAATTATCTGTCTGATTACATATCTGGATTGTATAGAGAACCTGTGTGTATTATTATTTAATATTAGTAGCCTGCCCACAGCTACACCGAGCAGTGTATGAATGTATGCTAAAATCAGTCTCTTTTTTCCCCTTTCTATAAGCTAGCCAAATATATACTGGTGACAATTTTAGAGTAAAACTGCAGTATAACAGCCCTATAAACACAGTTAATATATCATTATAGTCCAGCTGCAGTTACAATGTACAGGGGTTAAACTACAAACGTATCTGCGATTATGTAGCACACACTTTTGTTTAAATGGGCTGATCTCACGTGACTGTATATTTGTTATGCAAATCCCTGATGTGTATTCTGCAATATGTAAAAGCTCTCTGCTGAAATCAATTGTTAGTCACAATTGGCAAAACAGAGGATCCGACAGAAGGAGGGCTGATAGCAGGTTCTTGGTTGGCAGGTGCTTCCATGTTCAGTAGCAGCCTCAAAGGTCATGAACCTACAAACCATTCTGAAGAATACACTGCAGCAGTTTTCCACCGTCCACTTCCCTGGAGGAATATGAGGCGGTAATTATCGAGGAATGGGTCACCTATCTCCCCAGAACAGATTAAACTCCTGTTATTTTCGTGCTGCTGCACTCCAGTTACAGTGTAGAAGTGATGGCACAGTGCTGAAGCAACCAGGCCTGTCTGCCTGCTGCTTGTCAGAGACAGTGAGTGAGTAGGAGTATTGTGGGGCGTGGGTGGGTGGAATATCCTTAGTTTTCACCAGAGCCATGCAGGGAAGCCCTCTCATTAAAGCAGGGAAAGGGCATATCTGGAGCCCGTGGGCGGTATTTGATATTGTTTGTTTCAGTAGCTGCATATGTCTTAGCATGTGCTCTCTGTATGCAGACAAAAACACTGCATTGATATGTTTTAGGTGGCTATTTCTCTACCGGTCCCTAACTATTTATGATGGTAGATAATTGTGGATGCATAAAACCTGTTTTGCATATAACCTTTTTTTTTGTTCTTCTTATTAATTCTTAGCCGACACTACAATTGCATTATTTTTTACACATTATTTTTACATACAATTACCCATTTATACAGTTGGGTTTTTACTGGAGCAACCTAGGTAAAGTACCTTGCTCAAGGGTACAGCAGCTGTGTCCCCCACCTGGGATTGAACCCACGACCCTCCGGTCAAGAGTCCAGAGCCCTAACCACTACTCTACACTGCTGCCCTCTCTTTCCTATGAAAATGTTGTACAGGTATTACCTTCTTCCACATCTACAAAGGCTATCATAACACTGCTGTGGAGATCTATATACAGCTTGACCAAAAAACTGCATTGCCATTGCTTTGCCTGCAAATGAGAGAGTGCTATAGAAATGCACCTTAAGTTTCAGTTGGCTATACTGAAGGAATTTGCATTGTAATCCTATTTTGGCTATATCAAACATCCATCAGCCAAGACTACTGTAGTTTTCCCAAAGGGCCCTAAAGTGCCTGACGGTTGGAAAGAGTTCAATTCTAAGCAGTTATCCTGGAGAACAGATTAGGTTATATAATCCTTTATTGATTTATTTTTTTTTTTTTACATATTTTAATAGACTGGGACCTAGGAGTCCTGTGAGGTTCCAACGTGATTTCCAACGGCATATGTTAACATCGGACGCTAAGATAAGGCAGGACCTCGAGGGCCCGCCAGGACTGAAAGGGTTAATTCTGGCAACAATGTACTTTTTACGATACAATGTACTTTGACATAAATCTGCTGACATTTAAGAGCTTTGGGTAGTTTCCCAGAAGCCTGATGAAATGGTTTGCAAAGGACAAGAGTCTATATGATGGGAATTTTGCCAACAAGTGACAGACAAAAATTGCTATGGAAGTCTCACCATAAATGTAGGGTACAGTATATTTACAGAAATGAAGTCATCAATTTGCCACATTCTATTTTTTTCCATATGTGTTGAACCCTATGTAGTTCTGAATCCTTGTGCAATTTTGTACATGTTAAGGTACTTTTTCCAACTTCATTTTTTTAAGGTGAGCTCCATCTATAAACAATATCATCTTTTAATATCACACATCGTGAAGCTAAACAACATACTGAAGACCGGGGTTTATTATGTGGTTCGATAAACGTGGGGAAATAAACATGGCAATAGTTCATTTCTATAAATATATATACCCTACGGTAGTTCCATTTCGGATGAAACAACTTTCATAATAAATATTTTATTTGTGGCTCTCATTTGAAGGCAAAATGTGTCCTTTAGTGTCTCATGACTTTTACTATAACATTAAGTATTGTTGCTTATTTAAAATGCTTCTCTGATTCACTTGTACTGCAGAAATCAACTCTAGTTTATTGATTAGTAAGAGCATATTACAAAGCAGTTCTTGTGAACACAGATTTATACAACAAACACTGTTTTATTTGGAAACAAAACTACTGGTTTTGTATCAGAGATAATTAATGTTTTATTGCTTCAATGCAACAACATCTTAGGATAGCTGTTGGCAAAGTCAGTATTTCCAGTTCAGGTCTTTGTTCCAACCCGGCCCTCAAATATTAGTTAACTCCCGAAAAACGCTTGATCGTCTAAGTCTACCCCTTTGTATTACATATATTGGTGATCCTAAAAAGTAGAATTGTTTTGAAAAGCAGAAACATGGTGGTGATGATGAAATGCATACTGTCTCCTGTGTGCTGGTTAAATTGATGAATATGCACGGGACTAATGTTAATCTCGCCCTTTCAGCAATTTCCAGGCAGCTCCTGAGGTGGTCAGAAGGCTGTGCAGATTTCCTGCTGGTTTTACTTGTTCAACAGGTTATAGTGCTCATTCTTTTGGTAGTTTTGCGAGTTCCAGAAAAGCCAGATGATTTTCTTTGTAAAAACAATGTGATGTGTGAGCCAGTTTATAATTATTTCCCATTTATCACGGTCAACAGCAAACTGGGTTTCTGGAGATTTTTTGTTTTTGTTTTTGTTTTTATCAATGCTAGCTTAAAGCCACGATTCTGGATAGCTCTTCAAAGATATCCTCTGGTAAAGTCCATAAACACATCCTTCATTGTCTAATGGAAAGCAAACTTTCCTCTGATTGACTGAGAATTGGTTATTAACTACGGTGTATATAGAAATAGAATGAATACAATGTTTTTTCTAGTGATTGATGAGTATCCTGTTGGATCCTGATTATTATTGGATATAGAGCTGTTTTTGAATTCTCTGTACTCAGAAAGACTAGGGGTGGAGATTTTGTTGCCCATTTTTCGCTCACTCGGACCGCTTTCCAATATGATATCCTGAATAGATAAGCATCTCCTCTTTAAAAATATGCAAAACAAGTAGAATTGTGTGTGTGTGGGGGGGGGGGGGGGGGGGTTGTTGACTGATAACCTCATTCAGACTACTTGCTGATTAAATACCTTGGTATCGTCGAATAGACGATTATCTTCTCTCTTTAAAAATATGCCCCATTTACCGCCAATGCTGAATTACTGGGTGGAACATTTGTTTCCTATTTTATCCCGCGTCCTTAACCAGAAACCTATTTTTAAGATAAAATCAAGAGAACATGTCATACCCAGTAAATTCGCATTAAGTACATGTTTATAAAATACCAAACCACAGTCGTTCTGTAGGTTCTGAATATCGATTTCTCTCTCAACTAAAGTGTTATGTAGTTGAGAGAGAAATCGGTTATATGTGCATATCACTACATAACAGTGTAATAAGTGAATCTAAAACGTTATTAAGGTATTATAAACTAGCAAATTACTATGTTGGAGGACAACTCGCTTTCCTCTTGTTTATTTAGTTTTTTCTTCATCAGATCACTATACTGTCATCTATTATTCTCTACATATGTATAACATGCAGCAATAATACACCTAAAGAAGTCTGTATAACTAAACGACAGAGAAAAATAATGTAAGATCTAATAAGTGTAAGTACATGTCTCCTATTAGGACCCAGCGTTGCCCTGTAACGGGGAGGCTGTGCCGTGACCGAGTGGGTGGTTCCAGCTGTCGCTCACTTCTCTCTCTCTCTCTCCACTCACTCAGTCAAATCTGATACACTTCACATCATTAACCTGAAATAGCGGAGGTAGTGCAACTTTGGGGTCCTTCACAGCAGTGACCGGGAAAGTGTCTAATAATCGGCAGTTGACGTTTTTAACCCTAGACGAGGTTTTTGTTTTATTGATCTGAGAGAGAACCACCTCACCTCTGTCGGGAGTGCAGACAGACCAATTGCATCTTGTGGTCGTTTTCTTTCTTTTAAAAAGGTCGCTAAGAGGATACAAACCTACTAGACTGAAAATATATATATATATATATTTTTTTTAAATCGTTTTTATGCCTGTTCTATTTCTCCCATCGTATCCGTTGCGCTAGGTTTAGATTTTCTTTCTTCATTTTTAACAGGTGTGTATTTACGTGCGTTGTTTTTCTTTTTTCCCTTTATTTTATCTTGCAGAGTTCGTTGGTTTCTCTTTAAAATATACATTTTATTATTGTTGTGGTGCTTTATTTTTCTGTTTAATTTAAGTTTCTAGCGTCCTTGTTTATTTTCACGCTGAGGTTTATATCCTTAGGTGCCGTACCTTATTTTGTTGAGTTGCGGGATAGTTGTTGCGTTGTTTGCAAGGATGTCGAGGGACACTGTTCAAATCCCGGACGATTTGGCTTTTACCAGTTTTAAAAATGAATGTAACTCCGATGAAGGCTGGAATGTGACTTACAACAAATCCGGGACTACCGTGTGGATTCAGGGACTGGACGAAGAGAAATCGTTACACAAAATAAAGGTACGACGATTTAATTTATAAATAAAGAGGTATTGTTACAAACTTGTATTGGACAGGCGTATGATAATGCTTCTAAAGTTGTTATAGCAGCCTAGTGTCTTATATACCAAAAGTGTAATATACATTATAAAGCCTGCCATTAAGGAACACCTGTCGCATTACAAGCCAAAGATGACGTAGCTTATATTTTTAAAGACCGGTTGTTCGGTAAATGCGTGTATCCGGTTAAACACAGACAGCGAAAAGTTATTGAAAGCAATTTGTAGTGTATTTGAATTACAACCCCCCTCGAATAGATCTGGGGTGTAACTTGATTCACCAGATGTATGTGATGACAGACAAGGAAGAGAAAGGCAGCACTTACTGTATTGTTGATGGTAAGTAAAGTGCGGCGTTTCTGAAGATTTCCGGAGTGGGAAAGCGCGCACATGGGGATGAATGGTGTGAAAAATACTCGAAGTATATCAGGCATGTAAATAAGACTCCCTCTGAGTTTAATAACACACACCTGAGCTTGTTTACCTATACATTGGGGCTAATCAAGTACATGTTATGCAATAGCAGTCTCATTTCCTTCCCTGTAAGCTAAGTAAGAAATAACAGGTAATTTAGTTAGGACACCCTATCTTTTGACAGGTGATCTTTGTAGCTGGCAGTTTTAACATTAGGAAGTATGATAGGCTACTAACATGATTATTCTGTAGAGAGGTGTCAGTTTCCTAAGAAGCAAAATAACATCCTTTGATTGTTTCATTTTTTTTAAACGAGATAGTTTCACTCTGTTCTTGCTTGTTTTTTTGTTGCACATTCATGAGCGTGTTTCCTATGTTATATAACCACGTTTGTTTTCTTTTAACTTTGCTGTCAGATGGATCTAATACAATATTAACATGCGTAGCGCCTTGTCATTTTACAGACAGAAGTATACTAAATACTTCAGATGTTGGGTTGCCATAACCTCAGCACACAAAGGTCGCTATATTACTAAACTGTGACCTTATATATGGCTCCTCCTCCGTTGATATCGATTGAATAGGGCCCTGGCTGTGTTTGGCCTGAGAGCTCTGAACCTCCCCATTTCCCATGTCAAACCCCTGTAGTGAAAAGCACCTGTACAAAAGGAGCCTCAAGAACAATTTCTCATGTTAGATGGTCTGGATTTTAAGACCACTGTACGTGCTGTTCACTACATCTTCTGGCTTTGTGATTGAATGTATTGGCCCTGCTTTGCTTGTTTTGTAGTCTGAAAGCCAGACACCCTGTTGTTTATGAAACGGTCATGTTCAATGTGTTCAAGTCTACCCGGTTAATGGGATCCCTGGCCTGTAATAAAAGCTCACAGGGACGATTTACTCGTCAAGGTCTTGGGCTGCAGCAGTAAGCACACTTTATTTTTTTTAGTTCTGCTTTTACACAATAAAAGGATGGCAGTTCACTTTAATTACTGGCAGGCTTCTTGGCTGTGGCATACAGATTATGAAGTTGGGGTGCTTACATATTCTAAGGTCCAGCCAGCTTTTAAAAAAAAAAAAAAAAAAAAAAAAAAAGCTGACATAGCATGCCATAATAAAGCATTGACAGCATGTTTTCAGGGTTTACTGGTGTTAAATACCAGGAAGCAGTTGAGAGCAGAGACTTGTTTTTTGAAGCCTTGTAATATCAAGGCGTTCTTATTCCCCACTTGCTGTGTACTGTGCTGTCATGTGCAGCAGTTCTGAGTCACTTTGATAATCTTATTCCAAGAGATTTTTGTCCCCACTCTTAATAGACCTTGGCCGTGGTTTAAGACGCATTCCTGAAGTGATTTGGGAGTGAAGTGCAGGTTTTTTTGGCTCAGTATTGTGTCTTCTTGGAGTTGTGTTAGAGATAAAGCCCATGAGGTGATCAATATTTTATAATTATTAAGATGAATTGGCTAGACTGGGAGTGTGGGATTTCCAGAAACGATGGATAGAACAATGTTTCCTACCACTGTTCTCTAAATCATTGTGGATTTATAGCACCACTTTCCTTTTTTAATACTGAAGAGTCTAGTTTAGAATCGACACAGAAAAGCAGCCTCTTGTATTGGAGGCTGTGTGGTCCGGTGGTTAAAGCAAAGGGCTTGTAACCAGGAGGTCCCCGGTTCAAATCCCGGCTCAGCCACTGTGTGACTCTGAGCAAGTCACTTAACCTCCTTGTGCTCTGTCTTTCGGGTGAGATCTGCTGTAAGTGACTCTGCAGCTGATACTTAGAGACACCCTAGTCTCTGTGGGTCGATTGCAGCGTACCAAAGTTAGTCCACTTGAAGCAGGTTTAGTCCACTTGCTTAGACTAAAGTTAGTACACTTGTTAATCCCGGTTGCAGCGTACCAGATGATAACCACCACAGGTGGATCATCCGCTAAATCGGACTAAAGATCCTGATTGCAGCTTATCAAATCGGACGTGAGATGATCCTGCTCAGGAGGACTAACTTAGTACTATGAACAGGGTTCTCCCCAGGGATTCTGTACAGCCGGGGGGCAGAACATTATAGCCGGAGAACTTTTAACGGAAAAATAAACTTGCCTTACCTTAAATCTATAATACGACAAAGAATTTGAATAATGTGTTGTCTTTCGTTGACTATATCTGGTTGCGCTTTTATATGTGCTACAATTTCTTTTTCATTACTGTTTTTTTATTATGGTAAATGACCATATTCTTATTTAGGCACTGCACGATTTGACTGGGGAAAGATAATGTTGGGTTATTGGAGTCCCCCCCCCCGTCCCCCCCCCCCCCCCCCCCCCCCGAAAAAAACGGTAACTTTTTTACAGTACAATAATACGACAAAAAATGGAGTGAATTTATCCGAAAAATAATCTTAATATTTTTTTAATAAAGTAGCCAGCGCAAATATAGCATTAAGCGGTGGATTGTGCTGAGTCACAGAAGTATCCTTAATAAAATTGACAATTGCAGAGTCACAGAAATATCCTTAATAAAATTGACAATTGCACTATGTAATGATATAATGTACCTTAATATATTATTGATACACTATATTAAGCAATTATTCATTTTCTTAGGTAGACAGCGAATGTATGCGGTAGTTTAAATAAACTACTATAGCAATGTGGCACCCTTTTCCTTTTTATCTAATTTATTATGGTTGAGGAACAAAGTGTTCTGAAGAGATTGTTTTCGTTTTTTCATTAAAATATTTTACAAACTTTTAAAACTGGGAAGTGGCGCCCTTGTCACTGAAACCGCATGTTGCATTTTGTGGTTACAGAACATTGATACGAGTAAGTTGTAGCTGAGGAAGGAGGAAGTCCTTGTGGATGATGTCATTGTAGTTCTGTTTTGTGTTTCCCACACTGCAGTATGTAGAAGGTCGTTGTCGCGTAGTTTTGATATGTTTCGCAAGCACAGTTTTGCTAGTGCTTTTGAAATCCTTATAAACAATCATCCTTGCTCATGTTACTCAGTACAGCAAAACAAACTTAGGCTTACAAAGCTGTTTTGTGTGAGACACAACACCGAGCGCTGTACACATTGAATATAAAGCTACAGTCATACAATTCAAAGATACAGGCCTAGGCAACTGGAATCCAACCTTCTGAATTTTTTTTGTGAAACAGACTAGGGCTTTCAGTAAACTTCAATTACTGTGCAAGGAATATCAGAGGTAGGTGATGACATTTATGAATGAGAATTCTACAAAAACTACATAGGTGATCTTTGTAGATTGTATTGTTGACATCAATGGAAAGGAATGGATGGCTAAGGTAAGTATCCTGGGCTGGACTGAGTGGGGATTGGAAGAGAGTGGTGCTGGGACGCCATCAATGGGAGCCAGCATTACACTTCAGCGATCAACACCAGGCCAGCGGGAAATCCACGTTACCTGGCAGAGGAAAAGCACTGAAGGCTCACATCTTACTTCAAAGTGTACAGGTGTCTTGCTTGGTCCCCACCACTACTATCTCATTTCACTGTGTGAAAGCCCAATATTAGCACGAAGTAAGCAACAGCTACTCTGCAGTGGGAAACAGTGGAATAGATGAAAACCTACAGATTAAAAGTGTGAGGCATAAGAGCAGAATGTCTCTCGTTTCTAACTTAAAGGCAACTTGGTACAAGTATGGAAACCGTTCTCTAATTACTGACCACTTGTTTCAATTCACTTTGTATGGGATTGCTGTTTCAGTCATCAGACACCCTGATGACTTTTAAAAACTCATCTTCTCTCTAAGTTCAGCAGGTATACCAGATAGGAACCATTAACCTGCCCCATTGCACCACTCTGCCCCCAGTGGGCGTAAGAAATGCCACCTTTTGTTTTACTGTATGGGGCATTTCCAACTATTTCGTATTTCAGACCCGTTTTCTTTACTATGGAAATAATAGTTGTCACTGTCTAATGTGCTCTCCGAAGAACGATTGAGAAGAGACCACGTAATTTACATAGCACTGAGTATAAATGCAAATTTCACTGATGAAACCATCTGCGCAGGTCTGGAAGAGGAAGTCAGGAGTGAGGGAGATGGTCTGTTGACTGCAGTGCAAAGTGTGAGCCGTTTGACTGAGCCTGGCAGTAAACACACCACTGGCACAGTTCTCCTCATGAGGTTTGTAGGGAGATTCAGTGCAGGTTCTGGGTCCGAGTCATGCACACTGCACTCTGTTGGGCATGCTGGTGGCTTGACATTTCTACTACTATCGTCTGTAAGGGTGTGCATTTCATTTACTGCTTGGTGCTAAACTGGATCTGCTCCACCAACAAGCTGGCAACACCCCAACTTTCTTTATTGAAGTACAACATTGCATTATATGAATTGTATACAGATATCTATTGGAAGTAATCAAAAGTCTTCTTTTTTCTATTTATATTTCATGAATTGCTGTACGTTGATATAACATGATAACCAAACATGATGTTGAAGGGGGGTAAAATGCATGTTGGACCTCCATTTATCGATATGAACATTTTTGACTTGCTGTGAGTAGTATTGATGGTAAAAGGATTCTTTATTACACTGTTTGTTATTTATTGCTTGGCGTGCAGGACGATGTGAACGTGGTTTGAATCCTGCTGTGGTCTGGTTATCAGACTGGGCTAGGGAAACAGGGATCTCTGCAGTGGCCTTTGAGCTCCTGAAAGCCTGGGTTTACCTAATTGAGCTCCAGTGACCACTGCTGATCATGCGCTCAACGAATCCAGGCAGAGGCTGAATACTTCGTTAGCTTTGATTGGCTCGAGAGCAGGGACTTCGGACTCAGAATGGTGTGTCAATCAGCAACATACAGCAATCAAAAAATAGATTAAATAAGACATCTACTGGTTAGTGTGGACTGAAGGAGAAGCATTGGCAGGAGGTTCGAAGCAATTTCTGAATATGATCTTTAAAACCTGAGAAGGAAAGATTATCGGATTCCATCTTCATACTTCATACTGTGTGTGTGTGTGTTTGTTTCTTTCCAATCACTTTCCTAACCTGACCATGAATATAACACAATTTTTCATGATAGGAACGGCAGCAGTATTTCTACAACCTTCATGGTGCTGGGATGCAGAGCCTCGTCAGAAATGAGGGGGTGCAATTATTGGTTTCTCCCATATTAGTCTTGGATGCCTCTGGTTCATTCGAGCCAGGTGGATTCTGATTAGATGTCTTGTGTACGTAAGCATGTTTCATAACGCTGCACATCTAACGGGACAGGAGGATCTCTGGGGAGTGCATTCAAAAGCTTTTCCCTGCATAAACGTCTTCAATTATTAAATGTGGGGACACGCTGTTAGCTTTCCAGGGACTTGGAATTTTTCGCCTACCCTGCAGGAACTCAAAGTGCTTTTTTTCTAATTGGAGATAAGAAAAACCCCACACGAGTCTATAAGGCAGAGAGAACCTCCAAATGCATTTAATCCAAGCCCATTTATTGCGAGCTTGTCGGAGGTGACTGGATGTGACGAACAGAAACTTTTTTCAGCTCTTCTGGGATCCCGCAGTGGCCTTGTAGATATATGGACAAAATGTAATGTAGCCTTCTCAACATTTTTTTTGTATCAGAAGGAAAAGACATGAAGGAAATGTGTCTTTTTGGGAGAGGTGTATGTGTATCTCCTCTCTAGCAGGAAAAGCTATTGGGTCAAGTGAGCAACTGCTCTGAGTTTCCACGCTAAACCCAGCAAAGAACTTCTCTATTTGTTTTCCAACTGGAAAGCTTTGTGAAAGCATTGCTTCTACTGGTACGGTACCAGTGGCAATACTTTACCCCACTGGAATGTTCTGTGTAAATCTGATCCAGGACGTACTCGAGGCTAAGCTTAAATGATGTGGAATAACATCAAAATGTGCACTTTTATTGTGCTGCTTAAGTAGTGCTATGTTTCACTAACTATTGGAGGCTTCAGTACAGTATATGGGAGTATTTAATGACTGGGTTTATTGTGTACGCACTATCAGTAAATGTAGGCTAATCCACAGGATATTGGTGTTTAAACAGTTTGAGAGAATGCAGCTGAAAGGGCTGAAATATCATCAACTGGGCTTGGAGGTATTTGACTTCCCAAGAGGCCTTGTGTTTGTCGAAGGCTGGCCTGGTTTGCTGAATGAACGCTCCTGTGACGTGGGGACAGCGGCTGAGCAGCTGTGTACAGGACAGCCCTCGGCTCCCAAGGCTGTTGACAGGTTGGGCACCCTACTGCTTCCTGAATACTTTAACTCTTTTTGTGTCAGTGTGGTGAAAAACAACTTCTGGATACACATTCAGAAGTCCTTGACAGTAAGCTTATGACAATAGAAATCCCTTTGCAGAACATTTCACATTCACTTAACTGTACGCAGGACACAAGTGATTTTTTTCAGGATACTGGCACCAGAATATATTTAAATCTTTGGCACGGGCTGTAAATACGCATGTTACTGATAGAACCCTGTTTGGCAAGTTTTTTCAGAATAGGCCCAATGCACCCCTGTACACAACTGGTTGCTGTATTGCAGATTGGAATTTGGTACAACCCATGTAAAACTAAAAAGCAGCAGAGAGTATTTGACTGTAATTTCTATTTTTACAAAAAGGCTTGTTTAATTTGAGTTATAAGCCTGTTCTAGTTCA